>NC_039506.1:15101496-15403996 GCF_003672135.1 Ooceraea biroi | reverse complement strand
CCTGACCCGCTAAAAATAGCGGGCGTGCTCGCGCCGACTTTCGCGTTTTCGTGACAAATCTCCGAAAATATTGATAAATCATTAAAAGAATTGCGAGTCAGGAGGGACCCCTCGCGCACGTTTAATTAGAAGGCGGATCATGTAGTTGCAAGTAATTGCGGAGTGAGTTTGATGCTCTACCGTTACTGTCAACTTCGAGCTGCTCATCCATCACTGCGTTATCGAATTATCACGCGGTAGAGGGAGCGAGAACCTGAGGGAGGCTCTCATAATTATTTTCTTTGTTGTATGCGTTGGGATGATGAGTTTTTTTTTCGGCGCAAGGCGATTCGTTAGGTGTCAAGGGATTCGTTTAGTCCGCAAATAGGTAATCGCAGATTTCAATCAGGCATTAGGTATCTTTGTTCCGTATGAATGATATTCTACAAATAAGCTGTATATTTATATATAGTCTTTAATGGAGTGAAAGAAATAAATTAAAAAGGCAGGTGTAGAAAAGGCTCGTCGCATGTTCGCTGAGCTTATTACGGGCGCGTACAGTAGCGCGAAAAAGTAAAAGCTCATTGCGTTGGCCGTCGTTGCGGAGCGCGCTGAGGAAAAAAATTGCGTTTGATCTGTCGCTGCTGACGTCACGGCCTGATATAGCCGCCGATATAGATGACGTGTCGGAGGCTTTAATATTCCTAAAAGATGCTTCCGCTGTCCCTGATCGGAAGCGGGCTCTCAATTTGCTTCTATATCGGTAACGCTAAATGACGTGCAGTATCGACGACGTTGACGCGTACGGTGACGTGCCACTCTTTATTCCGTCGGGGCAAAAGAGATTGCTCCATTCTGATAAACCTCTGCGGCGCATACGTCTTCCACATTGCCGAGGCTTTGTACGTGTCACGGAGACTTTTGCGTGGAAACTTAATGCGACCTGAACTCAGGCTCGCATCCAGGGCTACCTCGAAAGAAGTTTCTTTAGGGACATTTGCGAGTTTCGTCGAGTTACTTTTTGTAAATTGAAAGAGCACGTGCGTTCCTTTTAATTTTGTGGTTGCAAAAAGATAATTGCATGACGATGTTATCTATGTTTCTTAACACAACGTTTTGTTACGCAGCTCGTTTTCTTCGTACTTATAATAAAATATATCTAAAGCAAATTCATGAAATATCATATTTTTTTACGATCTTTTTTCTTTTTCTTTCAAGTATAATTCGGTACATCGTGTCTTTTCCGATTATTTTCCCTTTTCTCAAATATTCAAGATATATTCTTTTCAATCCTCTTTTTCTTTGAGCGCGCGGACTTCATACTCGCTTATTAACGACTTTGAATACACAATATCCGAAGTATCATATTTTTTACAATCTTCTTTCTTCTTCTTTCAAGTGTTCGAGATATCGTTTTCAATTATCTTTTTTTTGGACATTTCTATAAGAATGCAATCGTTGCGTATCATTATTATTCAGATGCGGGATTTCGCGTAAATACGCGTTCTTATCGCCGCCACAATTTTATAATGAATGCTGACGGCGACCGGCTACAGTTACGTAAGCGAACGTTTGCTGCAACTCCGAAGCGAAACGCCGATTTGTGTCAGAGATTTTCCCTCGCGATGCGCGTCTTCCTTTTTCTTACGATATATACGATATGTCGAACTGCGAACATTCCCGTACATTCGTACTCGCAACTCTTCGTGCAGCTCGGAATCGTGTTAACGTGTTATAAATGTTTGTCCTTTAAACGCCGCCTCCTCGCGTGAAAGGAAACGTCATTTCCTTCTTCCGCGCGGAAAATACGCAGATTATTTTCCTCCCACGCGCGCGCGCGCGCGCTTCTTTCTCTCCCAATCCTCGCTCTATAATTTTCTTGATCTTTTGACGGCAGGCACTCATTGTACGAGACGTTTTTAATTACGGGACGTCAATGCTTTACCGGTGCATTCTTCGGACAGGTTCGGAGTTAGTCGCTTTAGGAAAATTACGGGAACGCGGAAATGAAAAAAAGATTCTGTAAGTCGTCAGGGGAGAAACGCAGATTTCTTCGGAGCAGGTGGTAAATTCGTCTTGCAGTAACTTATTATATAATTTAAGAAATGACTTTATTATTATTAACAGTTATAACTCGCACCAGTTTTACCCACTATCGCAGCTATATCTCTAATACTTGTAGATCGTCCGAAGGCTAAGGTACGACTGACTCTACACGCTCTTATTTTCGCATTCGCTCGCCCTGTCGAATTCTCTCGAACTTTCTTATACATAGTTTTGGTCCGCTAGACTCGCCGATATGCGAGCAAACATCTCAGGGCCGTATTTCGTTAACCTTGTACGTTTTCCCTTACAATTCTGATCGAAAGAATTTCCCCGTCGTGTCGTCACGCTTCTCCGAGATATTAAATATTAAACTTTCCCAATCAAGTGATCCGCGTATCTACGCAGTTTTCTCGGCAGCAATAATTTTTTACGTAATTGCGTCGACCTCCGTACCTGCGAAGGAGATTCTACGGCTTCGCACGCTCCGAGAGAAACCTCAGAAATCTCCGGAAATGTAATCTCTTGGGGAGAGAGATCCGCGCGAAATCATCGCGAAGGTATTGGGCTGATCGTTCGTTGCATCTTGGGATCTCGTCGTCTCTATTGAACGTCCGTTCGGCGTTCCCGTTTGCATTGTCCAACTTTATTTTCCCTGTCACATTGATTCCACGGTGTTCAACAATGTAAACAGCTTTATCGTGCGCATCGTGGACGCCTCGTGTAGGTGCATGAATCATGAATGAGTATAAAGCAGCCCGCGCGATTGTGCACCGTGCGTTCCATTCGCTCGACGCTCGCGTCGTTACGTCTGCCGGTATTATCTCCCAAGGTTGGCTGTGCATGACGTTCGTATTATAGTTTATGAAATGCGGAAATGCATGCCGCAGTCTAGAATTAAATTTGTGTGCCGTGGGGATGCCACCGTGATTCACGAGATCCCGAGACGAGTCAAAGAACCGATCACGAATTTTCGTGTCGCGATCTTGGACTAAGATCTTCTCAGCAATTGTTCGTACTCAGCTCTGGGGGAACATTCTGTGTTATTTATAGCACGAAATTTCTCAGTTTTATTTCTAGTACAGAAATTTAAAAAGTCGCAATAAAAACTGACGTCATTGTGCTTGTCAGCCTCGGAGTTATCGTTAGCAATATGAAAATGACAAAACTACATAAAATAACAAGTCGTTAAGAGACGATAAGACCGACCGAAGACCCATCTTTTATTTATACTGAGCCATCATTTTACGACGCTCCTAAAATCTTCCCCTGAGTCACGTGGCTTCCGTTTTGGAGCTCGTATCGCCCGTTATACGGCGCCTTAAACGTATTTATTTATCCGCCAACGTGAATCATCCCTAGGAAATGGTCTTAACGGACTTTCCCAAACAATCTCCCTTTATCCCTTCCTCAAGCCGTAAAAAGAATTCATGCGAAAAATACAATAGAATCCGCCGGATCTGTAGCAAATGCGGAGCCGCGCGGTTTGCTCCCGCGCGGCGTAAAACGGCGGAACATTCCCACGATTTCCCAGTGCGTGTGCGAGTTTCCCGACGAGCTGAACCTCGCGGTGAACGGAACGTCGAATTGTATAGATTTCGACACCGAATAACTAACTTCTTCTTCTTCTTTTTCTTCTTCTTAATAATTAGCTCTCGAGTCCCTGTCGGATTCGAATAAGCGACAAGAGTTTGTTCGTGTTGCGCAAACTTTCCTGAATCATGAACCAACTTTTCTGAAGTATAAGCCAACTTGCACGTTGGTACGTTCTTCTATCTTCTACCAACTTCTAGCGTTCTTTCTACACTTCGTTGACACCCGATCTATATCCGTTTCATTTTAAATATGAAAAGTGTGTAAGTGGTGCGACCGCAAAGAATAAAGCAGGAAGTGGCCTGAGACACGAGTAAACGTTCCGTAAACGTCCGATTAGGTGAGGCTCCGCAAGGTGGCACTGGACGACAATGGCTGTGACGGATCCTCACGACGGCGGTTTTTCCTGACGAATCGATTCGTCATTTCCGGTCGTGCGTCACGCAAGAAAGGAAGATATCGAAGGAAGCCTCTCGCACTAAAAGGTACCAGAGCTTGCAGGAAACTTGCGCCGCAAGCTGATTAACTTGACTAATCCTTGGATTAACTGTTTGGCTAATCTTCACGCACTAATTCTACTAACGACTAATTATCGGTGACCTTTCGCCTCCGATGACCAAGTCATCGTTGTACGTAACAATCCTTCGTGCATCCTGCGACAGAATTGATAGCGCACTCGAGAGGCAAAGAGCGGGCCCGATTGACTCGATAAAGATAAGATTCTAGCTTCTGATGATCCTCTTGATGGTTCTGTCTACGTCGACAGTTTCCTGCGATTGTGTGATTTTTGCGTGATGTTTGCGCACCGATGACGTACAATTGCGCGCCGTTGAGATGCAAATTACGTGAGTCGCCATAAAGTAACACGGAAACGAATGGTCTTAATGATTTCATACTGCCATTACCATCCTGATGAAATATTTATTTAAAACAACAAAGAAGACAATGAGCCAGTGTGCAGTTTCACATATACAGAGTGTTTCAGAAGTATCGTCGCGCTCTTACTTGAAAATCGATCGGCGAGTGTGCGAACAATTTAGGCATCAATTATTTCAACAGAAAAATTACAAGATTTTCTTCCAAAGATGACAAATTTTTGTGGACGCCATTTCTCATCGCTCGGTGAATCTCGAATGAATCTCAGGAGAAACTTCATCCAACATGCTTACATATTTACAAGCTGTTTGATTGATCGAAAGCGGGAGAATCATGAAGGAGGATCAAATTTTCGTTAAGGAAGAATTCACCCGGTTAATTGAAACGCGGAACGCGTCGAAAGATGATCGCTTGAGGGGACTGTACACCCTATGTACACCGAATTTCTCAGCTGTGTACACACATATCGGCGCCGCTGATGGGCGATTAGGCGTCAGCTCTCCTTTCGGGCTCCTTCCGCCGATCTTCCCGTTGAGGTCGGTAGTTGCCTTCGGTGGTCATTACGAACAGCACGTCATCGTCACGGTTGGTCTTATCGCGACCTCCCAAATCGCTTTAGATATGGGTCATCTATCGATACGCGAACCTCGTGAAGTACTGAACGGATTCCTCGACAGTGAGCATTGGTCCGTTCGTCAGGCAGAAGGTAACGCTTTTTAGCTCAGATTCCTCGGTCGCGTGTTTGCGTTCGTTTTCTGGCGCATAAAAAGTTTCCGGCCCGATGGAGAATTCAGGCACGACTGAGTGTTCGCGGAGAATTTGCCTACAATCCCGGAACGTCGACCCGCGCGTTAATATCGACCTTTTGGAGGATGCTGGAATTTTCGGCTCGCGTGGAGAGAATTTTTAAACAGTATTTGCGACCGTTCGCGCGCATTTAGGTTGTGTAAATACATTTAGAGTAAAAAAATTCGTTTTTCAAGGAATTTATAAAATTCACAGAAACGCTCGAAAAAGATGCACAAAAAGAGAGAGAGAGAGAGAGAGAGAGAGAGAAAAAGAGGGAGAGAGAGAGCAACATGAGAAAATACATTATTAATGTCTAAAAAAGAAGCTTCAATATTCAAGTTGTGTTTGATAATTTGTATGCACATAATTTATATATATATATTAATAATTAATAAGTTAAGACAAATGCGTACTTTAACGTTGTCGAGTTAAACACCGTGTAAAATGTCTTAATGTTTCGCCGACTGATTGTGTCGCTCGACGCATGCAAATATTAGTTTGCAATGAGGTGTTGAAGACCGTACTTTATTCCCCGATCGCGTAACGCTATGTTTTCCCACGATCGATCTCGCGTGCGCTCGTGCCGTAAAGCGTAAAATGTAATTAAAGTGCCACGGCGTAATTAACGGGTTAAATTGTCGTGTAGACACGAACCTACGTGAAATGCAACGAAACCGGAAGCGATATTAAATTAGACGCGACACCTCTCAGTGTGCAGTCGTCACAAGGTTTAAGAACGGAAGCCCTTTTGCGAAAGCTTTCTCCGCAAATCGCGATTTGCGTGAAGCATAAAATTGGAATTGAAGGATGAATCGATACGTCTTACGTAAAAAAAAAGTCGATCGTAGCTTGCAATTTTAATAAACAAACTGATGAATGATGAAGGATTAAGCTTCAAAATATGAGGAAGAAATTTGATCAAAGAATTCGTGTGTTTTTAATTAATTTTAATTAATGGATTTTTGTGTGTGGCATTATTCAATATAATATGGTTATGTGTTCATTTTGACTATTTAAACATGTCAGCAAACAAGTGAAGATTATTTGTGCTGTATCTTCTGCTTGAAATCGCGGACAATCGACTTTATCATCATATCAAGCCTTCCGATACTGAGCAGATCATAGATTGTTTCATCCTGCGAAATCCAATTAATAACGGATTGTCGGGGACTTTGGTTAATAATAACCTTACTAATTCTCAATCCACAATATCGGTCGCAATATCTGTGTGCGAGCTTGTGGCCATTCCTTTTCCTATCCCCTCGTTTCTGTCGCTGTCGCATGTTACCTTTCATCATTTTCCAATTTCCAGATATTGCTTCACATTAAATAAATATCGTTACCAACAGCTTGGTTTTCCTACGTGCTCCTCTTACAATGCAACGAAGAGAAGGAACTCGAGAAGGAAAAGAAATATTAAGCAGAAACGAATAAGAATCCTTCAAGATTCCAGCAAAAAACTCATGAGCATCAAACACGTCCACAAGACGTGGTAACGCAACATTGAGCGTAGAGAAAAGAAGGATTAACTTTTGTTTGCAGTGCTGAGGATGCTGTCGCCAAGACGAGCTGGATCAGTGGGCCCCGAGGAGATCGGGGACGGGCCCAGCGACAAGGGTGCAAGTGGTGGTGCAACGAGTGGCTCGGTCACCCCGGGTGGCTCCTACGAGAATGGCGACAACTCGAAGGAGTTCCAGTTGACCGGCAGGACTGGAAGGAGGAACGCGTTACCAGACATCCTTGGCCGTCATGCCGAAACCGGGCTCTCCGATCTGTCGGATCGGTTCGAGGAGCTGTCCACCCACCCAGGTATTAAAATTCATACTTATATTCATGCGTCAATTTATGCGGCCCGGTCGCTGAGAGAACTGAATGTTAATTGTGAATGATGAAGAACGAGAACGGGAGAGTAATTTTTATTTTTCTTCTTTTAGCTATTTTTATTAGTTATATAATATTATAATATTTGTGAGCATTTTCGCAAAGTGCTTTGTCAATCGCAATTTTTGTTAGAGTTATGACAATCTTTCTCGGTTAGGTGACTGAGAGAAAGAAATAGGTAATAGATTACATGCAGATTATTGATGTATAGAATTTTTATTGATTGATATAAAATTATTTGATAGTTATACATTAAATATAGATTATAATTTATACGTATACAGATTTTATATATTATATTTTAAATTATAATACGTCATACTAGACACATGCTCAAGCTTCAGTCCATTTCCTTCGACAATTTTCGCTCCGTACATTTTTCATGACATTTTTCACAACATGCAAGAAACAGTTCAGGCATCATTACGTCTCGAAGATCGTGATATCAACTTTAAATATCAACAATTTAAAGTCACGAGAGAAAAGCAATACGTTTCAATATTAAATCATTTCTCTAGACAAAGGAAGAAGACTAAAGCTCACGTTTAACGATCCTTCAACATCTTGAGCCTGCTTTATACCCTTGCATCAGTTGCACCATCCAGGATGTGTCTCATCATGCATGCGTGTGCGTGTGTGTGCACACATGTACTCCTCGAAAACCACTTGACACGCTCCACGTGTTACAGATCATTCCAGCAGCGGTGGCCAGGACCCAAACATACCAGGCACGTCGAAACAGCACGGCTGACATGTTCGTGAGAGACTTGGTAGTGAAAGCCTGGTGACACCGCGTGACTCTCCCATCATCGATGACGACGTGCGATGGGGACCACGTGCCCTCTCTGTGAACCAAGTTCTTTGCATGCTCTCTTTGATTCACGTCGCGGTGACGTGAAACGTATCGACAGACGTTTTGCGCGACGAAATCACGAAAGCACGTCACGTTTCGTCGTCTGACTGGAAAATGTTCGGACTTGGAAAATCTCCCAAGTTAATCTCTCGGCGGAGGGATGGGAAATCTTGACTCGAGGGAAGCCACAAGAGGAGATTTTAAAATACAGATTTCGAACGATTCGACGCAACATTGTGGATGCTTCAACTGTAAAATATGATTTGTTATGTAAGTTGCATGCGTGAGATCCGTCCGCGATCCAGTTCGCGCACGATTCTCGCTGTTTTGTACGTGGACTTTGCTGGGATAAATTTGTCTTTCTCACAATGAGTCTTTTCAAGCAACACCTCGAAGGAAACTTTTGCTGTTAAGGTGAACGACGCGGAATTAGAATTAAGGGATGCCTAGATTAGTTTTGTTAAATGGAACGTTGGAATTGACGTTTATTCGTCGCGGATTGGATGCGAGATACCATTCGATCCGATAATCAATAGAAAGAAAGTATGACGAATACAACGGTCAGTTGGTTATTTTTCTTTGTTTTCTTTTTTTTTTGCTGAAATACATGAAATCGAGAAATGAAATCTTGAAAGCATGTTTCACGCGTCGAGGATTTTTAAACGATTGACAATTTATTTGATTGATTCTGTACGTTATTTGGATTGTATTAGAAGGTAGC
This sequence comes from Ooceraea biroi, assembly GCF_003672135.1. NCBI lineage: Eukaryota > Metazoa > Arthropoda > Insecta > Hymenoptera > Formicidae > Ooceraea > Ooceraea biroi. The sequence continues at coordinate 15,395,261 of NC_039506.1, read as the reverse complement.
CAGGTTGAAAAGTAGCCGAATGAGACGCAATACTCGATTTAGCTACGCGGCTTTATTAACAACGCTGCTGTTTAGAAAACAGTAACCACGATACGTATCGTATTTTTCATACGTATTTTTATTACGTAACGCAAAGTTTATATTGGAACCTTTCTGTTATTTTGTATCACGCTATGTTATCGAATAATGGATACTATCCGCGAGAGGTGCTCCAGATTAAACAAAAAAGAAAAAGAAAACGAAAAAACATACCATCAGAAATCGTTGAGCCAGTTTAAACTTTGTGCAGTTGTTGAATTTTCCAAGTTTTTTGCGGAACGAGAATTCTCCGCGGCGAGAATTAATTGTGCGCGCTATCAATAATGGACAGCGCCGATATTTTGGTATCGTTATTGATATAACGATTAAGTAACATGCTCCGTCGTGTAACGCGAGCATTAGTTGAACCGTAATGATGTATCGTAGGGCTGAAACAAAAGTATCCCCGAGAAAAAAACTCGCGTCGCTGCGACCTCGAAAAGCGTTCCCGGCCACGTTCAATCTCAGATTCCCCCTCGCAGCATCCCTGATTGATCTCATCGAGGATCATAGCTCTTCGCAACGAACGCGACGGCCTCATCCGGGATTCTCGCCAACGAAACGTGCCGAGGACGTATGATTTCAACGACATCGAAACCTTTCAAACCGGAAATCATCCAGTCAGGACGCTTGCGAGAAACTTTTCCCATCAATAGGATAAATATACGTGTGCAACATGTAATTTCCGTATTTATTTTCTTTTTTTATTTATTTATTTTCTTTCGGAGGGAGGGTTTGGGGTGCGGGATAAATATCGTCTCACTACGTACTCCGGGCTGAGGAAACTTCCCGCGTGACGTGTGTGTCTCAGTAGATCCGGAGGAGAGTTAACGCGGTGTTTCAGGGCGGGGCGTCCGTCTTCTTCCCCATAAAATCTCGTGGTGTATCTCAGACTCGCGCAAGGGCGAGAAGAAAATCAATTGCATTAATTGCAAAGGCAACTAAAGATGTTTCCCGACACGGGTTTTCAGCGCGCGGAACCGCGACGCTCTCCTCGCGAAGTGAATCCCGACGCGATGCAACGTTTTTTATGTGTTTGTTATGCAAAATACTCGTGGCGCGTTCAATTACAAAGTATAATATCGCGGCATAATTTTATTATTTATTTATTATAGCGCGCATTGTGCGCTGTTAACAATTACGTCTCTCCTCCTCCTCCTTTTCTCTCTTCATCCTTCACATGCATTATGCATTTGCGGTAGCGGCGACGTGAGAAATACCGAGACGCTCGTTCCGAAGCGACCGAGAGGCAATTAGAGTAAAACACTTTCAGACAATTAGACGTTTGTACAGGCGGAATTAGGCGAGTAATAGCGCGATGACGGACGCGCGTGCACGTGTAAATATAACGCATGCTCGCGAGCAGCGTGGTTGTCCCGAATCTCCGCGAGCATGACTATTAGTTAATTAAGCTAATAATAAGCTGCGTGTACGATTAATATTGCATAAGCTCTGTACATATATAATAATATTATACATACGTATCGCGCTCGTGTAACCGCGCACGAGCCCGCCTCTTCGACGCGCGTATCTTCGCGCCGGAAATCCCGTTGTTCTCCTCTCGTCGCTCGCGGCAGCTAAACTTTTCAGCGATCGCGAGTTAATAATAATAATTATAATTACGGGCGCGACGAGACGAATGACGACGGTGCAGCACGTAATCGCGACGAGTGCACACGCGAACGTCGAAGATTCCGCGTGCGAGGACGAAGAGGACGGGCCGTGCTCTTTGGACGAAATAAAACATTTTTGGACCCGAGTGTACCGAGTGTCCCTTGCCCTCCGATATGCCATGCTTGTATATATTTTAATACGACGACGACGTTCATCCACCCTCCTCGCCGTCTCGGATTATCCCGGTGGATTATCCTTCCGAGGGAGCGGAGGACTTTGGTACAGCGACGGCTCCCTCCACCATTCTTCGTACTTCTCGCTTTGTACTACTCTCGATCGATGCGCATTTCAGCCATTTGTCGCAAACGTGATTTGATACAGTGAAATTAATTAGATTCTCTCTTTCTCTCTCCCCTTTTTTTTGTAGACAGTTTTGCGATAATTACTCGATACATAGCGTCGTGCGTTGTCGAGAATTTAGCGGAAGTCACTGCTCGAGTCCCGAGAAGAAGACTTAAGCGACTTTAATTTAATTCTCAAATTCCTGAAGTCTGCAAAAATAAATTTCCTTCTCTCTTTTCATCCCTTCGCTCTTCGAAACGTAATCCTTCGCTACTCGAGTCTGGTCCCTCGCGAATACAACAGTCGCAGCGTATGATGTGTGTGCATATTTGTGCGCGTGAGGGCCGCACGTGGTCGGTCTGTTTCTCAAACAATCGAGATCCTTTTTCGTTTCCCGCTCATCACACATTCAATTAAAAATTTAATAGGTATCCAGAGTCTTTGTTGAGTATAAATTAAACAGCGGCGAATGGCGAATAAACCGCGATCGAAACAAAAGTCAGGTAATTATTTCCATGCTTGAGTAACATTTTATTTATAGATTCAAATAAAACGATGTGCAAGCGAAGGCGCGCAATTCAGCATCGCGTCTTCTGTCACGCGTCAATTTGCGTGCAATTACGTGCACATCCGATCTACATCTGATCTGATCGCGTGTCTTCCTGTGGGAGGAAGAGACCTCGTCCATGATTAATGCCTACGTGAAACATTAACCGCGAGCAGTATCCCGTACCGTAAGTAACAATCTATTTAATAATCCATGCAAAAACTGTCGATGTCGTCGCCGGCGCGAACAATGACAGTGCTGTTCGCTTCATGCCTGAAACGAAGCAATTTCGATCCGCTTGCGTGGACGCGCAAGATCGATGCAACATGGCGTCGATCGACACGTGGCGGCGGCCGTGACTTTATCGCTTCTTTCGTTTCGGCCGCGTTATCAGGGCAGGGGGGAGGAGAGATCGACTGATTCTGGATGAGCACGTGAAGCGGCAGGCGCGCGAGATAAGCGACAATTGTTGACGACGATCGAAGCAATTCTTGAATCGAAAGCCGATTTTTGCGTGCGGATTTCACGCGAAACCGGAAATGACGATGATGCGCGTTTCCCGCATTTCCGCTTGCGTGCTCACGTTCTCCTGGCTCGGCAAAATTAACGATAATCACGCTCCCGATGTGCACGAATGGTCGCGTCGCGGATAAATGCGGATTGAAACAGCTCGTGATCCGCCCGAGCGATACTCGCTTTTGCCAGCGCGTTTAAGCGATTAACAATTCTCGACGCAAATCATACACTCTTGAGGATCCACCCCCTGATAGCGCGAGATTGTCCCTGTCTCCTTCGCGGAGGAGCGCCCTGATAAACCGTCTACGATATAGACTGGCTATATTATTGTTAAACAGAGACAGATAAAGTGTGGCGGATCGATCGCTGCAAATTTATTCTATGATATGATAATTCTTTATTTACGACCAAGAACTGGTGAAACAAAATATTGGTAGCACTACGTTTCGACCTCAAATTAGGGTCCTTATCAAGTGCGAAATAGTCACTACAAAAAAAAAATATATAACACGAACTATCAAAGACAAAATTATAAAAAATAACAACTATTTTAAATACTTTATATATTTTTTATTGTCAGAACCCCGCAGAAATTCTTTATATATATTTTTATATTTTTTATAATTTTGTCTTTGATAGTTTGTGTTATGTATTTTTTTTTTTTTTGTAGAAAGTGACTATTTCGCACTTGATAAGGGCCCTAATTTGAGGTCGAAACGTAGTGCTACCAATATTTTGTTTCACCAGTTCTTGGTCGTAAATAAAGAATATCATATTTCAAATCACTGGTGTCGAAGCTAACTTGGATTTATTCTATGATGTTGGAAGGTTTCTCATGCGTGAGCATTGACTTCTGATCTGTGCGTGCACGAAGATCGATACGACGACTGTAAAATGATATATATTTCTTCTCTTTTAATCTTCTTTTCTTTTTATTCGAAAAAATGAGATGATAGTTTTTGTTTGCCTCGTCGTACAGTTTGGTCGTCGTGATCTTATCGTTTCCGTGAGAGAACACGGAAAGTATCGGTTTCGTCTGAAGCACATGTTGTTTCTTCGAAGCACTCGACTGTATCTTTGAAATTTTCCTTGAAACATTTGACATTTGAGGAAATTGGCTCTTGAGAGATTAACTCCGTGGTGAATTTGAGGGGACGCCGTTCGGGCCTGTTGAGGGGACTTTATCGCGCAAAAACAAAAGCGATATCGAAAATAGAACTCTCGAGTGTCCGTCCTAAGATAAAGCGATTATCAGATTTAGCGATAGCTTGCTTAGTTCGTTGATTAATTGTGGTTCATTTTATGTATCTATAGTGTTGCACACAAAATATATTTATACAATTCTTCTACGAACAAGAATCAAGCTTTTTTACGTTTTGAAGTGCATGAAATCTAATCGTAAGTGAAAGCAGTGGCACCGCGCATACAGAAATAATTCTTTTTTAAAATTAGATATATTTATCTTGAAACAGTCACGAGAAACAATTCCCACCAAACGAAACAATATATAAAGAATCCTGAAAGAGCATTTAATAAAAAAATCGACCGAGCCTGCTTTCTTTCCGATCCGACTTGACAATTGTCATTAACACTCGATAACGTTCTCTTCAAAACGTCTGACTGTAAATATTGTTACCATCGTATATTTTAACATGATGATCGACAATCGACGTTATCGCAAACTGTCAGACGACAGTCATTAAATGATGCGGTTTTTTTCTCTCTCTTTCTTTCTCTCGTGTGCATAATACAAAAAGGGGAGGATATTAAAGTAGGCCGCAGTGAAAATACCGTAAACTCAGAAATGAAAAAGTTCTACCCTTAGAAATTTTTTCTTTTTCCGAGCAGTTCTGAGTTGTTGATATCATTATGTTTTATATTGCCTAGAGTTCTCTGCTATTGAAAATACCGTAAATTCAGAAATGAAAAAGTTCTAGTCGTTAGAAATTTGTTCTTTTCCGAGAAGTTCTGAGTTGTTGATATAATTATTTTTTATATTGCCTAGAGTTCTCTGCTATTAAAAATACCGTAAATTCAAAAATGAAAAAGTTCTAGCCGTTAGAAATTGTTTCTTTTCCGAGAAGTTCTGAGTTGTTGATATAATTATTTTTTATATTGCCTAGAGTTCTCTGCTATTGAAAATACCGTAAATTCAAAAATGAAAAAGTTCTAACCGTTAGAAATTTTTTCTTTTCCGAGAAGTTCTGAGTTATTGATATCATTATTTTTTATATTGCCTAGAGTTCTCTGCTATTAAAAATACCGTAAATTCAAAAATGATAAAGTTCTACCCTTAGAAATTTTTTCTTTTTCCGAGCAGTTCTGAGTTGTTGATATCATTATGTTTTATATTGCCTAGAGTTCTCTGCTATTGAAAATACCGTAAATTCAGAAATGAAAAAGTTCTAGTCGTTAGAAATTTGTTCTTTTCCGAGAAGTTCTGAGTTGTTGATATAATTATTTTTTATATTGCCTAGAGTTCTCTGCTATTAAAAATACCGTAAATTCAAAAATGAAAAAGTTCTAGCCGTTAGAAATGTTTTCTTTTCCGAGAAGTTTGCGGACGGACCGCAGGCCCGCACATTCCGCTCACGCGAGGAGGGTACAAGAGGGTACACACACGCACGCAGCACACACATAGGTAGATGAGTGGAGGACGGGAGGAGGTAGATGCAACGAATGGCACGAGTGTGGCGGAACAATGGAAAAATTCCGTTTGCACAACGCGCGTCGCGAGAGAAGACGAGAAACCGCGTCTCCACATGTGTCTCCCCGGAAAATGCCCGCGAAGGGGTTGAAAGACGGAGACGGGGAGCGGAGCGCGAGCATGCGCGGCGAGGGGGAACCGGATGACCCGGATTCTGATGAGGAGAGCTCTCCGAGACGCTAAAAGTGATGACTATTGATGCTACTGCTACTGCTGCTGCTGCTGCGGTTTAAAATTTCACTGTGCGAATATAATGGGTTCTAAAAATACGCAACGCAAAAAATACCGTACCGCGCGGCCCTCTCGTAGTCGCGACGCCAGCACTCATGCTAAATGCGTTGGTCTTCGTGCAAAAAACCAACTGAACATGATCCATACGAAAGCGGTTTCGTATTAATGAACCTGCGTTCGCGTTCGGTGTTCAAGTGGATCATCAATGTTTAAGTTTCCACCTTCCTGTTTTTCTCAGTTTCATTTTTGTATTGTTATTTTATTTTATTTATTATTTATTATTTATTATTATTAATTATTATATTATTATTATATATTATATTATTATTATATTATTAATTATTATTAATTATTATATTATTAATTATTATTACGCTGTTCCAAATAAATGTCACAATTAAAATGATTGAAGTAAATGTAACAGCAACTTTGTCTGTTAACGCAGATATCTTATTTTCCCGTATTTTTAAAACTAATTTGAATTTTGAAAATAATTATGACATTACGACGTTTATTAATTAAGATTTTTCATCAGTAAATACATCAGTGTTTTGAAAATCTCGCGTATTAGGTGCACGCGATCGATTTGCATCGCCTTCGAGGCTTATCAGTATGGGTGCATCCTCGATAGGCGAGAGTGAAAGGTATGATGGATGGACTCTTTCATTTGATATATATAACAGCTCGTTAAGCGTTGAGTAAACAGCGCAAAAACTCGCGTTCCACGTACGTCTAATCCTGAGAGCGGTGGCAGGTGATATTCTCCGCGCATTCGAAGCGGTTATCATCGTCCGTGAAGCTCTTATCAAACACTAGTGCCTCGCTGGGATGCTCTCTACTACGTGCAATTAACGTCAGAGACGCGGTTGCCTGGCATTCGATTTTATCTGTTTTAAATACGGCATTTTTAGAGACAGTCGCATTCAAGGCTCTCACGAATCTCCATTTCGCAGGCTGGCCGGAAATAATAATAATAGAAATCAGTAAATGTGACAGCGATATACATTTTGCTAATCTCTCGTTCTCGAAAAAGTTCAATATTTAAATTATCGGAAATTTATTTATTTTATAAATATAAATTATACTTTAAAATATAAATAGTTCTATATACGTATGACTACAGGAAGTATCTTTTTTTCTAAAAGAATGTATGAAAGATATGTTTATAGTAACAACAACAACAACAACACAATAATAGCCATTATATAACCCTTTATATATAATAATAATTAATAACACATGGCCGAGATTTGCGCGAGCGATGAACAGAAATAGTCGCGAAACGGACGTCGCCAGGCGTGCGAAATTTTCAAAGGCCGGGACGCGACATCAGACGTGCAAATCGCGTGGTAAGTACGCGCGAACGCAACGCGAAGTTGAGTATCCCTTTGTTATACGAGCAACAATAGATGCGGTTCGTGTCAGGTGTGTCAAATCGGCGCGCGCCAACCGTCTCCGACGGCTGTTATTTCTCCGGCCTGTGCAAGCAAAGATTAGACGCGGGATAGAAACAATAAGCGCATAAGTTATAAGGGCTTTCTCCGCGAGTGTGTGTCAGTGCATATCCGAACGCGGCAGGTGCGACATTGTTCATCGCGACATCGTGGCTCGCGTTTCCACCGTTCCCACCTTCCCCGCGTGACTTCTTCGAGCGCTTTTCTCAAGTATCACACTTTCCCAGGGGCTACATTGTGTATTACATCGTTTCTCGCCTCACGAGACAATTTGTTAATTAAGAAAAATTGACAAGGATGTCTTTCGTTCTGCATAATTGGGGAACACCTGAGGACATGTTCGCGGGAACGGCCTAACAGTCACGTTTCCATGAAAAGAATCGCGTCCATGAGAACAGTCGCGTTTCCATGAAAATTATATGATTTTCTTTTAGGAATTTATTATTGTTGATCCTTCTTATTTTATTTATGAAATCAAATTTTTATCATCTATGATTTTATAATTTCCACCCCCCGAACGATTTTTAATCAACGTTTTACGACACGCCTGCGATTCTCCATGATGAAAACAGGGATTCAAAGATTTATGGATTTTTTAAGAAGATTGAGCGACCCGGGAGATTTAATTTCGCGGAGTGAATTCTCGTTTCACTTCGATTGATTTATCTCGCGCGAGCATGGGTAAAATTCTTGATCAATTTTCGCGATTTATCGTTCGCTTGTTTCCTCCTATACTCGTTTCCACTGTACTTCCGGTTTGTTTCTCTCCGGCGAGAAGATTCCCGCTAATCTGTCAAGCGTTTCCGCCGCTTGTTTCGGACTTTTAATTTAATTAGAGCTCACTTCGCCCTCAATTAGACTGCTACCGCGCGCACGTTCGTGCAACTTTGCAGAGATACGCGTTGGCTTTAGGAGGATGTCGGGAAACTTCGATGAAAGCGTGCGATGTCTGCCCTTAAGAAAATTATAACTTAATCGAAATGAATGGGGATAAAAGAGATATTACCTTCGATAACGCCGAGATGCCCTATCCACGGTGGACCGCTAGGAAATCTTGGCAGCCTGTCACTATCAATGTTCAGTAAGTATAAGTCGCGCGCACTGAACACTCATTTGATGCATTTATTTTGTTGGATTAACGTTTCTCAGGAATATAATTCAAGATCAAATACTGTATTCCATTATATCATTAAAATAAAATATCAAACTTGATGTGCATCGCTTAAGACTTTTTTTAGGCATTCAAGTACGATATTTTACTTATGCATTCTTATTCAGCACAGACAGATGATACTAAACGTGAGAATTTTATTTGATCTCTTGAAATAGAACAAACGCGTAGGAACAGTAAGCTCAAACGAGCACTCTGCGTAATAAAAATCGATTTATCAACATAATCCTCCCCTCTTCCCCCTGCTCTCAAATATACGCCCTTTCTGCGAAAGGCGGCTATATGCAAACACTTCAATTTAATGAGAAAGCACTCTCGGCTAATGATCTCGCGATAATTCGATAAAGACGTACGTTGAAAGCAGTTTGAATCATTGCTCCGAGTTTAACAGCAGAAATGTTGGAAACAGAAACTGCATACCTGAACAAAGAAAAGTCAATACACTGATATATCATACTTAAATTAAAATCAATCATTTTCTATCACGGCGAATTACGAATGACGTCAGATTTTTTTCTCGGAAGAGAAAACACACGTCCACCCCTTTTGCCGACAGACGTGCGCGAGTCTCCGCGAAAGAGGCCTGAACAACCCCCGAGTTTCCACTGGTTGTCCGAAGTGGACGTTTATTGAATCCCCGGTGTTTGCAAAGCGCCCTCCGCCCAGCCGCCCCGGCTATCATAAAGCTTGGAAATAACGAGTCCTCTCTTCTGTCCATCATGCGATCGAATAGCGTGCACATCGTCAGCCGCAGCGCGCCCCATGCGAGGTGCGTTTCCGATTTGGGATCTCGATTCCGTCAGTCGGAGTCTTTCGTTTGACAACTAAATTACGAATCTTTAACGCTAACGTGGGTACTCGAAGTAAAGCATAGTCAGCTCGTGCTTCTGGTTCAGTTTTTCTGGCCGGCAAAATTGGGGGGAGGTGCGTTCCGTTTCTGTCCGAAGAAAGGAGTATGGAAAATTGTAAAAATTTTGTGGTACAAAACCAATCGTTATGAAACTTGACACGAACTTAGTATGAGGTAAAATATGAAGAAATCTAACTAAAATCGACCGGCTAAATGAGTGGATCCTGGTCAAAAAGCAGAAAATGTGTCCAATGAATCGTGTGGCGGCAGTGCCATTTACCACTTATATAATCTAATTTTGGCAATAAAATAACATTGTTCGCGAATGGCTCCTCACAAATACTGCAGCTTTGTCGACTAAAATTAGATTATATAAGTGGTAAATGGCACTGCCGCCACACGATTCATTGGACACATTTTCTGCTTTTTGACCAGGATCCACTCATTTAGCCGGTCGATTTTAGTTAGATTTCTTCATATTGTACCTCATACTAAGTTCGTGTCAAGTTTCATAACGATTGGTTTTGTACCACAAAATTTTTACAATTTTCCATACTCCTTTGCTTGGGACTCTTGGGATTCCCATGCCAGTCTCAGGATCGTGAATTGTCCGGTTTCGCGTTCAGGGGTTCAAAGATTTTATTGGGCACGATGGAACTCGCGAGTCTCGATGGGGGGCACCACGGCCAAAGTGTAAAAATAGTCTTTTTCAGATCGCCCAAGAGCAGCCTGCGCAACGGCAGGCTCGACCCCATGAAGATTGACCTGGTGACGCCCGAGAGTAAGTTGGACGTTCAGATCTACCATAAATCTCGAATCAGATTGTCACGTGAGTCACAATGATTTTTAGTGCCGACGCCCGTCATACCACCGTCGGAGACCTTCAACCCGTCCACCGATAGTCTGCACGCATCCATGAAGCCCATTATCATGCTGGCCCAATGCTTTTCCATGCTTCCCGTGTGTGGTATCAACAAACCGGACGCTTCGTATCTTCGGTAAGCGAAAACGGACGTCGCCAGTGCGAAATTGAGTCGTTCATATCGAAAGCAGTGTGGAATAAATCGCTCGATCATTGATTGTCTCAGAAATACTTGATATCCATTTTGCACAGTTTTCTCTAATCTTAAATAATCTTTAAATGGGTCTTCAATTAGCATCCGATACATTATACATTGTTGCATGATCGATAATTGTGTAACTTGGGAGGATTTGGAATGCAAAAGAAGATCGACTTGATTCTTTAAGACATCTTGAGGGGAATTAATAATTAATTAATTAATTAATTTAATTTAATTATATTTAATATGTAAATTAATTTATGTTTAATATTCCTTTAAATGTTAATATGAGTGTTTCATGGAAGTTTGATCGCGCCTCACGGATCTTCTAAATGTCTCGCAGGTTCACGTGGCGCAGCCTGAAGATCCTGTACACGGCGGTTGTTTTTCTGGGGGTGTTCACCATGACGGTCTACAACGTCATACGGATGTTTTACACAGGGATCAACTCCACGAAAATGAGTAAGCTAATCGCGACTGAATCCGACAATGAGCGAGGCGCGTCGAATTTTGAGAGTCACCCACCTTCGAACGATCTCTGAACGATGTCTCTGTTTGCCGACCATCAGCCACGTTTGTCTTCTACGTCACGTCCATGGTGACTGCTATCCTGTTTGTGCGTCTGGCGATGCAGTGGCCCTGCTTGGCGCTAACTTGGGAGAAACTTGAACGCGAATTCACTTCCAGACACCGACAAGTTTCCAAGACCACTCTTAGGACTCGCTTCAAAATTGTGACTGCTGTTGTCATGTTGCTCGCGTTGGGTGAGTTTATTGCGTTAGTGAAACGAAAAGAAGATAAAGGCAATAAAAGCGAATCTTCTGTATGTGTGTGTGTAGGGATTCTGTCCATACACTGGACTTTACTGTGTCAAAACCACCTATGCTTGTAGTGAAATGTCTGTGAAACAAATGATCTAAACGCTTTGGCAACACAGAATGAATATATCTCTGCACTTTGCAGCATCGTACTCACGTTAATTATTTTTTTGTGCAGTGGAGCATGGTGCATCTGTGCTCTCTGCGTACATGAGCGCGATAGAGTGTGCCGAATTCCGCGGCGACAAGGATGTCATCGGGACTTATTTCCAATCGCAATTTCCGCAGGTAATACATTAAAAGTTAAAAACGGATAAACAATTAACCGACGTAACCATTAATTAGCGTGTGGATCCAATTATCACCATGCCAACGCGTGATATTCACCATCGATCTTTAACGTCGAACAGATTTTCTCGAGTATGTCCTACAGCCTTTGGAAAGGGATCATCGTCGACGTCATAAATATCCTGAGCACATTTTCGTGGAACTTCGTCGATCTGTTTCTGATTCTCATCAGCATAGCTTTGGCGGACCAGTTCAGGCAGATGAATAGTCGTCTCTTCGCGATACGGGGAAAGGTAAAGAGATAATTATCATCGAACGATATTTGTCTTCTCTTGAAATGACTTTTACTCATTTTGTCTCATTGGTCCGATTCATGTTGATGATTCATGGTGAATAAATGTTACAGAAATACCATATATTTACATATATTTATATTAATGAATTTATTGTATGGTGTAAAACGAATGATCCTGATGCAAAATCGCGGTCTGCTGATGACTTACGTAGCATCCTCTCGCATTGCTCAGGCGATGCCGGAATGGTGGTGGGCCGAGGCCAGGAGCGACTACAACCACTTGGCCACCCTGACGCGGAGGGTGGACTCCCATATCTCAGGCATCGTGCTTCTGTCCTTCGCCACCAATCTGTATTTCATCTGTATCCAACTGCTGTTCTCCTTCAAGTACATGCTTCTTATGCGTGACGAGATAGCCGTGATTGCTTGGAGGATTTAATTTAGCGGAAATTTGACGAGATTATTTAACTTGGTTGTTGCGTCGCATCGATCGTCGATTTAATTATTATTTTATTATATATATTTTTCCAACAAGAAATTAATCTTGGAAAAAATTGACAAAAGTGGCCAATTGATCGTTTTTTTTTTACTTCTTTGTATCTCGTCGAGATTCAATTCCGATATTACTTAATCGTTTTTAAAAAAATTGCGTAAAACTGTGCGCGTATTTTCCAAACAGTCCAATACGCGGCGTCGTACGGAAGATCTACTTCTGCTTCTCCTTCGGCTTCCTGCTGGCCAGGACTGCAGCCGTGTCATTATACGCGGCTTCCGTTCACGACGAATCTCTCCTGCCAGCACCGATTCTGTACAGCGTTTCCGGTTCCAGCTACAGTAACGAGGTTTGTCATCAAAAATTACTAACACAATTTAATTGTTAATTCGGACATGCAATTATTTAGAAGACTTAGCTGAATGGAAATTTAATCTATCTCTTAAGAAATATTTTCCTCAGACGTTAATAAATGACAAATTAATTTTTTATTTTATTGACCAAGAAAAAGAATTAAAAAGAGAAAAAATAATAGTATGGTACTTAGAATTAATTTTCTCGATCGTTCCTCTGCTCGCACGTAAACTCGCAAACTTTTACAACGTTGCGCAGGTCTCGAGGTTCTTGACGCAAGTAACGACGGATAATATAAGCCTAACGGGGATGAAGTTCTTCTCCGTGACGAGAAGCCTCGTACTAACCGTAAGTACGATAAATCGTGCACCGATTGTATCAAAAATACACGTAATTTTCATCAAGTTAAATTATAATTTACAAACAATTTGTATTTTCTTGTTGAACTTACAATTAGCTTAACATATCTCTTTCGTATTTATTTTACTTTTCGTCGAGATATTATTTCATTTTTTTCAAAGGGGAACAATTTAAAAATATATTTTAATTCAAATATAATTTTCAAGTTTTAAACAAATTGGAAATGGAAAATTATTATTCATTATTATAACGATTTAAAGTCAGTTAATCTGCTGTCCGAATCACGAATGATGATTTAGGTCGCCGGAACCATCGTGACCTACGAATTGGTTCTGGTGCAGTTCAACTCCGTCCAGCAGGTGGACCAATCGAACATTACGAACGCTTGCGAGGTGAGGTAGACAGCTTGCGAAAGAGCTTTTAAGGGATCTTGACCGTCTGTATCCGCTTCCGCTTCTGCACATCACACGCGTCTTGAAGAGTGCCATGCAATATAGCGTGTTTTATGGGTACCTGTAAATACAATTACCCTCGCACACTTACCCTCGCAATCACACCCGCAACTTGTTCACTTGTCTCAACACTATTAACAGTTCACTTAACGAAATTAATTCGCAATTCACGATTTACGCCCCTCACGATTAGATCAAAGTGTCGTTAAGTCTCCTGTGCCTCGCAGAAAACTTCTGTTGCCAGAAGCTGCTGTGTGACGCAACTCGAAACTATTTATTGATTTCATCTGATAATTTATTATAATAACACACATACATAAACACACATTGACCACAAATCGCGCAGTCGCCTCTGTAACAAATGCTGCCCTGAATAAATTTTGAGCTTCATTATGTTGTTGCGTTTTAAGCTGGCAACTTTTCTCTTTTATTCTTCTCTCTCTCTCTCTCTCCTCTCTTGCAACTTTTGTCGCTTTTTTATATTTTATACTTTCTTCCTATAATGAGAATTCACTCTGGAACTTTCATATATCTCTTCTGCATCTCTTATATATTTACATGAGTACAACAAGGGACTCCTTGCTCTATTTTAATCTTCTATTTTCACGCTACTTCTTCCGGCAATTTTTCTCAGCATTTTTACTCAAGATAAGTATGCAAGTTATGCTGCGATAGTTTTCTATACATAAGTCTCTACGATTCTTACTTTCCTCTCTGTAAGTCGCAATGCATCTCGCGTTATCAATTTGTCAATTTTCCCTCCGTGATTTTATTCCCTCTAATCCGTTTTTGTTGTAGTTCTTCCAAGTTTATTAGACCAACGTACATTCCGGGGGGAAGGATGTTGCACCGGCGTTCAGTGATATTGTTGCAAAATACTGTAATATCACACATGTACCGCTCCTTTGTGCATCTAGCTCCGGAAAATGCATCATCCGCAAGAATCAGTCAAACTCACGCATTTCCCGATATATCACAATAATGAATCCCATGAAATTCAATGTAGCAAAAATGTATGCGTTATCAATCATTTTTATCTGTTTATGTGTTTGTGCGTACCTCTGTTTTTGTACGTGCCGTTTGTAAGCGATAAGAAGCTGATATTTAAATATGATATAAATGTGTTATTTCAACAATACCTTGGCCGAAAATAAAAATGATTTTACTAACATAAGATAAATATGATTTCCGATCTATATTGATATTTGATTTATTGTGCTTTACGTCGCATTATATATAGCGAAACAGACACGCTATAGAATTGCTCGTAATTGTCGATAGAATGTGGGAGTTTTATCGAAAACTAGATCAGTTAAAAATTAAGAAAACATTTATTATAATTCGCAGTCAATCGATTTCTCTCTTTCTCTTTCTTTCTAGCAACAGTTATATTACATAGGTTTCTTACAAAATCACAGTATCCATTTCAAGTCTTGCCCGTTAACTGTTCTCGCGTTCTTATAAAATACATTTATGAAAAAAAATATATATATATATGATATAATCGCAGATGTATCATGATTAATAATTAAAGTTAATAAATATAGATTAATTGAAATAAATGCAAATACTTATATCCCAATTTGTGATATTCTTCTTGTTGTAAACGTCATTATGTCTTCGTTGAAACGTTGAATTGCAGCAGCACGATCTCATACGTCACAATTGCACTAGCCACCTGCAAGTGTATTTGGTGAATGCATTCTAGAAAGCGTAAATAGTTAGCGGCGGTCGATGTCGAGATATCACAATTTGTGACAGTGCATTATTCAACACAATAAAATGTACATAACAATAACTCTTTCTGCTTTCGACGTTATTAATGTATGTACACAACACACAGATGTATCAAGTGACAAAGTTACATCGCGATCTTGCAGGATCAGGGATCTCTTGATTTGCTCTTTTATTAATTTCATTTATTTATGTTCTTACCGCCAGCATGAAATTCCGCGTGATAGAAAAAAAGCGCAACCCCGTAAGTGCGATTTCGTCGGTGGTGAGTAAATAAATCAGTCTTTCTGTCTGTAAATCGTGAAATTTACGTGGATTAATTATATATATATATATATATATATATATATATATATTTATCATAAATATATTTAATTTAATAAATATATTTTATTATAAATTAATTATATGTAACTAGTGATGGATTAATTATATATAATTAGTTAAATAGCTAGCTTAAGTAACTTGTCACGGCGCAAAGATGATTTTGAAGCGACGCAAGATTATTGTTAAGATCTCTTCTCTTGCTTCTCCCAAGCTGCTTGCTTTGAATCGCTTACCTCTACGTTGTAGGTGGATGCCGAACAATTATATAAAGCCGGCAACACCAATTTGCTTTGATCGTTGATCCTAGAAGTGAGCAAAGTGACGGTCACCGTTCTCCCGACGAGGAATATGAAGGACCCGAAGAAGTAAACGTTATCGAGAATGCTGTTTTCTGACTTACTGTGGAATTGATAATTTGAAATATCATTAAATTACTTGAGTTATATTAATACTTAATTATAAAATTTAGTAGAATTTAATTCGACGCTGACACTCAATTAGTGTATGTTATAATTATTTAATTAATTTATATCTTCGACTTTTACCTAATTAAATAAAAGGATTTTCTAAAAGTACAGTACAATCGAGCAAATACTGGAATTACATTTATGGTTACCTTTGCTCTTAATTAATAATTTGAATAAAATAAAAACCATGAGATTTCTTTCAATCACATCAGATATAATACTTACGACAATCCGTTGAGTAACTGCAAACAGATGAAATAAAGATTGTTCGCGAATGACAGGAGGATTATGGGGGCAATATCGCTGTCCACCTTTTTCACCATGCAACTCAGGGCGGCGTAATCTTCGCGATATCCGGACCAATCGATTGCATTTCGATGCTTCGATGTGGAATTCATCACGTCTTTGTTCAACATTTTGTATCTTTCGGCCAGACCGGTGGCAACCTGAAAATTTCGATCAAAGAAACGAGTAATTTGACAAAATTGGAGATGTTTACGCTTAATCGAGAAAAGGAATATTTCTTGATTATTTATATTTTATTACCATCATGACGAAAACGTCAGTAAAGTTCCACGTGAAAGTCGCCAGCTTGCTGACGATGAAAATGAGCATGCCGAGCGCGAAGTTGTACGCCACTGAAAATAAAATGCAGTTCTCAAATTTCTCATTAAAATAGTTATTAAAAAAGCAGACCAGAAATTAGATTAAATTATCAAATAATTATTCGTGTAACAGAACAATGTGCAATTTCGCAAGTTTTCGGAATACTTTTCAATTATTAATGAGACGAAGAAGTAATGCAAAGAAAAATGCTCAATTCACCTGTATCCAAGATGAACGCATGAGAATTCTCACAGTATATCTGTAGAAAATCTTGAAAGGTCGCGTTCTCCGAGCCCTTTTTATAATCATGTTTTTCAGCGTTCACCGCTATACTCAAGATGTGCTCAATGACGGCCAAGAACAGAATGGTACTGGAAATCGCGTACAATCTCCAACGAAGCTTCGGCCGCTGCATTTTATTACTGCAAAGCAAAGGCAAAAGATTTCGGCATATTGGATACTAGATCAAAAACCATAAAAATAGCAATAGAAATTACGTAATAACAATGAAAAATAAAATGTAATACAAATTACGTGAATCATTCTCAGGATGTCTTAATCTTAAAATTAAGTCTGTTCTGATTTTCATTAAGAAGCGATCAACAATAATTTCAAAAACAATCATTTCTCGAACGCAGGAGGGTTTTAAACATTTACGTCCTTTAAAGCAGAGATAAAGAGATTAAAACCGATCTTTTTACGCATTTATTGCGATATTGAAAACCGATAATCTGTTCGAAAATTATTGAAATTGTTCGATAAAAATGATAATAATTATACCAAGACATACATATAATTATACAGTCATTATTATTATTATTATGAACAGTACGACTAATTTGACCGACATTATTTATGTTTCCAGGGCTAGTAAGTCTATGGGCTTGCCGTGATCATCGCGATAGCGTCAAGAGACAGAATTCAAACGTGACACTTTCTATCGCGGCCGCTCTCGTAACATTCGCTGTCATCGCGTGAACACGCGTAACGTGTGCTAACGATCGCACCATGGTCGCAATCTTCTTGATGCTTTCGCATCAATTGTTGCGCCTATATGAAGCGATCATGAAGCGCGCGATCGTCAGTCAAATGTACTGGCTGGCAACTTTTTTTCTTGGAAAAGAGGGAAGCTCGTATTTGTTACTGATGATACTACTGATCGCAACCTGTCTATGAACTGCTCCATGGATCTCCAGTCACGCTGGAGAGTCACCCAGCGCGGCGACAGCCAGAAGAACAAGATTAAGCCCATCATGCAGTTCCCGTAAAACATCGCGCCTGACATTGCAGCTGCAATCCCGCCTGAAAATTACACAAATCTCACGTTTAAAGGGTGAATTTAATTCTGAATTAGCGTTTTTTTACTGCGAAAAATATGTTCCTCATCGATATACGTTGAATTAATAAAAGTAAGCGAGTTTCTTGTATTTACTTCATTGCAAAGTTTACTGTAAAGGAATTGTGTTGTACTTTAAATTGATGTCGTTAACGCTAATTGAAGTAAATTATGAAATTATAATTTAGTTTCTTGTTGACCTCTTTCTTCCTCTCTGTTTCTCTTTGTAAAACTAGGCGGCGTATTTGTAGGAATTTAATGAAATTTGATAATTAATATTTATAGAAACAAGCGACTTTTGCAACAAGCAGTTTCACAACAAACAAGTATTGCTATCCTCTCCTTGTAAAAGGAACGATTGTCATCGATCGATAATAAACTCGAAGCAGCATGTGCACTATAAAGCACGAAGGGGATTGATCTATTTACCTTTCACTGCGAAAGTCTTGGCGTTCAGCGTTCTTATCATGTGGATGATCGACAGTATCGCCATAACGAGAACCGTCGCGGTTATGGAAGCGGCGTAAAAAGTAAGAAACGAGAATTTCACGAATTTCATTTTCAGCGGGGTTGGCCTGAGCACTCCTGATACCGGTAAGACACCGAAGAACTGAGCCAACACCAGCACGGGCCCTATCGCACAGTGAAAGCTCTCTGGATCCTGCACGAAAGAGAGCTTTCTTTATTTCACATACATCATTTTCTCGTATTCTTTTATTTAATTATGAAGTATAAATTATATTTAATTATGAATGTATATATATTTTTAATGAGAGTCCGTACAACATGATGGACCAATAATCCCAGTAAAAACGACCGAAATTTTCAAATCTTTTTATTTAATATATTTAATAAATAAATGTATTTCAAGAAAGCGATGTCATATTTAAAAAATATTTAAAAGAGACCTTCATAAACATTTTTAAAACATAAAACACCTCTTTTTTTAAATATTTACGTTTAGAATTTACTTTCTCAGAGAATTTACTTTCATTTATGTACCTTACGATTTGTGAATTCCAAAATATTTTTTTAGAGTTTTGCATATTATATGGAAAGAATCGGCCTGCATAATTTCTTTCTTTTTTACAAAACGCCAGCAATGTTAAATAACGATATGCAAAACGAACGTCAAGTTCTTTTGCAATTCTTACATTGTTGCTCGCAGACGAGAAGTGCTCGTTGCGGAAACTGCTACGGAAGAATGACTGTGTCTTCGGCGGGCCCGGGGGGAAGGACTGGGAAAATTCGGTCTCCATCTCCTTTATCCTGTCCTTTCTCTGTCGTATCAGGAACGGCAGTTTCTGGCCAGTTGCGCTGTTTCTCTTAGAACTCGCAGTCAGCATCCGCTTCGTCTTCAACATCATGGCATCATGGCAGGCTTCCTTTGGAAGTAGGTTGATATTCAGGGAATCCACCATCCCATTATTAAGCTTCTGATGCAATTAAATCAATTTTTTTATTTGATTAAACTGATTTTATTATTATTAAAATATCTTATTTTTATATATAATTATATATATATATATAAATAAGTAATATATATTTTATTCTTGGGGTTTTTCAAGCTTTATAACGCGAAAATTAGAGTGTTCAAACGCGCAGAAATTAAAGCGAGCACTAAGCGGATTGCGCGTCATTAATGCGTCATTAATTCGAGCCTCATAATTGTTGCTGCCACTTCCGAGGGTTGTCACGCAAATAACATTAATCGCAAATCACAAATTCGTCATTAATTAGTCGCGGATAATCGCAGATGATTGACGATTTTTTTTCTTCCGAAGCCGACTTTTGTGTGTCTTTTGCACGCCGATGCGTCGATTGAAACGCGACATATTAATTTCGAATTGAACTAATTATCATGATGATGACGCTTCATCGAATGCACTCGACGGCATCCCGTTACAGGAAAGGGTTTGCCGTTTACCCAGCGTTATAATAACGAATGTAAACCCGACGTGCTGACGCAGGTCTGTCGATCCGCTCTTTAAGTTCCACCTCCACGTGACTCTAATCAAACGTTTAAGTGACTATTGGGTGCATTTTCCAAGTACGTCAACTTATGGCAATGAAACTCGTGTCGAGGGGAAAAGCGACGCACACGCCTCCCCCCACGACTGGTAAACCGCGGAAAATTCGGTTTTATATTTGCTAATATTTAACAACATCTAGTTGATTTTTATTAGACCAATTCAGTGCCGAAGCTAATTTATGAAATTTTTGTTATTGCATGCACCGCGTCTCTGAACAGGTCTTCTCGTCCACTGCAAGATTCCGTTTAATATAATAATATACAGGGTGTTTCCTCTAACTGTAGCACTTAGAATATCTCTGCTTCCTTTGATGATATGAAAAAAGTCAAAGGACGAAAATTGTTCGATTCAAAGAGACTAGTACTCCGGTAAGAAAATTATTTTTTTTAATGTGACCTTTCACAAGATATCAAGGTCATGAACATTTTTTTAAACGAGATGGTATATTTTCGTTAACGAAATGATGTAGCTTGTAAAAAAACAAATTCAACCATACAGAATATGTTGACCTTCGAATGACTTTGAACCACAAAAATCACGTTTAGGAAAAGAAACTCTATTTATTGTATGTATAACTACAAAGATATACCTTTTTTACAGATGTTCGAAATGATCACCGTTTACTTCGATACACTTTCGAATTCGATGAATAAACGATTGTTTTACGTTTTTGAGAGATTCCGGAGTAATTGCGGTGCACGCACGCTGAATTCTTTCTCGCATATCTTCAGGTGTTGTCGGAATATCGCGATAAACTTCATTTTTTAGGTGTCCCCAAAGAAAAAAATCAAGAGGCGTAAGATCTGGTGATCGAGCCGGCCAAGAAATTCTTCCACCACGTCCAATCCAGCGATCAGGAAATGATTCGTTGAGTATGTTCCGTGCAAATGAAGCACAAGAGTGAAAGGTCACATTAAAAAAAATAATTTTCTTACCGGAGTACTAGTCTCTTTGAATCGAACAATTTTCGTCCTTTGACTTTTTTCATATCATCAAAGGAAGCAGAGATATTCTAAGTGCTACAGTTAGAGGAAACACCCTGTATAACAACGACACAACAACAACACATATATTTAATACTAAAAGATCTTTGAATATCTTTCAAGAAGAATATCTTTAAACAAGAGTTACCATCTCGCGCAAAGCGAAATTATTTGCCATACGTGCTACTGAACGAACGTCAACGCGTCACTGCAGCGCTTCTCTTTGCAGAAATCAAGAGAAAAGAAAAAGAGAGTTATCGACGAATGAGATGTATGAAGATATGCAAAATACATTATTAATATTTCCCTTGTCTTGTTTTTATGTCAACGATGTACGGATGCACTGTTGTTGCAAACGCGTCATCTGGATCATCAGATATCAGATTATCATGTTATTCCGAGCGCGGTTTACATAACTCATGTTTTTTTCATTAAAGACTCGTGACAACTGGCCTCAACGGTTGATTCTTATCAATCGTTCACTATCAATCTCGGTTCGACGCACACTAACACGCGCGCACGCTGCAAATAATAATCGATTTTGTAGTACTCTTCTCTTTGGTGCCACACCGCCACGTTGATGCGCATTTGCAGATTTATTGCCGCGGTTTAATTGAATTTCGAGATTATTTAATCGATAATTTAATATTGCCGTTCCTCCTCGGAATATGAAAGATTATTCGAATTTATTTATCAGAACAACGAGCACGAAAAATGGGAAAATGGAGAGAGAAAAACATGCGAATATTAAATTTGTTTCAGACAAATGTTTAATTCCTGAAATGCGCGTTTACACACACAGAACATTATCAGAATAATTATTATAATTATCCAGTCCTTTTACAACTCTGTTCCGGATTAATCGAAGAAGATTTTAATAATCTCTCTACTTTAATCGAAAATGATATTAAGTTTTCACAATGTTCAATAAAATGTGACAGAAGCTTTCGCGACTCACGCGTATTAAAATCTCCTAAATTTCAATTACCGTTTTCCAATTAATTTTTAAATTATTTTTAATTATTGCCGACAGTTTTCCGGAGGCAACGCTTTTGAGTTCTTCGGGGACTATGTGTGGTACCCACGTGAAATCCTGTTGATTGCGAGTCTCGTAAGCATTCAGAGGACCAGGACGACGACTGAAGACGACGACAGTTTGGCGAGACTGAAACCCGCCACACGAGTATCGCAACTAGTGCTAACGAAGAAAGACCAGCTTGAATCCAACTTGAGAGCGATTACCCGCCGTTGCGCCGCGACGCATGTCTGATCAGATAGCTGCCTAGACCACTTACGAACCAAGTGCGACTCCGCTCTTCGAGAATGAAATGCGTGTGTGCGATGCACACTCGTCGGATCGATTGCGTTATTTTTTCTTTTTCTTTATGCAAATTGCAGCGTCTCTTAATTGTCTGCGTCTCTTAAGTGGCGGCCTGTTATTTAAACACTGTTGATTGTCGATTGTTGTGGCAAAATCGCTTCTGCGTTAATTGGGACTTTGAATTCTGAAGTTAATTAGAGTAAAGAATCGTTGCGTGTAAATCTGTAGGAAAATTTATCTTTAAATCATTCTTGTCAACGTTCTTCTTTCCCTTCTAAAGTTTTCTTCTTTGAAATTTAAAGTTTTATTGTTTTTCTGAAATAGTCTGGAAAGTGAATCAAAGAAATCGATACAAGTCGTACGTTAATTAAATTACGTAGATTGACAAGAGTAAATTGATTTTCACTGAATTATTTGATGAATTGGGTAAAATTTTCCTTTGCACAAATATACGTAATTTATTTAGTATATTTTACTTAGTTTTGATGTCCAGTGCGACGTTTGTCAGTACCTTGTTACGTTTTACGAAACAGAAATGTTAAAATGTTAACGTAAAAAGAAAATAGATTTGTCCGTGGATTGGAAAGTGACTTGAGTCATACAATTTTCGTGAAAAATCAATTTTTCTTATTATACTTTCCGCTACAATTGTTATCCTAGATTTTTCGAATCAACATTTACTATCTCTAGATCGGTGTACTTGTCGATGAGATCAGATAAGCGATCGCAGAGCGAGTCGGGCGTGCGGATAAAATATTCAAGGATACGACTTGTCAGCAAGTAGTTATGGGCAATGCACTAATAAATGAGATATGAATAATAAAGATAAACAGTTACAATGCGACTATCTGTTTACACGTAGCGCGTGCTCGCGGATCGATTTCCTTACGAAAAACACACACGTGCTTGAGTGTAAAGCCGAGCGTAGTCGAGATCAGTGTGCATTATCCACGTGTTCCTGGAACGAGAAGGTGCGAGCTTGTAATATTCTCAGTTCGTGCCGATCGCACGAGCATTGATTCTCGTGCGAGCCAGAGATCATCGATAACCATTTGTCAATATTAATAATCTGCATGATAAATTTATTAAGGCGTTGACAATGAATACGCACGCTAATTTTTTACCTCGAACGAGCTCGTCGATTATTAATTTCCGGAATTTTCTTCAAGTAATGATGGAAGCGCCTGTACGTTATTTCTTAAGAATACAAAACGTTCTTGCCGCGCATCAAACTTATCACGTCTAAAGTTATGAATCATGCGACAAATCAAGTCCAAAGTACGTGTAATGGTAACAGTATTTTATTTTCGCTATTCTGTTCACGCATTCGTTCACGTATCATACACTTTATTGATGGTCATGTATATTCGAGAGATATATTATAATCTAAGCACAGCGCGCGTACCCTGACGTACACATGCGTGTGAATTGATCTACCACATAGCACGTTGCATCCCGGACATCTTATTGTGATCGATCAATTCGCGGAAGATGAACCGCGACACTCTCCAACGCCACAACACGCCCCTTCCTCGAGAAGTCACCACGCATCTGTCGGTCAATTGTCTCAGGGCAGTCTGCCTGGGGATCGTTTCTTCCAATTGTTTGCCAGCCATTTCCTGAAAAATAATTATCTTAATTACGTACTGTCGGCAATTGGCTATCGACGTTCCCTGATGTGTTCATTGCGTGCTCGAGATCACGAAGAAATGATTTCTAAGTGGAGCATGAGCCGTTTACCCTTATTTCAAATGGCAGAACGTCGTTTCGCTTCAACACGAGTAGCCGCAATCGCTCTTCAGCGTACTGCTTTGCCCACTTTCTTCGCTTCTGGTCACGTATCACTCTGCAGCCGACGTAGTTTCGCGCCTGTTGCAGCTGCACAGAAAACACATGCAACTAGTTAAGAAAAAAAGGAGTACTTTTTCTCTAAAAAGATCGTGCAGTTACATGACGCGAGAGGTTAGAACAAAGTGCAGCAGAATTGTCTTCCGATCGGTTGGAAATCGCGTCGCGAGATTGTGTCGATTCGAAAAATTTATAAAACCCTGGAAACAAAAATAAATGTGCTGCCACTTACGCCACATCCTAATAAATTATTACTTGGCAAAATATTAGAGACAGCCGAGATGCATCCTCTCAATGCCATGATTACCGAATCAGCTGTTTTCCGGAACAAGGCATCGAGTAATAAAATTATGTGCATTTTGCAAATTATCATTAAAGCCGCTATTAGGAGGTGTTCATTTTGTGTTAAATGTCATCGGTGTGTTTAAAAATAATATGCACGCATTCATATTTAGATATATTATTTCTTTAAAGTTTTATTCAGTCAAATGCGGGGGTGAAGAGAGTGGAGGCTCGTAGCGGAGGTTTCTGGAACTACTAGCTAGCTAAAAAGCTGCGGACCCGCCAACGGTTTGGTGGTGCCATCTATTGGGGTTTATTGGAACTTTTGATTACGGGTTGCCGTTCTGCAGGCGCTACTAGTTGGCCGGGTTGCAATTATACAGGCGCCTCGGAAATATTTACCGCAAAAACTTAGTTTCAAAAACTTCCGCTACGAGCCTCCGCTATCTGCAGTCCCGTTTTTGATGAATATTGAGATAGTAGTATAACTAAAAAATGGGGCAGCCATTTTACATATATTTTTTTACGCATATTCCAAAGTAAACGTTCACAATAATTTATAATTCCAAGTAATTAATAACTTAATTATTTATTATTTAATAATTGAAGATTTCAATTATTATTATTATTATTATTAGCTAAAAAGTGACACAGAAGTAATTTTTAAAACGTTGAGTTCTTCGAACATTTTTAACAATTAAAAGAACAAACTGTGACATTTTTGTACAAAATTCTCATTGTGCACTTTCTAGTACGTATAAAATTTGTTGTAACATGTATAAATTAAGGTATTATTCTCGTGATTGATGCTCAGAGAGAGATAATTATTATTTGGACAAAAAATTATTGCAACTTACGCATGTTTCAGTATGATTCAATAGCGTTAAATCTTTGATGTCTTGGTCCATCGTATTTGTGACACGTTATATTTTCTGTCTTTCTTATGCATATTAAACATTAAACTTAAAAAATTAATATTAACTAAGATAACAAAATATTTAATGCATCTTTTCAACAAAATTGCTTGATCTTGGCAATTGTGGAAATGCACACGTAAACACTTTGTCGCATTGCGGGGAAGGGGGGATTGGTACGTAAACGAATCATCCTGAATTCATGTTTCCGTAGCTTCTTTATTTTCGCTCTTCCTCGTCATCGTTGGTACTTTCACACGTATGTACAGAAAACTGTCAACCAATGTCGTTTGTAGAAGAATCGCGGGATAAAAAAAAAGAAAAAAAAAACTGGAGAGAAAAAGGTCTTTGCAAAGATCGTCATTTTATTGTGCCGCGCACTCATCCCGTTGTTCGTTGCTAGTTCGATAAAAGGAATATCTCGTAGAAAAAGTGTCAAGGGTTTCGATCCGCGTCTTACCTAATAATTGGATAATAAAATGATAATCATCGGAGGAAACAGGTCCCATCTCCCAACAACGAAATCTACTTTGTTTTTTTGCTTGCTTGCTTGTCAAGGCCTATCTTTGTCTTCCTCTATATATTCTACTCTTCTTCTGAATTCAATATATAGTCTTAACGATTATAATATAAAAAAGCTACAGAGAAGACAAAAGATACGGAGCACATATCGCCGCGATACACATGATACCTCTGGTCGGATTGCATGCAGGCTGCTAAATATTCGTGGATGCGAGAGCGATAAATTGAGAAGTTGTCTCACAGGGGCGACGAACGTGGTGGCACGTGGCACCGGTGAGGTAACCACTGCCGACAGAGTTATGAGAATAATAATAATAATAATAGTAATAATATTGACATGTTTCTTTCTTTTTTCTTCGAGTATCGGAGATACAGAATTTATTTCCGTATAGTAATTAGAAAATATAATTAAACCGCGCTAAATTACGATGTTTAATGTTACTCGTTATGAAGTAGATCAGATAGCTCGCGCGAAGTCCGCTCTCCCTCCTGACGCGCGGCTACTCGCGACACGCAGCCACATCGCGCGTGACGTCGCCCAACATCTCCACCGGCCATCTCTACCGACTGAAGTTTCCTTTCCTGCGGAACTCCTTACGATGGAAAAAGTGACGGAGCGATCGTTTCGACAAGCGAAACTTTCGCGTGCCGAGGAGACGCAGTGGCTGCACCACCCCCCCGTGCACGCTTACGGCCAATCGTCGCGATTGGATCAGAGTTTTCTCGTTCCCGACAGCCTGCGGCAGCTGCACGGCGAGTTCCGCCAACGATTTCGACAGCGACGCCACGGCGCGCATCTCGCGCGCGTCGCACGAGGAGGGAGGGCGAGCTACGTCGGCTGGTGTACGCCGGTGCCCACCCGGTGGCATATTCGCACGGAAACTATCGGTGTATGCACGGAAACTATTACAATAGTTATTTCTTCTTCTGGGCTTTCTCGGCGGCCTTGGTGACTTTGCCAGCGGCATCCTTGAAGTTGACGGCCTTGATGACGCCGACGGCTACCGTCTGACGCATATCGCGGACGGCGAAACGTCCCAGCGGTGGGAACTCCTGGAACGCCTCAACGCACATGGGCTTGCTAGGCACCAGAGTGACGATGGCGGCGTCGCCGGACTTGATGGCCTTCGGGTTCTCCTCGGTCGTCTTACCGGTACGGCGATCGCACTTTTCCTTAATCTCGGCGAACTTGCAAGCGATGTGGGCGGTGTGACAATCCAACACGGGCGTGTAGCCGTTGCTGATTTGACCGGGATGATTGAGAACAATGACCTGCAACGAAGCGAGCAATCGGATCAATTCTGCACTCGTGATTCGCGAATGCTTTATCTTGATATGCTTCAACGTGATTAAAAAGCCATGAGTAAAATTCGGCAATCTTTAATAAATTTCTGCAAGTAGAAAAATAAATTTTACTTCGCGTAGGGTTTACGTAAAGACACTCAGACGCATTCTGCCATCATCAGAATCTCTTCCGGTGGAAACCACGAATGAAATTACAATAAGTTATCATCATCGTGTCGATAACGAGAAGACTGAACAAGTCGACAAGTAATAATCAGTGCAACAGCGTACCTGCGCGGTGAAGTCAGCGGCACCCTTGGGTGGATTGTTCTTGGAATCTCCAGCAACGTATCCACGACGCAACTCCTTAACAGACACGTTCTTGACGTTGAAGCCAACGTTGTCACCGGGCACGGCTTCTTGAAGAGCCTCGTGATGCATCTCCACTGACTTAACTTCAGTAGTCAGTCCAGCAGGAGCGAAAGTAACGACCATACCAGGCTTCAGTACACCAGTCTCGACTCGACCGACTGGTACCGTTCCAATACCACCAATCTTGTAGACATCCTGCAATCGCAAGCCAATCATTAGTATCTCGACTCAAAAACACGAATAAAAAGCTAATCATTTGTCATGTATCTTATAAATGATCAGACGCCTTCAGCCATCAATGGAAAATCCTCCGGTGGAAACCGCGAATGAGGTCAAAAGGTTATCATCATGAAACACGTGTAGATTTTGGTGGCATAAAGAGAACCGATGATGGAGCGTCGATTGTTACCTGAAGGGGAAGACGGAGAGCCTTGTCGGTTGGCCTGGTGGGTGGCAGGATAGCGTCGAGCGCTTCGATGAGGCATTTGCCTTCACCCTTGCCTTCCTTGCGCTCCACGGTCCATCCCTTGAACCAAGGCATCTTGGCGGACACCTCAAGCATGTTGTCTCCATGCCAACCCGAGATCGGCACGAACGCGACCGCAGCCGGGTTGTAACCGATCTTCTTGATGTACGACGATACTTCCTTCTTGATTTCCTCGAAACGAGACTCCGAGTACGGAGGCTCGGTCGAGTCCATCTTGTTGACACCGACGATCAGCTGTTTCACGCCGAGGGTGAAGGCGAGCAGGGCGTGCTCGCGGGTCTGTCCGTTCTTCGAGATACCAGCCTCGAACTCACCAGTACCGGCGGCGACAATGAGTACCGCGCAGTCAGCCTGCGACGTACCAGTGATCATGTTCTTGATGAAATCTCTGTGTCCCGGGGCGTCAATGATCGTGACATAGTACTTGGCGGTCTCGAACTTCCAGAGAGCGATATCGATGGTGATACCACGCTCACGTTCGGCCTTCAGCTTGTCCAATACCCAGGCGTACTTGAAGGAGCCCTTGCCCATCTGCGAAGCAATCGTTCCTGTTAGATCTACACTCGAATCACCGATAATTTGAAAATGTGTTTTCTCATCTTTAGTTTTGATTAAACTTAATTTTCGCGTCGAAATAGATTTTTTTTTCATCGAACACTCAGACGTTCTCAGCCATCAGAGTCCTTCAGTGGAAACCACGAATGAAGACGAGAAGAAATTATCATCATAGTGTTTGGAAAATACGCGATTAGTTAAAATATGAAAATAGTTTCTATTTGGTTGCTGGACGTTACCTCCTGGGCTTCCTTCTCGAACTTCTCGATGGTACGCTTGTCGATACCGCCACATTTGTAGATCAAGTGACCAGTGGTGGTGGATTTGCCAGAGTCGACATGTCCAATGACGACAATGTTAATGTGAATCTTTTCCTTGCCCATTTTGTTTTGTTTTAGGCGATGCTAGTACTCTGTCTCAAGCTGTAAAATGAAATATGGCGTTAAATTGGAACAGAACGAACAGATTCAGACTTTCGAGTTTTTTGCTGCATCCGACGATACGCCACGAGCGATCTAATTATTTGCGTCCTCGAAGCCACTCGGTGATTCGTACAGGTTAAGTGTAACATGGTACGGAAGGAAGATGCATCTCCTGATTCTCAATTTTCGAAAAGAAATTTTTTAATCGAGTAACACTCGGACGTTCTCGGCCATCAGAGCCTTCAGTGGAAACCACGAATGAATCAATGAGAAATTATCATCGTAGTGTCATGAATAAAATGCGGATTGCAGTTCGGTGGAACCGAGTTCCACACGGAGTTGGTCGCGATCGTCACGATTCTAGAATCGTCCTGCCCGATCTTCGCGGCCAACGTCACCCCGCTCGCGCGTTGCGCAAGATGGTGCAGCCGCCCGTGCCTCTCCGCGCGCACATTTGTGCGGAGCGTGAACCCGATCGGAACGCGCTCGATCGTCCGCGGTGTCTTTGTCCGGTCGTCCACGTGTCCGTGAATATTCGAGAATGGCAGCCGGCAGCCATTTTGTAAATGGAGGAGCGGCGCGCTGTTGCCACGATTTTCACGACGCTCGGCATCGCGCACGATGCCACGTTATTGCGGATCTTTTTTTTTTTTTCTTTCTCTCTCTCTCCGCGCGATTCTCCATCATCCGAATGGACCGAGCGTGGCATTTCGCGACCCTTCGTTGAAATCACGGGGCTAAAGACCGCTACGGCCAACTTCAGGCGTATCGCGGTCAATCAGGTGGCAAACTTTCGCGGAAACTCGAGACGAAAAGTTGCGCAAATGCGATTCATAGATATTAATTAACCGATCAATTTCTCAAGAATGCGAGGAATAAGATCGAGTCGGAATTTTATGATCGATCGCGATTATGATCGCACGAATAATTCGATATTCCTGCGGCTTCGCAGGAAATGATCGTTTGCGTCACGCGGCGAAATCGTTTTTCTCGGGAACATTCGATGCTCGGCACGAGACGAGATACCGCCCACTGTTGCGCGCCGGTCGCCTTCGGAGACTGGACTTTTTCCGCCCGACTCGATTCTACCTCCGCGATCGTTCACAGCGATCTCTTTTCGTGCCGCAAGCCTGGCTATAGAATCGATATTGGACCGGTACGTCCGGCGATCGCCGCGATAAGCGCGAATCCGCTCGCTCCGGAAGCCGCCGCACAAAAGTCGCTGTTGCACACGGCCTCCAGGCGGATCCGCGGAACTTTAACCTCGCGTTTCCGGTTCCCGACTCCGCCGCTCTGCCCGAACGTAACGCGTCGCAGGTCGCGATTTTCCGTGCGGAATCGCGGCAAGGTGTGGAGACCCACGTGGAAATTTTCTCCAGTAACGCGCGCGCTCGGTGGAACTCGCGATCGCGCCGAGAGTTCCAGCGCTGACGAGCACGGCCGCCATAACGCACCCGGTATGGCTCTC
The DNA here is from genome assembly GCF_003672135.1 of Ooceraea biroi. Lineage (NCBI taxonomy): Eukaryota > Metazoa > Arthropoda > Insecta > Hymenoptera > Formicidae > Ooceraea > Ooceraea biroi. Next base: position 15,364,669 of record NC_039506.1, on the reverse strand, counting down.
GCGGTCCCGACGGACGCGTCTGTCGCGCCGGTTTCGACCGGCGAGCGCGTTTCTTGGTTGCGTTCGTCGCGAATCTTCATTCGCGCGGTCGATAACGATTTTTTGGCCAGCCAACCCGTCGGCGGAACGCTGGGATACGCGCCTCGGGGACCGGCGAGGCAGACCGAGACGGAAGCACAAGACCGGCCATGCGGCACTTTACCGTCCGCGATATGGAGATGCAATTTCCGCGAAAGATCGCGACGGGACCGGGAAACTGTTGGCACAGCACAACACGCCGCGGTTCCGGGCGCCGTTCTATCCTGTACTTGCCCGTCGATGGCGTATCCTCGCTTCGCGTATCGTCGGATGTAGTGTCCGCCGCGTCGAGTACGAACAACCACTCACCTCCAGGTGCCACGACAGAAAGAGACCGTGCGGTAAAGACCGACATGCGCATACGGCTTCCACTCCGTAGCCTCGCACCCAGCGCTCCCGTCGGGCGACGCTAGCGCCGCCACCTTGCCGCGCCGCGGTACGTTGCATTTTACGACACTATTACGGTAACTTGATGCGCGCGAGTACCATTTTAACGTGCCGTACGCGAGAAAAACGCCAACTACGAATTTCAATTTTCAACATCTACATTATTTTCTCAGGGAAAATGCGATCTTCCGTATCCGCGTTGTCGGATGCGTCTGGGTGCGAGGCTACGGTTACGCAGCACGCACACACGCGGAGCATCGCGTAGCACGAGGGGGAGGGGGTCTCTCGTGAATACACGTATTCACGCGGTCCTAGGATACGCGCGGGCGTGTGCGCGCGTCGCGGCGGCTGCGGGAGGGCGAGAAGGACGGAGAGGTTAGGATACGCGCGAGCGAGCGAGACGGCGAGCGCGCTCGCAATCAGGGATTCATTTGTGCGTTCGCGCGCGCGACGTGGTTCAATGCTGCGACCCTGCCGCATTGAACCGCGAGACACTTAACATCGATACGGGAAGCGATCACGCCGTGCGATTCTTTCCCACGAGTCCCGTGAACGAGAATTGGACGCGATCCGCGGTTGTATTAGAGCAGATCGATCTCTCGGCGCGCTGCCACGCGGCTCCAGATGCCGACGCGACATTTTATATCGCGCTCTCTGTCGATATTATCGCCGGCTCTCGACGTAACTTAATCGCCCATTATGCGGTAAATCCGCTGCATCATCCGTATTACGAACGTGGAATGCAAAACGGATAGGGGATTGTTTTCTCATTTCTTTGACCGTACCGTCGGCACATTCAGGCCCGATTTCACCAACGACGTAAACGCGATTAATTGAAATTAAACTTCGGTTACGTTTTTAACCCTCGATATTGGATTTCACCAAGAGAAACTAATCGAGTTTAGGAATAATCGACGTTTAAAAACTAACTGACCGATTTTGGTCGGTTAACGAATTTAAACCGCGATTACGACTGCAAACATCAAAATTCATCTGGAAACTCCCAACATTATATCAAACCGACAAGAAATAATAATGCTAAGAGGATATGTATTAGTTTTTGAGAATAGTGATGATGAGGATGAATTTGTTGTTCGTCGACCAAGGTGGATACGAGACAGAGAAGATCATTTCCACAGGCGACACAGATTTTGTGACGAGGTTACTAATAGTTGACATCTTTCAGTAAGGCTTATTACTGAACAAATTGCTGACAAATTGCAAAAGGTTATTATGGTCTACTGTCAAATGGTCATTGCCATCTAGATCCACATATTTGCGATGTTGCCGGTGTTCTTTTGCACCTAAACTTCGATTTAATAAACTAGAATTAATTGTGCTACTGTGAAACCGGTGAAATCCGCTCGACCATAATCACGATTAGAATCTTCGCTTACACAGAACGAAGTTTAGCTAAACGCCGATTACAAGATAGTTGGTGAAATTGGACCTAAGATCGCTTTTCGGTTCCTTAAACGATTTCCAGTCCCAAATATCAAGAATTTGAATTTTATTAAGTTTATATATTAAAAATTTATATATTAAAATAGAGTTTATATATTAAAATAGAGGCAGACTTTTACTCTCTTACGAACGGGTCGATAATTTTGTAATTTTTCCGACAATGGACAAGTTATAACCGGATGGGAATTTCAGTTACATAAAAAGATACGCTTGGACGTATTTTTATTCGCCCTATTTTTACGGTATCAAAGTAATCGATAAATCGGTCATCGAGATAAACGGTGAAAGGTAAAGAAAGGAGATTGCGTTCTCGGAACATTAACGGTATTCGTTACAGCTCTGTATTTGTGACTGTTGCGAACCAAGTCCACCTACCTGACGATGATCCCGCTCTGCAGAATTTTCATATTTTTCACGGCTTGCGTTTATTTTGAAATTCAGCCAAAATGCCTCACCGTTTTACAAGTAGTTTGTCATTGACACGAGTTGTATATTAACAAAATTAATTTTCGCAAGAAACGATTACGTTATAGATATCAAGCAATATATCGAATTGGAAGATTTAATTTTATGATTGACATCGCACAAGAACTAATCGAAGGTTTCCTTATTACAAGGAAAAGTCATGATTATTTTTCAAAATTATTAAAATTATTTGAATGCGATTAGCTTAAGTGAAAGTTGAATCTCTAATTGAAACTTAAGTCGGTCCCCCTAAAGTCGTCCTTCCTTTCACTGCAACTGTAGGGATCACAAAGGAATGGAATTCTTTCAGCTGCGGCAGCTATCCGGTTGCCGGCTGTGGTGTTGGCTGTGTATCCAGACAATAAAACGGCCCAGATTTACGACTCGCCTAATGATAGGCAATAGGATATACTTCCGTGAATGCGAAATCATCACGTGTACTATGCACACGTGCTGTTTATCGCACGGATGTTACGCAATCACGCTTATTACGCAAAAATATGACTCACTCGAATCAGTACATGAACAATGCACATGCGTACGTGTATATTTAGATTGTAATTGTTCGCAATTTCTATACAGAACTGAATGCAATTCTATTTTTTAATTCTTTTCCTTTTATTTCAACCTTTACGTCTGTAAATTGTACTTCTTCTTCACAATGTGCGATAAAAGTGTTGATTTTTGACTGACACGGTCTGGATGGAGTGAAGTTACTTTTCAACTTCTCTCGAAAGCTCGTATTGATCGAGCACTGACTGCACAACTCAGTTTTTATTGGCCTGGAGCCTTTGGGGCTGCTGCGAGCGAACAAAGGGGTAGCGCGGAACCCGTTACGTCTTTTGTTCATCTACTGGAAGAAACCAGATCCCATAATAGTATGTACGACAATGTGCAGAGCCATTTCAAAAAGTTATGCAACTTATGAGTCGGCGAGTTCTGTAATTTAATCACCGATCAATGTTTTTTCCATTTTACGTTGCGTCATTGTCGTTTAAGTGAACTTTCATTGTTAAAAATATCAGTTTATCGCATCTTCTAAAAATCAATGAAAAAACTTTTAAATGAAATTTGTGTTGAATATAAAAACAGTGTGCTATAAATTGTATTTTCTGTCACTACTTTTCATGGCAAAAGATAAGAAGAACAGATTTTTTTATTACCAAAAAATTGTTAATAAATCGCGTAACATCTGGAAGCTGTGCGTGAGAGAGGAGAGATAAGAATCGCACGCGCCGTGAAAGAAAAGTCCGTGAATTCCTCTTCAATCGTCTATTTATATTTCAGGATTCCTACTGACATCCGATCGTACAGACATTCGGACACGCGGGCTTGCGGCACAGCTAAATCTCGAAAATTTAAAAATAACATTCTATCGTCGTAGGAGAGAACAGATATACGTGTAGAAATGGACAAAAATGCGCGTGCACGTCATCATCGTACGTACGTACGCGACGCGACCGGGATACGCAACACCGTACCCTCTACACCGTCGAGAATCGGCGCGACTCCGGCAACTGTTTCTTTTTAAACACACGATTTGAAATCTTCAAATTTCAGTAAACTCTATTTTCGACGTAGCAACTATGGAAAGCTGGACCGTGCCGCTTCCGTGGCCAGGAATAGAAACGGCCAATGCTGTCCGCGAGATGCGCGAACTCGTTGAAATGATTCGCCGATTCCGTGCCGCGATCTTAACACTTTGACCGTCGATCGCTCGTTTCATTTTTTACGATCTTGCGCCCGTCATCCTTCACGAAAGTCAGCTGGCGTTCGAAAAAGCGGCGTCAAAGTGTCAAGTCGGCGCTGGTCGCGATTGCGAGCGAGCCACTTGCCGGATGACAATCATCTAGATCTCGGACGGTGAACTCGTCGTTCCGTCTCTCCGTCGCACTCTCGTTTCCGTCTCCTCCTCTCCTTTTGTCTTCTTCTTTTTTTTGGTTTTTTTACATCTTTTTTTGGTGTTGAGTCTACCTCTCGACATAAATGATACATGTCGACACGTCGCGCGGCACCGTCGTCGACATTTTGGTCAGTTCTCCGTTAATGGAAGTGAATTCTCGCGCTTTGATCTCGCACATACACGTACATACAGAATTTCGGGTTCGCACACTTTATTCGCACACACACACAGACACACGCGCACGCACGCATTCTTTCCTTTCTTTTCCTCACGCATGTGTTTTCCATGTACGCGCTTCTATCAGGCTTGTCTCTTATTGGGGCGATCGTAAAATTGTACAGGGTGATTCAGACTCGTCGACATGTGTATCGGCGTGTATCAAAGAGAAACTATTATCTTGAGGTACTATCAAACGAAACGGCACTGGAGACTACAACAGCGCGCGCAATTATTATAATTTCTTTACGTGTCACGTTCGCAAAAGATCGCACAATGAGATATGCTGGTCTATTCTGAATCGCGCTGTACAAATTTCTCATATATATATATTTATTTATTTATATATATATATATCATATTATATATATATATATCTATATATGTATTTTTATATAATTGTATCTATATATATTTATATTATATTCATATTTACAAAAGGTCGGTCATTAAATGTTAATATTCAATATCGCAACTGTTATTACATTATTCCTGAGTAACCATTCATTAAGAGCCTTATCGAGAGACTCGCCTCCTTCCACTGTTTCATTTAATATTTATGTCAGATAGATCGCGTTTACGTAATGCTAAGCGCCGTGACGTGATGTGATCGAGGTAGCGAAACGATAAACGCAGGGGTGTGCATCGCGTGACGCCGGGAATTCCTCCCTTGAGAACGATTCGCGTAGAGAACATGCGGCAACGCTAGCTAGCTAGCTAGCTAGCTGTCGTGCGGATGTCGGCCCCGTTAAATTCCAGGACAAGAGCACGCTGAAATCTGCGTGGAAACGAGGAGCGTCTCATCTCTTACCCGGGCAATGCGAACGTCCGAAAAGCGGATCGTAGAGATCCAATTTCTTCCGGACGTTCCCCTTTACATCATTAAATCTCTAGACTTTTGAACTTTTTGTTGCTCGGCTTGCTGAGGACTTTCCCGTTAAACTACTAGGTATCTATGATTGTTTTGTAACAGTAAAAATGCAGGGAGAGAGTTCATAATGACTCGGGAATGTGTTCGGAAGGCTGATGATAAAGATAGCTGGAGAGAACAGCTTTGATGAAATTATTAATACAGAAAAAATCGGAACAGGTAATTGTTCTTGACTGTCAATTGTGTTGGCTGACACTGTAGAGCGTAAATTAAAGTGTAATAAATAATATTTCTTCACAATTAATGTACATATATGTATACTATATAATTTATATTGCAATGTGACGTGTCAACGAAAATTCGTTGTTTCCTGTTTACGCTTTCATGTGTGTTTCGCAAGAAATAAATTTGTCTATAATTACAGTTCTTCGATTTGTATAGTTCTCTGGATTTACAGAAATCTATGAATACTCACTCCGTGAGTCATACAAAGGATCGTACGTGAAATAAATTTTCCAACGTGAGTCACCTAATTTGTAACTACAGTAAACGGAACAATGGCGCGTTAATATCCCTTTTAGCGGCTTAAACGTGCGTTCCGAATTACTCTCGTGCTTTTTTACCCCTGAAAACAGAAACGTTTTTAAGGTACGAGGAATGGAGGAGCTTTTATATAAAAATGCTCGAGTATCGATAGTGTATCTCTATACATATATTTCCGTCATTCGATATGGAATAGCGAAGTCGTGTTAAGCATTAAGGATTCCATTGCATGCACGATACCAATACATATTAAAGGCAAACCGATTATTACGTTTCTGCATCATTTTGTGGAGTTTACGCGGGCGTGTAATCGGCTTTGCTGCCCGATGAAACAGCGCGGTACATCATCGCGGCCGTTCTCGTTTCCCCGTGTATTTATTATTATTTTCCGGTATAAAATCATTCGTACGTATACGCAAAACGGAAACCACGTGAAATGCATTTATGCATTTATGCATTGTTCAATTAGTTTAGTCACATTCTTGGCACACACGCACGCGCGCGCGCAATGTCAATGCTTTGATATTTCTACGTTATCTGTTGACGCATAGTTAACGTTAATGACGCGTAATTGGCAGAGCGACATTACGAGATCGCGCGCGACCTAAGGAGGAAGACCGTCGTGAAACCCTTGGCACAACGTTAATCCGAAACTGGCGGCAATCCGGCTGGCGCTCGATCCACAAAATGATCAGAACTCACTACGCTCGATACCGCTCACATAGTTAATAATTACATGGAAATTCAGTTGTCGAACGTACGGTTACACAGTAACTATTTAAATGTATGCAAAACTTGTAAATTTGGCATTATAAAAAGTTCACGAGTGTAACACATGCATCGCGACCGTATGCACAATTATCGAAAACGTCACGTGAAACTTTTCCCATGATCTCGATATGATTTCTCTTGCTTTCCTCGTTAACTCTCTCTTGCTTCTCCGTTCGCTCTCCTGTACAAGGGAAGGTTGTCGAGCCTCGTTAAAGTGCGTTTCGGAACGAAAGTGTCGCAGGTGGTGTCGGTACGTGGGGGTGCACGGCTGTGATCAGTGTAAATAATTAGGCAATTAGGAACACGCTAGTACGTACTCGGATTACGAGAAAGGAGCCGGCCAACCCCGTGTGCGATAAGCGCGAGTCGCACGGTCAATCGTCAGCAAATTACCCTCCCTCCCCCATCGCGATAAAACCTCCCTCCGGGCGTTGCGGATGTTGGACCTCTCTCGATGGCGTTCTCTGTACATAATATCTACTTGTCGCTTGTAACACCGATAAAATATCTCAATAAACTCAATATCGTGCGCAAACAGTCTCATGCAGGAGCGTCGTTACATCATAAGTGGATGATAGGACTGATCCAATTGATCGTCGATTAACTGATATCGATCACGCGCGAGTTCGTGAGCACCCGAACCGTGATCATCGTCTTGAACGTCGGTGCATGCTTTCCGCCGCTATAAATCAAGCTGCCACTTTCTCAGTTCGCTGCAACGACTCGGAGCAACGTGCAACTGTTGTTAATCGAGATACGACTAACTCGCGTGTTCTTTGGACTACGCCACTGCGAATAAATCATTGATTAACGTTAATAATTTAACAGATACGTCGTGCTATTAGTATTTGCGTCTGTAAGTAGTAATCAATAGTCATTAATAGTGATAATAACAATAACAATGATAATAATAACGCTAATAGGAGAATGGTATAGTAATAATGGTAAATGGATTATAGTTACCATTCACTTAGCTTCGATAATAGTTCATAATTAACGTCGTTAGATATCTTTCTGACGCGCAAGTTACCGGCGCTGTCGTTCTCGCTGGCTCTCGAGATTTCAAGATAAAGTGGCGAACCGGATGAACCTTTGTCCTCTCGACCAAACGTGGTCCAACACTTTCGTGGAGCTCAGGGTCGACCGTATCGACGAGAACGTTTCTTGCAGCTTTGCGCGTCTAATATTAATTAACGTAGGAGGATTAACATAGAGATTATCGCTAACGACAATGAAATTCCCAACATATACGACCAATGATATCACAGTCAGTTAAACAGCGTAAAATATACAGCACTGATAACGCTATTTACACCGTAACCGTTATGCGCTCTCGAGGTGGCGACTAGAACTCCATCAGGACGATTACGACTTGGCGACTCGGGATTCTCAACGGAACAAGGTAACTCCCGGGTCGAAATGATAACGCATTCGGATCGGATGCATTACAGTCTACAGACACGCGTTTACGTTATCGATCAAACGTTGCTCGTGGATTGTATCGTTGTCCGCAGCACGTACCGTTTCTCGGGGATCGCGACTAGGGCACTACGCCAATGCGCGCGGGCAGAATCACCCGCGCGTTACACGCGTGTAGAAATTTGGTACGCAATAAGAATTGTAGATAATAAATGTCCAAGTAATTGTCCAGGTAAGGCTGGTTAAACGCGCTGTCATCCCTTCGTAACAAGCCCCTCTCTCTCACTCTCACTCTTTCTTTCCCTTCCTCTTTCTCTCTCTCGCTCGCTCGCTCGCTCGCTTACTCTTCCGCCGCTGCCACTTGTTGCTCGATTCCCCGTTGTTGCAAACCGCAAACGTCAAGATACATTTTGCACCATACGTACACATGCATCCACTCATACGCACGCACGCGCGTACACATACACATGGTATCGCGAGAGATAACATGTGCAGAAATCGAAATGTCTTATCATCCCTTAAAGCAAATTGAACCGCAGAACTGAGAGAGTGACTCGCAATCGTAAATTGTCCGGAAGCTTCGATCTGTAATGGTACAGACAACTCCAATAACAAAACGCCGAGAAACGCGACTATCAGGTTCTCCGGAGCGATTTCCGATATTCGCCGTAACGTACATAGCACTTCCGGTCGTCGGACGCGCTGCCTTCCGACATATACATATAGCCGGGTCTTATTAAAAGGACCGGAAACGGAGGCAGGGAGACTCGGGCTCCCTCTAGGATCTCATTCGTGCTCCGCGCGTGGGAGCGGTAAATGCGTCTCTCAACGGTAACGCGAGGTCGCCCTAACGTTAGAAATCCTACGGGATTTATACAGAGGTGTTCTAAATCAACGTAGGGTGCATGGCAGTAGAATAACGTGTCCCCCGCCGCACGCGGGCCGCCGAAGCCACCGTAACTTCCGGTCGAGACCGCGGCGGATTCGTCCTTGAGCTCTCCCGTTCGCGGAGCTTTTGGTGAGTAAGAGCACTTGATCGCTACATATTTTCCGAGCTGAACCACTGGGCGCACGATGTCTTATATCCCTCTAATCCTTCCACCCTGCTTTTTTTTGCTCCCCCGGAAGTTACCGCGACCTCGCGGCACGGCGGGATTCCACTTTACCGGATACTTGGTGATTCTTAGAGGATAATTCCTTACGTGATAGTCGTTATTCAGCGAGGATATCGGATAGATGACATGGAAGCCTGTGAGTTCGTGAGACTTACGTTGCCCCTCCCGCCCCTGAAACGTTGATGTTGCCCTCCAAGGAATCCGAGGATCGATACCGGCATGATTTCGACGTGGCTTTAGGAATTACCGTGAGGAAGCTTACAAGGAAATTTAGTTTCTTACCTGTCCCTCGAATCTTGTTGATTGAGGGTAACAACATTGATTATCCTGAACTTTCAAGAAGAGCCTCATAGAAGGCTGTTTTGCGCATGTTTATTCGCCATTGTCTCGATAAATCCAGAAATTGATGCTGATGATACGCGAGGACAATCAAAATTATGCCGGCTTTAATCGTCGCTTTCAGCAATGCAAATTGGCTCGATTAGCCGCGCTTGACTCTGATCGCTCGGATTATCTCACCCTTCTCATTCTCCCTCTTTTCGCAAAGCGGGGAACAAGAAAAAGGAAAAAAAGAAGAAGATCGGACTTCTTCCTCTTTATTTCTTCATCTTACCCCCTTCGTCGTTATTCACGCTCTGGCAAAGCCGATCTAATGCCTGGGGGATTCTTATAAAGTCTGGAGGGATGAATGTTAAAAAAATGTACACGTCTAAAAGGCTACGTTCGACGATTTATAAATATTAAAAAAACCGCTGCTGCGCGTGTTACAGATGTCCCGTGTGAGGAGAACTGAAACGCTCTTCCTCTCTTTCTACCTTCCTCTCTCTCTCTTTCTCTTGCGAGGTTCGATGGATTCTCGCGCGCCCGCGTATCGCCCTCTGAACGCGTCTCCGTCTTTCCTTCCTGCTTCTTCATTCTTTTCTGCGGGGAAAATGGAGCCTCCTTCGAGTTCGACTGTCTCGGAACACTGCCTTACGAGGGTGGACGATGGCGTCGTGAGTTTTCGTCGGGAACGGAAGCTTGCTCTTCTTGGTTGTTTCGGTCCTTTCGGTCGTCGACTGGACGACAGCAAACGAATAAACGATGACCACAGGTGGAAGCGGAAGTCGGAAGCAGTGATGTAGGTGATGGCTTTAGTTGGTCCCGAGTTAGTAGAGTTGCGCAAGAATCGTAATTACCTTATAATCAACGGTCGACGTTGTCCGCGCTCATATTACAAATTACCAAAATGATTTTAGTGATTTCTATTAGTCGCACCACACCGCATCGATCTGAACAACATGTTAGAACAAATGTGGAAGTTGCTGATGGCACAATCAGAGAGACACAGAAATTATCCTTTTAATAAATTATTGATGACATCATACATCAGAAAATGATTATATTTTGCGGTATAAGGTACATGTAATCACTCAAATTAATTTTCGTTATTTATTCGGCGTTATTTGGCAACGCCGATGCGTACATACGTGGCTCTCATTCCAATTGTTGGTACCACTAATGCAACGACACGAGCTCTAATGATCGATCTGGTGCGCAGTAATTACAATCTTTGCACAAATTTCAAGAGTCGCGCATCGAAACGTGTCGACCGTTGCGTCACGGATCTCAGCTCATAGCAATACTGTGCGCGTCGAACGTAATACACTCTCTCCTTCTCTCTCTCTCTCTTACTTGTACCTCTGTCTCATTTGACTCTGCATTTTAACTATTACGAGCTACTTATTAATTAATCTATACGCTCCTATAATGTACGGATCAATTATGTTCTGTGGCAGTTTATTTACAGTGCGGCTCGCGCCGCGGGCACCCCGGCGACCATTCGCGTCATCGATTCGCGAACAAAAAAACTCTCGATCATTAACCCCCGTGGGCCTCACAGCGCTCAATCGAATTGGGGGTAGAATTCATGACCTAGTGAGCAGGAGAAACGCCAGAGTCTTCAGCGAAATTATTAATTCTTTACAATCGCACCGTTACAACCATAGTTACCTCCCCCCACCCCCATCTCACCGAGAAATTAGTTTCGGTTGATCAGAAAAATCGCCTCTTTTTCCTTACACGACGACCTCCGCTCGCGCCCATTTTTCCACCCCAACCCCCGGCAAGTCGCGGGGCCCGCAGCTCGGCCGCATCTTCTACTCCCCAACGCGTCGCCGTCTCGTTCGTCGTATTTACAGGAATAGCACGATCATGTAATTGAGATATTTGGCGCTAGTGGTACCGTTGAGCTTCATGCCGCTGCTGCCGCCGCCACCGTTCTCCTCATCGTTCTCGCTGGCAGTGTCGCCCTTCACCTCGACGATGGTGTCGAGTCTCTCCACCGTGGGGCACGCGAGATGATCGCGACCGTTCGAGTTGTCGCTCTCGGGGGTCTCGTCCGAATCGATGTCGATCGTGCGGTCGTTCACCTGGATCTTCACCACAGCGTCCACCGGATGTCTGACGCCCTCGTCGGACGAGGACACCATCGCGCCGGATCTCGCAGCGATCCCGGCCTCCCTCTCGCAGCGCGGGCAGATCTGACCGTTCGACGAGCCTTCGTCGCTCTGGCAGCGGAAGCAGATCAGGTCGCCGTCGCTGGAGAAGTCGCAGTGCTCGCAGTGCATGACGATGTAGCCGTTACCCCGGCAGAGCTCGCAGATCGGGCTCTCGGCGCGCTCTGTGAGCAGATCGGACGGTTAGCTCGGCAGGTTGCCTCGCGCGTGGCCCGGGACGTCACCCCCTGGGGCGACCCCTTTGACGGCCGCGGTGACCGCCTTGGGGGTCGCGCGAAGCGTCAGCGAGAGATGCGTGCAAGCGGCAGCGAGATTGTCGATGCGGGCGAAGCGCGAGTAGCAGACTAAAAGAATTGAAGAAAATGAAATGAAACGGAACACACGCGTGCGCAAAGAACAGAAGAACATCATCATGGGGTTGTTCTTAGATAGGAGAGAAATAGAAGAGAAGCATATCGGAGGGTTGCTAGCAAACAAAACACGTGGATTGAATGATAACATCCCCATTATAGTATAACAGAATGTCAAACTTCAGAGTTGTAGCAAGAATTAAAAAAAATTATTAAAAATGCCGAATCTCCAAACGCAAAGCCATCGAACCAAATTCTCGTCCCGGGAATCGGAAGTTGCAGAGCTATACTAGAGCTGCGAGGCATGCAGGGGTAAGATCGGTGAGCGCAGTGCGAACAATCCTGATACGCCACTGCCAGTGGCGACAGACAGGGCTAAGGAACCAGTGAGAAAGAAAACATCAGTGAGAGAACGCTGAGAGGAGCCACCAAGATCAAAGAAGCAAAGCGAACGAACTTGCTCAATCGTTGGACCAGAACTGGTCGAGGTACTCGCCTCTGTTGGCGTCACCTCGATCTTCCGCGTCTCTGGCGCTGGTCCAGCCACGGCGCTGCTGTTCCTGCTGCGTCCGATAGGTAGATCGAGGTGACGTAACCGGTATCGGCTGCTCCAAGTGGTACGATCGAGGTGCCGACGGCTGCGTCGCGCGGCCGCCGTCCTGGTCCGGACGGTGGCTGCGCGGAGACGGGAGCTTCACCGGGCTCCTGTAGGTGCGGGAGGAGGTTCCCGGTTCCTGCAGCCGTTCGTCCACGCGCTCCTCCACGTATCTGCCGGCGTACGAGCCGGGCGTCTGTGGCCGGTAGGTGCAGGTGCGCGTTTGCTGATCGCACTCGCTGCACAGCAGCAGGTTCGATTTGCTGCCAGGTTGCGAGACGTAGCCGTTGCAGGTGCCGAAGAAACGCTCGTCCTCGTCGCTGTCGAAGAGATACTGGCTCAGGCTGCCGATCGACTTTGTCTCGCTGAACCGTCTCCCGTTGTCCGGCTCCTGATCACCGTCGACGTCGTACCTGCGAGGGGGATCGATTCGTTAGAAGATTGCGCTTCGTCCGATGTGGGATCGTACATTACACCGCGACCATCAAACGCGAAAGTTAGTACGACCCTCCTGCGGGCTAGGAACCATTGTTCGTCGGTTTTATGGCCGCTAAAGCTTCGGCTTCCTATCGTCTGAGCGATATAATTTTATTGCGCGCTTACGTCCGTATACACGCGTATCTCGACTATCGTTTGTAATATTGTAATTGAAGGAAAGCTTTTTATATGCTTGTGCGGGGAGATGTATCGATCGTCAAATCTCGCGTTTCGCTGCGAGATGTTCTTCATCATAAAATATGCGTTGCCGAAAATAAAAGTACTTGATTTAATGATTTAATAATGACAACTTTATTTCACACTTAAATGCGTCATCATGACATTAACGTTACTCAGTATTTTACGAGCAGGCCGGGATTATTTATTTATTACACGAATCGTCGAGTGAGTTCAATAGGTCATCGATGATGAAAAGTCAAGTGGCTTCCACGAGGTCGACCGATTGACGCGATTACGATGATTATTGATAATAGCGACAGGGTTGGCTTACCTGGAATTGTCAGCGGCTTCGCTGAGGTAGCGACATATCCGCTCGATCTTGGTCTTGCCGCGCTCTCGCGGCATTGTTTCTCGTTAAATAATGCTCTCCCGGTTCCTCTCATTGTTGTCCTCGACGCTCGAGGTCGAGCTCGCCCCGCAGATCTGCATCTCGATTTCAGCCAGCCGGTGCTCGACCTCCCACTGCTGCTGATTCAGCTTGACGCTCATCGCCGCGTTCTCGGTCTCCAGGAACTTCAGCCGCTCGCGGAGACGCTGAATCTCCGACAGCAGGGGCTCGTGCGTGCCGAATAGGGGTGTCGTACCCTCGCTCACTAGCTGCGTCATGCTGTTGCACGTCATCCCTGAAAAAGAACGGGAGTCACTGTATATGTGGATTGCACGCGCGTTGCTCTCAGGATATTGTAATTCTCGATTTTTATGAATAAATTAATGATAGCGATTTAGTGTAATATATTCATCATTCGTTGTAATATATTCATGTATTTATTGATAATAATATATTATTAAATGTTTCAGTGATAGCTGAATAATATAATAATTTTATTATTATAATAACTCGTAAATGTTATAAAAGCGAACAAGCGAGAGAACGAATTGCGAGATCATACTCGCAGCTGATGAGAATTTCTCTCTTTCCTTCTCTCTCTAATGTTTCTCTCTCCCTCTTTCTCTTTTTCTCTTCTGCCTAACATGGAGATTGCATTTCAATGAGAAATTTGGCCCGACACGCGCGAGTATGAACCTTTGTCTTCCAGCCCGTACGTCGGCAGGACGTACAATTATGCGAGCGCGAATTATCATCGATCGTCGAAAGTTACACGTGTGAAGCCCGTAACGGATACAAAAGGAAGCGACAAACGCGACATTCGCGTGTGCGAATGCGAAATGAACCACCGGAAGCCGAGGAGAATCGCTCGGGGTCTTTGTGATTCGTTGATGCTGATTAATGCGCGCGATTGGCGTTTCCCTCTCTCGCGCTCTAATCGAATTCGCATATAAGATGAGCCTGTCTCGCCAACATTCAGGAATGCTCGTGCCGAACGTACGAATTAACGAATCAGCGAACCGCTAATTAATCGACGAAGGGCACACACGCCCTGCATCTCGATTATTCAGGGCCCGAGGTCCCTGCTGTCCGGGGGTACGTCTCCCAATTCCGTATCATCTCTCGTGTTAAGTTAAAGTTTCGCACGTCGAGCCGACGTTGAGCCGAATGGACTGTTCAGCGATAGGAGTGCGTTCTCCATTTTGCATTTCCGGGATGGTCGGCGGTGGGGTGAAGAGGAAGGGTGAATGCGTCGCGCGACATTTTATCAGTTGAATCGCCATAGGTTCGCGTGGGTGTCCGGTTTATTATCGCTCTGGCGGCGGGCTCCGTGTCGGGGTTTGATCGTGGGGGTTGGAGAGGAGGCAGGAGGAGGAGCGCACGCGAGGGGGTTTTCGGTGGTGCCGGTCGCGTACAGCGCGCGGAGCGCGTTCCAACCGGAAGCGTTCGATTACCGTGGAATTTCCGGCACAAGGCGGGGATTTTATTTCCCAAACGACATATAAACGTCGGCGCGGAAGCACGTTAAATCGTTACTACCCATCGTATCTATCGGGGTTAATGGCCGGCGCTGGTTTACGAGTGGCGCCGAGCGCGCGACGCTCGTCATTCATTATCCGCGCCGATATTTCTGAATTTATCTTTTTGCCGTTTTTAGCGCCGATAAAGCTGACCATTGGCGCACGCTCGTGTTCGAGCTCCCCATCCCCCACTTCCCATCCCTCTCTTCTCTCTCGTTTTCTCTCTTTCTCACTTGCGTTATTCACGTCCGATTAGATTTGGTTTGCGACGCGATCCGCGTCGAATTTTTCAACGCCGACCGACGCGCGAAATATACTCGCACGTTCGTGAGAGCGTATCCTCTTCTTTCGGGGATACGGCGTCGCACGCGACTCCATCGATCTCTCTCGTCTCGGCGCAGTAACAGAACGAGCCCGAAAGTCGAAAGTTTCTTATCCAAGCGTGACGATTTGATCCACGGAGATAAACGAGTACGTGACGTGAGCAAGAGCTTTTCTTTCTCCGTTAGAGGGATACGGTAATGAGTGACGTAACGGTGTGCGACGATGACGGTGATGACGAATGCGTTGTGATGTTGTCTCAGGGGTTTCTGTATTGAAAACCCCTCCGGAACGCGCGTTCATAAAACGTTCAATCGAACGTAACGGCGCACTGATGGTTTATGGTACCAGACATTGCGTGAGCTTGCTAAAAAAGCTTTTATGGAACGTGAAATATTGATGACTGAAAACTGACGGGCTACAAAGGTCCTTCCCTTCAGGCGAAGCTCGGGCCTCGCTTAATCGCGGAGTCTTACGGTCTGTAAGAAACCATAGGGTTGTGCGTCAGCAGTTTGCGCGAGCTCAGAGCCACCCGTTATCAATAGACGATGATTTATACACACTAATACACTCGCCCATAAACACACACTCCCACACATACCCTCTATCTCTCTCTCTTTCGTGGGCGCGCGCGCGCGCGTAATGGTATCGCCAAAGGACGACGCCGTGGCGATCGACGACTACTTTTAAAATAAATCCGCCGTAATAACGACTCGTCTTACGCGAGTCAGGAATAGATTTACGGTGCATTAAAGTGCGGCTGAGACGGCGGCACCGCAATTTCCGTCGTACGCGGCGTTTCAGCGGTGGCGGAGCGGGAAATGCGATTTTGCGTGATTACTCGGTGCATATTCGCCGCGTTTTCATAAATCGCTCTCGGCACGGTCGGTCTCAGCGGTATTCGACACGCTGGATGTTTCGAAAGATACTCACACATCTCGGTTCGCGCGTTTGATTCCACTTTTTATCAGCCACCTCGCGTGCGCGAGCGTAAATCACCCTTCGCTTTGCAGTATCCACCGCGAGATTGCCGAGCTTAGTAATTATATATGGAAACCAGCTCTCCTGCGACACCGCGTCGTCTTTTATTTAACGTCTAAATTTAGATTGATTACTTTTAGCTATCGATTTTTGAGGGGCGACGCGATGGTCTCATCCGACACTCCGACAAGGGTGTACGTGCGCGAAAGGCGCGGCGGTTTACGATGTAAATATAACAGGAATACATCGCGCATAATGCGCTGCAAGTAAGAAATTTGCTCAAAGTGTAAGATAAATATCCAATCGATAAACATTCAATCCGATGCTCAAACAAAGCAAAGAAGCGATGCTTCAACAATATACAATATAATTCCAAAATTCTATAACATTACCCAGAAGAAGTATCTTCTGCAAAAGAAGATACATACAACAACAAACAATTAATTCCGGCGTCAATTGAAATATTTAACTTCCGGTATGTTAAAAGCTTCAGATTCGCATTTCGCCGAGAAATATAAGAAAAACCGCCATTATAATTTCTAACGAGTACACGGATCGTGCCCCGCAACGGCGCGGTCGAGGGAGTAGCTCGGGGGCAGCTTGGGGGTAGCAGCTTGGGCGACTTACCGGAGTGGGTGGACTGTCTTCCGGTGGAGGGCTGCGTGGTAGCCGACTGCGCCGCCCTGGCCGTCGGTTCCTCGCTGCTGGGCCCGCTGCTGGCCGCGCTCAGCGGGCTCTCCGTGCCCCTGTTCGCGTCGTGCACGGTACCCCCCGGTGTGACCGGCATCGCGGCCCGCGTCGTCACCGGGCTCGGGCTCGGCGAGTACAACGACTGGGCGGTGTGGATCGACCGGAGGTCGATCGGCGACACCCACATGTCCTCCAGCGATATCCGACCCCGCGACTCTACCAGACCCGGGGTGCTCTGGCACCTGCCCATGGCAACTGGAAATTTGCATCGCCCATGTCAAGTATAAATTGTTTATCTCCGTGTCGAAAAATCTATATGTATGTGTATAGGTTGAATTGTAAGAACTTTTTGAATGTACCTCGATGAAAAGTAACAGTACTTGTTCAAAACTATGTGATACCATATACATTATAAATAAATATATATAAACGTGTGTTAAGTTCCAACAAAAGTTACATCGTTAATTTTTTTAATGAAAAAGAGAGATGAAAAGTTCTGAAAGGGCGGAATCATGAAGCTACCTGGGGGGTGGTGCCGGCGTGCGAGGAGCTCGATCAGGAGATTGTCAAAACGTACGGGAGCAACGAGGGAAGGGTCAAACATTTTATTCGCGATATCGCTTGCGCGCGTATCGCGTTCAATTTTCGTGTTACGCGCGTCGCAGCAAATACTGTAATTTCTCTCAAATTTCCGCTTTCGAGGTGTGCATTGACATTTAGCTGATGTGTTTAGTGGCTACCAATGGTACGCCACTTCGCTTTGATACCTTCCACCTCAGCTCAGCAAGGCGCACAGCCCTTCGGCATGTTACCGGCTTCCGTCTTGTTGTCGCTGCAAAGACACGTTAATCGTGACGGAATTTCCGATCGAAAGCGGCTTGCAAGCCGTATCCATCACGTTCGCGCAAAATCAAATCTAGCAGCAAAGTAGCAGATCACGCGAGCGAATTGAATCGGGAGAATTGAAAATTGAACGAGATTAAAAACTCATTTACACATCTTGCTCGTAAACTTTTTCTCTTCTTCGCTCTCTGTCTCTCATTAGAGTTTAATGATACAATAGTTGTGCGATAACGTCAGAGAGAAAGAGAGAAAGAGAGAGAGGTAGCTGCCGAGTAACGGCTGCAGCAGCTAATCATTATGTGTGGGGGTTCGGGTCAGTTAAATTAATCCTCGCGATTAAAGTGACCTTTAAATACCACGGGGTATCAATTGTACGAGGTAAGTCTCGCGGATCGAGACGCTAATAAACGCCCGCTAATCCAAAAAGGAAAAAGCGCACGAACGAAAGAAGAAATCTATCGAGAAAGACTATTGAAGTCTCTTAACGAGATGCGGGATCCGCCGAAGTTACTTAAGTGAAAAGCCCAAGTTAAGTGTAAGTTACACGTTGGCGCAAGAGTTCCCGTGATTTTCCCCGCAAGCAGTCTTCCTCGCCGAAAGACCACCTCCCTTCCCCAGCCAGCCCTTCGGCTTTTCCGCGTGGATCCGCGAAGTATCTTTTGCGTGTATCTTTCAACTTTACGACGCATGCACGCTTTTAAAACTTTTAACGCGACAGGCACATCTCTCCCTCCGTCCTCTCGTTAATTGGAATACGTTGCAACCTCCTGATACGAGACCGCGGATCGATGGGGGAGTCGTCGGATCTCGCTCTTGGCATCGCACGTGCATGTAACCCCTTTGTTTCCTCCTCCTCCTCCTTCCCGCGTAACACACACCCTCATAACTCACGTTACGCATTACGCTTATTACCGCGACCTAATTTCCCAACCACCCCCGGCGCAGCGGAGGCATAAAGGAACCATTGCTCGCCGATGCGGCAGCATCGAGTGAAAGTCCATCGTTCCGACGTTGATGAATGGGGCACACGGGGAGGTTTTACAAACGAAATAAGTTTCCGCGACTGCACGTAAGCGGATTATCGGCGGGCGCGACGACGACGACGGTAACGGACTCGCGAGTCCGTATTCTCAATAGAAGCGAAGCAGATAGCTGTGTGATTGGCAAGTATCTCGTTCCATTCAGTGCCGTTTTTTAGTGCTTCTAAAAACCGCCGCATAAAAGTTGTATACTCAGACTTCTCCACCGCGCGCACGTTCTTGAAAAGAGAGGATAAGTAATTGAAAGAAACGTGCGGAAATAACATTTTCTCGCAAGTATCTCTTCGCATACGCAAAGAAATAACATATCTGATTATAAGCTAATTAACAAAATCCTTTTACTATTTTATTCGTGTTGTTTGAATTTTTTACTTAAATTTTTATCAGCCTCGATATAATTGACATTTAATCCCCTATATTTTGTTGCTTCAATACCTCAATCTCTCGCGACGTTCTCGTTGCTTCATTTCTTCCGTGCGTATTTCGCTGAATTTCGAAAGGGACAGCCGTACTGTAACTTCTCGTTGGACGGATATTCACCCCTATTTTTCTCGGTTTGTCTTCCGGTGTTCGTGGAATTTGAGAGGGCGCATTCACCAGCTCCGTGACACCCCATGTATATCTGCGGATTTTTTTCCGGGCAATGCGAGGGTGGATCGAAGGGTCCCCTCGTACTCGTTGACCCGTGGACCCGGGGTTAATCCGCCATACCGTGCGCGTGTCGTTTCCGCATACTGCGAATCAACGAGACGCGCCCGGAAGAAAAGAGAATTGCCGGGGGTTGCCGCGGCCATTCATCTCCATCAGCGCGCGGCCATCGACTTTCGTCGCTGCGAGCACTATTCGGCCCCGTTCATCCCCCGTTCTTTTACGTGCGCGAGGAATTGGGTCGCGGGAACGTTTCACGCGCGAACGGCCGAGTGAATCTCGGGGATCGGGATCGGGATATCGCGATGTGCTCCTGCTCGCCGTTGCGCACTTAAGCGCCCAACGCAACGTCGAATTTTCATCTGGCGTTTACTTTGCGTTTTCTTCTTCTCCTTTTTCATCCCTTGTTCGTCGAGCAAGCGCGAGATCACGAGAAAGAGAGAGAAGCGAACTTCCGGCACGCGTGATCGAGCTCTCATGTAAGAATCATTTTAAACCCCGAATGTGCGTGTATGTGTATGTAATCTTGAGTACACGTATAAAACGGAGAACATTTTTCTTTGAAAATAAATTGGACGAGTACTTGAACAGAGACACGCGCGTTGCAGCCCGTAACGTTCGAGGGTGGGAAATTTTTATTAACGATAAAACGCGGCACACACTTTCTGCTGAGATATCTTTCCTATTTTATCATCGCACTAAAGTCCTTTATTATTCTTCGGCTTCGGAGAAGAGAAGAAAAATAAAAAAAGCAGCGAATTCACGTTCGTTCAGAGGAACATCGGTCGCGTTTGTGGCGACAAGTGCAGGTCGAAAGTGCCACGTTTCGAGTCTTGAGATACATCTCTCGAGCGCTTGACCAGCTTTCAACGACTGAGAATCTTCAAAGACATTAATGCGGAAGGGGAGAAGAGAAGACGAGAAAATATTGAGGACATTGCGGTGGTCACTGAAAAGGCTCAGCCAGGCGAGGATGCGCGATTCCGCCGCGATCCGTTCAAAAGATTTTCGTTCGCGTGCCTTGATAATGCGGACGAGGAGAAGAGAAGAGAGAGAGGGAGAGACTGAAAAAGAGAGGAAGAGAGAGGGATAGAGAGAGCAAGGGAGATAGTTTAATTAATTAATCCGGAACTACTATGCGAGCAAAGCAACCACCCTTTGCTCACTCTGCGGCGTAAAGGTGGCGAAGTTCGCCGTGTTACGCACGAAAGTTTCGAGCGACCGTGGAACTGCGGTAAACGTAATACAGTCGCTTATCCCTCGGAACTTGGGCAGAATTCTCGGGGCCGCGGGGAAGAGAAATAAGATTGCGTTCCCCGCAGGGGTTAAGTTGAGTTTTTACGCTGTGCGTTCTGCGGTTCCAACAATTCCGCTTCGTAGGAAATATAGATAAGAAGCGACAACGGGTGTTTCACCCGCATGGATAGCGGGGGTTGGTGTAGCATTGTTTTTAAAACCGTAAGATATAGATTCAGAATTAGATAAGCGACAAGGGAACCAGAGAGCTTCGAGGCGCGGGTAATCGCGTCAAGTCTGTTAATAAAATAATAAAACATAAAAGTGCGTAATATTTATATGTAACATTATGTACATACAATATCATGAAATATTGACGTGTAAGTTTTAACAATAAGTATCATCATAATAAGTTAAACGCTACACTATCGCTCGACATCGGTGATTTTTATCATCGATGGCTGCGCCGTGCAATATATCCGCTTGGAACATCTTCAAAAGCCGCCATTATATACGCTCGATAGACGCGGCCGAAACTCCAGACAAGCATTTCCGCGTCGGTTAATTCGTTAATACGCGCATCGGGACGCCGAACATATTTTGACGGGGAACTCCTCCTCGATTCTTGGCCCGCCATCCCCCCCGACGCGAAGTTGTCCGGATGGCATTCGCATCCCGAAGAACTTACCTTGCCGAGGGCGCGTAAACTTCAGCACGTCTAGCTATTTTAACGATGGTAACGAGGAAAGTTCAGGCATTCGCGACGCTTCGCTCGCACGTCGCGGCTTCCCCTCAAGACGCGACGCATTCGCAGCCGAATTCGAAGTCTGCACGACTAGGGGGAGGTTTTCAGCGCGTCCCCGACGCGATACATCTCGCGGATTCCGCGCAAATGCGATTGCACAAGCTTAAAGTCTGTTGACAGCGATACGTTTCCAAAGCAAGTTAAGAAATGCAGCCCTCTTTATCCGAGTTTTGCAAATAAAGCGGGGATTGGAGGGATCCTTGTCTCCGCTGGAGAAACAGGACGTCTGCGCGTATAAAATTCGACGGAAGCGGCGGAAAGGAGGAGGGTAGGTGCACGAAGATGAGAGAAGGTGACGGGGATGCTCGACTCACCTTTCTCCAGCGGAGCCCTCTTGTACTTCTCCAGCCTCTTGACCGCGATGGCCTCCAGGCGCACCCTGGCAGCCGGATACTCCTTGAGCACGTCCCACATGTCCTTCTTGCTGAGGACGAAGAGGTCCGAGTAGCCGACCGAGCGCACGCTGGCTGTTCGCCGGTTACCTGCGTCGATGTAGCCATTTATCGGTTATCGGGATGCACCAAGCCTTCTTACGTAACCGCACGTACGTGCGATCGATCGGTCGATCGTTAACCGAACATACCCACCCGACAACCATCCCATTCGCGCTCCCCGCGCGCGGCTCGCGGCGCGTTTCCGCTCACGTGTCGATCCGACCCCGCGCGCGCGATGCAATCGCGTAAAAGCTCGACGCGTCCGCGACTCTCTGTGTGTTTTACGATCGTTTTTTAATGTATTCTTTCATGGTGTTTTATTTCCACGTGTGTGCGAAAGGGGCGGGCGAGTTCTGATTAATCGAGCCGACTCGCACGGTTCGGTAATTCCGATTTAATTGATTGCCGGGTCGTTAGGGCTCGTTCGTTCGACTTTTTAACGGACAAGCGGGCATTTAACCGCACCGGCTCGTTGATAAATTGATGAATGACAACGGCGCGTACAAATTAATTGTTTCCCGCGATTTGCTCCGCATCTGCGCGCTCCGGATCAGCTGCACGCGAGTCCTCAGGCGCCCAGGCAAGGATTAATTCGTTTTTAATGCGCGATAATGAGCCCGCTCGCTCGTTACGATGACGAATCGTCGTTCGTCGGGACTCCGGCTGACGTCAACGGTATTTTACTGGGTGGGACACATAATTAAGGGAGCGACGAGCGGCGTAATTGCTGCGGACGGACGCGACGATAACTGAAACCGCCCGCGAACTTAATACATATTTCCTAGAGAGAGCGAGAGAGACGGGGAGAGAAGAAGAGATTTAGCCGTTGGATAAATATCATTTCCGGAAGTTTCGCTTCATTAGCGCGCTGCGAGCGGCGCACGTGAGTCGTAATACAAATCGTAATAATTAAGCTAAAGACGACGAAGCGGCTCGTTGCTGCGCGCGCGTTCGCGCTGATTGAAAATTATGCCGCGCGTGCTATGTTACATTCGTTGCAATTGCGCGCGGTCATGTGCCTGCTCTCCCTCACGTCGCCGTGAGAATTGTAAATAGCTCGCACAACTTGCGTCATATATTTATCAGAAAGTCAAACAACCGTCGGCAACTCTCCCCCGTCCTCCCTCGCGCGCGCGCGCTTACAGTTGTTACATTCAAGACGGTGCTCACGAGAACTTCCGGTCCCGCGAGATTCCGAAATTGCGCGCCGGCTGTACGAGATTTTGTTTCTCTTTCGCGCGACTTGCGATCGCGGCTTTGTTGAAATTCCGAACTCGAGCGATTTCGACAGATGACATTAATTTTGCGATTGTTATTCAACCGTGTCCGCGGTTCGTTAAACTGATCGGCGCAGGCGTTTTGTTGCGAGTATCGCGGGATCGGCGGGGAAACGCGCGCAAGTGCGCTCGTTGCAACGGTGAACGCGTACCAAAACGTTTGTTTCGTCTCTTTTCAACGGCGATCTTTTTTACCCTTTTTTTTCCTTTCTTTTTTATTTTATTTTTTTTACCGTTGCTCGCTGTCGTATAACAGTACGCTCGTCACGCAGCGTTAACGGGTTGCAGTGGACAATATAACGTATACGTCGATGCTCTCGATACTGGATATACACTCCCCGAGAGAGACAGTCCATTTACCCCTTGCCAGTCTTTCCCCGTCTTTCTGCCAATTTTTGATGCTTCTTTTCGCGCGTGTCTGACCGGACTTTGAAGGGTGAGGCTAAAGAAATCGACTATCTCTCGCGGCGGGCGAATCAAGGTAACCAAATTTGATGCTTGACAGTTGAAAGTTAGCTAAGATAAAGGATGCTATAATATATATTAATATATGTATAGAAACTACTGCATGATCAATTCGTATGTGTATACATATGTATATATACATATACAGGGTGGTCCACTTAAATAGGAGTACAAGTAAATAGAAGAAATATGAACTACTGGACCGTCGAAAATCTAAGGTGGCTTCGATAAGTAGAACGTCCATGGAGCCTTAGAAAATGTATTGAAGTCGGAGGACATCATTTCGAACACCTCCTTAAATAAATTTTTGTGTTGAAGAGCATAAAGTTTGATTTTTCTGTTTCCCACGTTCAAGATCGTTTAAAGGTCATGTTGTCATAGGTCGCTGAACTCCTCTCGATGTTGGCTATAAAATTGCGCAAACAAAAATATGTAGTTCCATTTAAAAAAGTTATCTTGACCTTTGAATCTCCGAAAAAAATAGCCTTGAAAAAATTGTTGTTCTGTCATCATGATAGCCCCTTCGAACGGTGCAACTTTTTCCTTAGACAGTTTTTCGTATCATCAAAAACAAGTGAAATATCTAAGATGATCGATTTAAGTGGACCACCCTGTATAATATGTAAGTTTGTATATATAAATATGTATATAAATATATAAATATGTATATTGTAATATAAATATGATTAATTATTAAATATATATTGATGAAAAAAGAGATTCGAATAAAAGTCACAATTCATGTAACGAGATTGGCACGCAATCATAGCAGTAAATTATACAATCATCAATAAATCTACATTACAGGGGTGGCAGGGGCAGGGGCGGGGGGTGGCGTTAGGGAAAATGGCAGTGGTGATGGTGGCGGTGATGACAGATCGTGAGAAAGGTACGGTGCAATGAATAGTAACATGATAATATCGCATGAAAATGGAAATGCTGCATCGCGGCCGGCATTTGTACACGGCGCCGATAACTCCGATTGACAGCCGAATCAAATTCGCGGCGTCAGTGTCAGTTCGAAACGAGACGCGCGATCGATATTTCTGGCACTGCTATAGTGCCGATGATGATGACAACGACTCCGCCGGTGGCGGAAATCCGGGTCTGTACAGATGCCGGCCCTCGATCGAGCGGAGTGTGTAACAGTTAAGAGAGATATGCATATGTGGTAGATAATATAAAAAAAGTGTCTCAGCGTGACATGGCAGCACCGAATGTGAGAGTTCAAAGATGCGATGCTTGAAGGGTTGCGCGACTAAAGTCTCCGAGCTCTGTGCTCCCAGCTCTAAAGCCATCTCTTCTAACAGAGCTACGAAAGCAAGATAGAGATTCAGCACGAGAGATTGGCTAAAAATTCTTTCTCATCAAGACCCCATCGACCGGCACGCCTCGCGAGGAGCCAATTCGTCGATCTGGCCGGGTTTCGTCGAATTAGGTGCACTTTTAACCCTTTCGCTCCTGCACCGATCATAGTCGTCATACATGAAATGATAGCCTGTGGACTAAGTATAAGTTTAAAGAAATATTGCTTTCTTATATGAATCCCATTTCATTTTTACACTTCGAAAGTCATGTTTTTGATATAATGAGCTAAAACAGTAAGGCAAATAGAGGATGTGACTTTGCTGCTCAGGCACATGTTGCCTGTCTCGAACTACATATCGCAGATTGAATTTTCGATTTCGAAATGGGAATTTGACGGATGGAAATGTCGCCTGCTACATCGCCTGCATTTGCACATCGACTCGTCAAATCCCAATCCCCAAATCGCAACCTTAATCCCTGACACAGGTTTAACGTCAGCGGTCCACTACATTGCCGTGCTGTATGATCACTACACGATCGATGCTGCTGTAGCGAAAGGGTTAAATAAAAAGAAAAAGGAAGAAGAGAAGAATGATTTCAACGCGCGATCGAAATGACGGTTCGATCTTCTAATCTTCCTTTTTCTTCCATGAACATGAGTGTCGCCGAAAATACGCGGTGACCCGATCGAGCCGTAAAAAAGGGAAGAAGGGAAAGAACAGTGATTCAATATTTTATGACTATTCGGCGTATTACTATTCGGTCGGTCGTCCCGGTCGATCGTAAAAAAGAAAGATCAAATGAAGAATATAGTAACCGTGAAGAAGATTGGAATAATGAAGAATAAAAGAGAAAGAAAAAGAGATAGACGAATAGGTAGAGTGAGAGTAAGAGAGAGAAAGAGAGAGAGAGAGAGAGGGAGAGAGAGAGAGTGAGAGAGACTAAAGGGCAATACGTGTCACGGGCCTCCTTATTCGAGATGCGTCGACGGTTTCGCAACGACGGGGTCCCGCCGCGACGCGTGTGTTTATGCACGGGATTCAATTAACGTCCGCCTGTTTACCGGGTAAACGATGCATTATAAAATCCTTAGCCCGACGCCTGCGGCTCGAGCGGAACCGCTCGACTGATCTGGACGAGAAACATCCTGCCGAACAGTGGTCGAATTCCGCACTATCTGCGAAAGACGGGAAACGTTTTTCGCACCTCCTGGCGGCACGCTGGTACTTTAACTCAGCCTGGTTTTTGCAGATACGATGGTGAAGAGAGAGAAAAAAAGAGGGAAAGAGGGAGAGGGAGAGTGTTGGAACGGAGTTAGGAAGCCTGTTTGCTAAGAAAATAAGCCGGAACAGCCGCTGGCGTAAACAAGGGGCGGGGGCGGCGGAATTCTTTATTAACCATTTCAAAGGAGGGACATTACAGTGGATTAAATTCCTTTAATTTAATATCAGTGGGGATCTCGCTTTGAAAATACGAGAAGAAAATTCAATTTAAAGGGGATTAAGATCATTCAGATGGCGGTCGAAGTGCGGCTCTCATTAATCCGAAGTTTCCTCACGGCGGAGCGCCGGAGGATGCAACGCCCGCTTTCAGGACTGAGAGAGAGTGAGTGAGAGTGAGAGAGAAAGTTATTCTCCTTTTTTTTCTTCCCTCTTTATCGAAAGGGGGCGAGAGTTCGACGAGAGAATAAAGTTCGTGCCGTCTCCGAGGCGACTCTCTGTAGCGCGCTCGCGCTCATTTTTTCCATCCCGTCGTCAGTCACTCTCGGAGGGTTGGTCTTCTCGAAAATAAGAACAAGAAAAAGAGAGAGAGAGAGAGAGAGAGAAAGTATCGTTTATTACGCGCTTCTCCCCTCAAGTGCAAGACTTAACAAAAAACAGAAGAAATGTTTTAAAATTTGCAAAGAGACAACAGACAACAAAAGTTGATTGTAAATACGTTAAAAGAGTTAAAAATAAAAAAATAAGAAAGAGAAAGATGGAAAGAGAGAGAGAGAGAGAGAAAAGGACAGCCGGCTATTGATTCCGCGCGCCGGGACGACACGTGCGGATGGCTCCATCCATGACAGACAGGCAGACAGACGGGCAGACGCAATAGGATTGTCGATGCAGAGAAATTGGAGCGATACTTTGCATTGCCAATTCCCTCTTCAGCCACGTCGGGAGGAAGCACCCGGAAGATGCGAGAGTGATTGCGACGGGGGTTTCGGAGGCTTGGCTTCTCCCCATCGCGTCCATTAAACCCGGAGCGCACCCCACGATAAATGGGGGAAAGATACCTCCTCAGTCCTTTGTACACGTCCGCTCGCGCTGAATGCGAAGTGACTACTCCGACTTGAATCGGTCGCCGCTCGATTGTTACTCGGTCGCTCGATGGAATTCCGTCTGCGGTTAAGACGCTCCTTGAAATCAGATTCCGGCGATATCGACGATCATCTCCCGCATGCATCGCTTTTCTTGGGAAATGTAATTTCTGACGCGCTCTTGCTCTTGTTATCTAGAGAGCTGCGGCTATTTATTCGAGTTTCATTCGGTGTGAAGTGACACGATTCGCGCGTAAAACGAGCAAAATTACGAACTCAAATAGCCGGGTTTCACCAGCAAATTTGCGGCAAATTCGTGGACCATAAATCTCGCGACGGATGTGATAATAATGGAACTGTGCCTCGTGCTGAAATTGTCCGCGATAAGTAATGCAGTATCGATTACAGGCAAGTGGGTAAAGCTTGTCTTTCCAAGAGATATATATCGTAAATCCGCGAAAACAGAAGCAATAAAGCTTGCCTAATTTGAAGGGATTTATTTTAAATATTCTCTCAAGAGAGAAAGAGAGAGAGCGATATTTTTAGCTGCAAGAGAAAAAAAAAGATAAAAATAAACCGTAGAAAATATAATATTCATAACGGCTTTCTCCGAAACAAAATGACGAGAAATCCCGCATTTTAATATTAATCCGATTAATTTTGTAAATTGGCGAGCGGCGTATTCGAGGGATAATCGTTTTGCGGTGCGGCAACGTCGTTGCGTGAACGTCGATCGCGTCGATTGGTCGAGAAAGGTGAAGATCGACAAGTGGGACAAGTCTGCGAGTAACAAAAGAGAGATAGTGAAAATAGAATTGCTGGAGAGATCGTTTTCAGATCATTCGGCTCATACCGGCTCGACGGCTTGCCCTCTCACAGAGTGGTAAGAACGTGAAACGTGAAAACGTGATCGTGAAAAACGAAGGGGGACAGCTCACGGGCCCCTGGTCCGTTTGGAATATTTACCGCACTCTTTACCTGCGGTCCCCATATTGAGAATGCTGATCTCCCCGAAGTAGGAACCCGCCTTAAGGGTGGCGAGCACCGTCTTCCCGTTGTCAGCCACCACCTGCAGCCGGCCTCTATTCACTATATACATCTCCTTTCCCACCTCACCTGCAATCACGCAAGAGTCACAACTGAAGCATTCGCTAATTAGTAGTTGCTGACGTAATGAGCAATTTCGAACGTTTCTCGGATAAGACCGAGCTTTTATAAATATGTTGAACTTCTTTGGCATTTTGACCCTTGGACTCATTTACAGAGCGAATCGGTGATAATGTTTTCTGCATTAATTTTGTTTTTTGCATTAGTATGTACGAGTGATTGTTTCATTTTCAGTCAGTTTCTGGGGATAGTTGGTAAAGTCATTTCTTCTTAAGTTTTATCAAAATCGTCAGATATATAGGGTTATGGGGTTCGTGTGGAAATTCATTTATCACATCATATATCATGTATTATCATATATCGGGAGCAGTCTAAGTGTTAAATGCAATTAGGGATTTTATTTAATAGCTTCAGTATTTTTATTATTTTTGTTGTTTTTCGAGCCTCTGTGACGTGTTGGTTATTTTGTAATAAATTAATATTTTTACTTGGAGAATTTCTGAAATTGCTAGTTATGTAATATTTTTCGCTTGTTCCTGATCTATTTAATTAGAATCTTTGATTTAACTAAGACATTTGCTCTTTAATTGTATTCCGATTTATCTCGCAATTGTTCACGATCTATCTCTTGAAACTTCTGGTATAACACGAGAAACGTGAGTAAGAACGCAGAGCTGTTCGAGAGTTCTCTGCGAATGTACTTAACGTCTTAACATAAAACCCAACTTTTTGTCGTAGTATTCTTTTTATGCGTCCCCGTAAAGATGATCAACGTAGATGCCATTGGTCAGAGTGCAACAATCTTGTTCTACTCGAGGAAGTATATGGGGATGGGAGCCGACGTAATGGTGCCCTGTATCATTCCACCACCATGACTGCCGCCATTATTAAGCATCATGTGGATGCGTCCCCTGCGATAATCCCCCTATAGGGGCGATACGAAAAAGTACAACGAGAAGATAAGAACTGATCAGTCTTACTTACAATTCCCTCGTTTCTCGCTTCCGCCTTTAAAATAAAAAAAAATAGAAACGAGACAAAAAGAAAATATAAAATTGCCGTTCAAATTAATCGACTCCTGTGTAGACTGAAATAGCGGTCATGGGGTGGGAGGGGGCGCGCAACAGAGGTGCAATTCGACGCAGTGTCGGTGTGCAGTCATCCATTGTCCGACGAGTAGTATCGCCACATCATAATTCCGACGGTAATCGCGGAGAAGCACAAAGATGTCACCGCCATCCCCATGCTCCATCAAAGGGGGTGGCGTCGTACTGGCGGACAGAATTCCTAGACACATGCGGCGGTCGTTCCCACCGGCAGTGAAAAGCGGAAAACCGTCGCTCGCGTCTAGCCGAGACGGCAAAGTGGAGGGAAAACGAGCGGCTCCGCAGGGAAATGACGTCGGTCCTCGGACCTTGGACCTTAAGGGCCAGTCGAAATTATACGCCTGGCCACTCGCGGTCCGAGAAAACCGTGTCCGGTCGACATTACGACGTCGGGAAGTATTAAAACGTGACTGCAGGCCGGGGTAAATGCGAGACAATAGCGCAGGACTGCGCTTTTACTCGCGCGCGATTTCGAGCAAGGACCCTTATTGCGCGCCATAAATATTCGCGAACCAAGTTAGCGGAATTGGACGTCGAAAGTCATTCTGGCGAATTTTCTTCTTTAACGAAACGCGCGAATTTTCGAAGCCGCCGGAAGAGTGGCTGTTGCTTCTGAGAACAATCATGAATTTTTATCGCAAAATCGTGTCGCGGCGTCGAAGGCTCGAAAAAAATGGGAAATTATTTTTGTAATCCTAACGTAGGAATTTCTTTTTTAAATTGAGCTTGTATTACAAGAGTAAAATTATTGAACTGAATTTATTAACGCGGAACGCCAAACTCGTTCAAATTATCCGTTAAAATCCAGTTCCATCAAGTTCTTCGTCGTTTTGCAACAACGTTCGGTGCTTCTGCGTTTGTCAGGGGAATAAAATTCCAGAGAGAAGACCAAATTGGAAACTATTCGATGGCGATCGTTCGAATTTGCGAGTCGATTTTCCGCACGCAACCGAACTGCACTGAAGTAATTACCACTTTCCTTGCGGCGCGTTGGTAACGAACACGACGATCGCTTTTTCGCCACCAAGCAGAAATATTCGTCTGGCGCCGACGGTTTTTTTTTCCCGCCAGCGAAAGTGTAGAAAAGAAAGAGCAGCCGGACAACCGTTTTTCACACCCGCGCTACGTCATTTGGCGTACTTCCAACGCTGCTTTCGTAAGCAGGACACGCCGAGTCCGGGAGGAATCGCGCGTGGTCCGGGAAGTTCGCCAGGATTCATACTTCCGGGGAACCATAAACGATGATGGGAGTACGATCCCGATGCCAACAATGAGGTTTTAGAATTTACTCGAGGTAATATCATCTTACTTTAAGGTATCATATTACTTCCATTAGTCTCTACAATGGTAGTTGGGTCACTGGATTAAATAACCATCCGTTAAATTAAGTTAATTGTTCTGCACTATGACGGCAATTTTGTCCCTAAATTGAATTAATCATCTGCACATGGAATTAAATAAACTATTTCGCGGCAAACTGAGGAACACAGTGTGTAGTTGCGAGTATCTGCGCGAGATGTTTGCCTTGACCGTCGGGGCACGCTCGAGGATAGCTGTGAAAGGGAACAATCCTCTCTCTCCGTGATCTTACCTTTGCGGCAGATGTAGTCTCCGGGTGAGAAAAGAACGGGCCGTAATCGCAGCACCAGCTCGCACAGGAAGCCGGCCTCCGTGTTCTGGAAGATCTCGACCCTCCTCAGCGTGTCCAGGTGCACGTTTATCGCGATCTCTGCCTTCAGCTTGTCTGGAACGCGCGCGAGAAACGAGAATTAATCGCGCGCAGAGGGAGAGTAGTCAGTCGTCGAAAGAGAAAATTCCAACGAAAGTTCTTGGGAGTGAAAAACGGTGGGAGCGAATCTCGCGCTTTCCCTGTGCGAAAAACGCATCCTACGTGGTGGAACCACCACGTGGAGCGACGCGGTTCTCCGTACAACAGGTTGTATAATATATAGCGAGATAGCACGGTGCAATATTTTCGGTTTAACTAGTGTGGCGGTGCTACCCGCGAGAAGCTACACGCCACGCGAGTTCTTATCTTCCTTTTTTTTCTTTGTATTATACATTTATACTATATCCAGGCCGCGCGCAGTATCTGGATCTCTCTCCCTCTTCCTCCCTCTCTCTCCCTCTATCTATCTATCTGTTTTGCGTTGCGCAATGGCTCTAATGAAATTTTTGCGCGGATCGATTTACACGGTAGCATCGCGCCAACCAACCAACATCGACCGGCGAAAGTTGGAAGTGCCAAAAAACCGTTTTTGTTGCTCCATGTCGCGTGACACTTCCCAACTTCCGCAACTGCGAAGTGTGAGGGTGGTAGTTCCAGTGCAGGGTGAAAGGGATCGCGCCTGTTTTTCCAAAGGCGACATCTCATTAGCCGGAGGCACTTTGTTGAACTTATCTTTCGTGGAGGGTGCGAAGGGATTCGGTGGGAACTTGCAGCAATTAGGCGGAACTGTGCAATTTGCGGCCGCGAACGCGCGACGCCGGAAGCACTCTCCGGAAGCGAAAGTTGCGAGCGATAAAGATAAGAATCGCGCGTCAAATCGTAAATTTAAGGGAGACATACATGTCAATAAAATGCTGTCACAATTAAGTAAAAAGTAATAAAGTTTACAATATTATAAATTATAAATTCAACGTGATCATTCATGATTTTCACCAAAGTATATTTTTTTCATTACGTTATTTACATTTTTATTAATATTATTAAATTACTTTCTCTGGAAGTCATAATAAAAGCGGAAAAATTCTCATTGTACCGGTGCTCTGTTGATTTTAACGCCCAGTTATTCTTCTCGGAAAATGCTTTGCGAAGAGATTTATTGTTCATTTATTATTTATTACCGCTTGTGACCACTAATTATTTCTTATTTACACTCGATGAAATATTAATGAAACAACTGTCAACAATTGAAACCGACTCGGTCTGACGCGACTCGCGGCAGTGTCGGTGTCTGTACAAATGGGTTTCCGACTGAAAATGCCGTTAATTAATAAACAAATATGCCTGATTAACCGCCTGTTGCGGTAAATATCGAGTTATTAATAATCATGCGGACCAGAGTGACGGCAACGGTAAAATAAGATTTATTGACTGACCGCGACACGCGCGCGCGTGCATTTTCCGCGCGGGACCTTGATTAACTGGATAAAGCTTACCGTTGTTCCTATTATTGCCGATATAATAATGGCAGCGTGCGCGCGCCAGAAATTGCCAGTTAACCCGGAAATACGTCAGCCATTGCTGTGAGTGCGCCACGACGTTTCCATTGTTATTACGGCAATATTGGCGTCGTTACGGTAATTAACGCGCGAGTGCCGCAAATTTCACGCTAAACGAATTGCGAATGCGCGAGAGCGAGCGCCGAACGAACGAGTGCATTTTTCGCACGCGTGTACTTCGTCGCGCGTATCGCGCGCACCTCGATATCACGCATAATGCGGCCTAATTGCTCGTCTCTTGCGCGCGCTGCCCGCAAGCCGAGTAATAGTCGCCCGCGCACAAAAACGCGTGCGTGATATAACCGTGAGTCGTATGTAATATATGACAGCACATATTTGTAAAACATTATGCGCAATTAAGACTTGAATATTAAGCGAATCGACTAATTGCGATGAGGATGTAGCTTGGTCTCTTAAAATTAATGCGCTTTGAAATCTCAATCGCGATTGGTCGATGCGCTTGCTGCTTATACCTTTTTAGCATACGTTTTAGCATCTTGATGAAGCGGATCCGAGCGGAAATAGGCCGAGAAAATTCAGACAGCGGAATTTGAACTTTCGATCCTCTCTTAAGGGGGAAGAATCCATGAAAGCTCCGCTAAAAGCGCGGCTTGATATCGATTTACGATGTCGAGGCAAATGTAACGTATCAGAAGTAAGGATTCAGCCCGATTATTCATCGGGAAACGTCAGTGTTGCGTTAAAAAGGAAAATGTATTTCGTGTTTCCCGTTTAGCAGCTTTCGACATGATTTTGCGACGTGTTCGCTTCGACACGAGTCTATCGATACATTTCAATATTTAATTTTCCAACCCTCCCCTCTCGCTCTACATTGTTCGACAATTTTGCAAAAATCGTGTCTTGCGAGTTCGAGCAAGATGGTTTCCCGAATGGAAAAAATTCTCTTGAAAGGTGAGAGCATTTCCGGCGTCGCGGGAAACAACTTTGCTTTTTCGCTATTTATTTCTCCTTTAACGTCGCGCGCCGGCAATCTCCGATTTCTTTATTTAAATAAAGAAACCAGTTGCAAAGTGAATCTCTCTCTCGCATTAAAAGGGCTTATTATGCGCGGGAGCGCATCATGTACGAGCCGTGTATAAAATCGTGATGAGCTATCGAGCGAAACAATGTCGCTCCCGTCCGCCCTCTCTTTTTATTTGATTTTAAGGAACAAAGGAACTCGCGCGGTAGGTCCAATGTATTATAAAATCCGCCCCCGCTTTATTACAGCGCCTCTCCTACCCGCTGCGCTCTCGTAAACAGAGCAATTGCCAGGAGAAAAGAGATATGAAATTTTACAGTCGTGCTGCAAAGGAACGCGGTCTACCCCGCGCTCGCTCGCCACGTGAAAAATTAGCCAAAGTTTCCACAAATGAAAGAAAATACAAACCACGTCGTACTCGCGACTCGAAAACTTGAATAGGAAAAACGGACGGTTCTCCGAGAGCGAGAGAAGCTCTCGACGACGTAGCGTTAAAGCGCTCCATGTACGCACATCCAGGTGCAGTAAATTTCAACTTCCGCGCGCGTTACTCGATACGATTCTACGGAACTGAGTTTGTTACGTTCTAAACACGCTCGCGTGTTTTACGTTGCAGCCTGTTTTACGATGCACGATGCGAACGGTCGGTGGTATTATTATTATTACTATTACGCCGCTTTTACGGGGATTTTAATGGGGCGTTCCTGGCAATAATATCGTTTCGCTTCGCGATCGGCGAGATGCGCCGTCCGCGGAATCGGCTGCGGAAGTGCACTCTCCCACCCCCTCCCTTCATGTGTACACGAGCAAACAGCAATAAAAAAATGAAAGAGAACCGTCGTAAAATTTATCAAGAATACACACTTGTCGGCGTAAATCTCGGCGCGGGCGCGATCATTACTTTCGGAGTAAATACGTTTACGTACCGTGGAAATAAATTGTCGCGATACACCCGCGGCGGTGCGATAATAACGGACGGGTACAAGCTGCGCGTTACCGTCACGCTGACTTTTCTGCGTATTAATCAGATTTCGTTCATGTGAACGTAAGTAAGACGGGTGTTTTAAATAAGGGAGGAAAAGGTGTGGCTATTTTTTCATTGAACCACAAATTACGAATTTAACAAGAGAGAAAGAGAGAGAGAGAGAGCTGATGGGGGTGGGTATCTATAGCGTCTCTATAGCGCGTGCGAAACAAATTAGTAAATTTTCATTTTGACTGCGCTCCGCAAAAACTTTCAGTGCACATTTCTCTCTCTTTCTCTTTCTGTCTCGCTTTCTCTTTTTTTTCCTCTCTTTCGCGACGAAAATTCATACACAACAATGTTTGCTCTCGTGCACTAGTTTGCACTAGGGGGATGGGGGGTGAGGGAGGGTGAATGCGACGACGTTGGTAACCGTACACGTACATATACCGCTTATGCGCCGGTTTTGCTCGCATTTTAGTTTACAGATCCCGCTGACGGTTACGGAGATCAAATGTTTCCCGTGAAATTATACGCCAACACTGAGTAGCCGAGAGGAAGGGAGAGTGGGTGGGCGGTGGTATCGTTTCATTACCCGTAAGCACTTCGTTCGGCGTAACTTAGAATCGCCGTTATTTGAGTAATAAATTAGAGTTAGAAACGGAAGGGCTTCACCAGGAATTCTCTCCATCTCTCTCCCTTTCTCTCTTCCACCCCTGCCCCCATCTCTCTCTTTCTTGCTCGCGACAAGACTCTCACGTTAATTGCATGTTCGTTAAGTTACACGTTTGCAAAATAGCTTAACTGGGCTGCGCGCCGGTGTCGGATTTGTATAATACCATAAAGCTGCGATCTCGTAGCGCGCGCGCACGTCCAATTTTTATGGTATAACAGGTATATTTCGCATTTTACGGAAATGTATGTTTGCGCGAGCACGCGCGCGTTTATTTAAAATATTCCGCATTAAACATTAATAACGACAACTGGCCGGCGACGCGCGCGGACGTGAATGATTGATACGCAAATAAGCAATCGCGTTTTCGTTACATCGTTCGATTTTTATTTCCGCATTTTGTTGCGGCCGACATTAAAAATTTCCTGTTGCAAAAATAACCGATACGTGCTCGAACAGCTTTACCGAGTTTACGTAAAATAATTCGCCGCCGGTGCATACCGTAGCGTTCCGCCCGTGTTTCCCGTTCCCGCGCGCGTTTCTCAAATTTTAAACGAACCATTTATCTTTCCATACTGAGATTTTCATCTTTCGCGCTCCAAGGTGCTCTTTATTTCATTAAATTATTCCAGGCACATTTATGCCTGGAATACATTGTAGATATGCGGAGAGAATATATAGTATAATACACACAGCATCCAGTGTTACGGTCCAGATGTGCCTACAAGACACATCGCTGAATAAATTATCATCCTTATGAATTTGAGACTTTTGCGCTTACTTAATACAACCTGATTTTGCTTCCTAGCTCCTGGATTTTTTTCATCTGACACTTTGATTCTTGGTTTATTTCTGGAATCAAAGTGACAGAAAACGCGATTGCAACCAGGAAATCTGATCAAATTATCGTGAAAATGTTAATCAAGCGAATAATTTCATTAGTGAAACGTGAACTAGTTCTTCGGTAATAATTTATTCTTCTTTTATTTTCAATCGGATCTGCTCACGATCCGATGCACTGTCGGAGAATTGTCGATCGCAAAGCTGACAAATTACACGTGAATCTCGCTAGTAAACATAAACTCGGACCCACCTGGAAGACAACTCACTGCTTTCTCCTCGTCGGAGCACTTCTGCGTCAGCCACAGATAGTCGAACCACTTAATAACTTTCACCTGCAAGTGATTCGGCACCCTCCGTATCCTCATGTATGTCTTCACGCCGTCCAGCTTCGCTGCAACCAACATACGATCGTTTCCGTTACAACTGGTTGTTATCTGCATCGTGAAAGAGTCACCCCCTGTGTATTATTATAATATCAGACATATATGCATGAGTTTTGGTCTCTCTTAAAAACAATCTTGCCTTATTGTTGCAATGTGCAAAGAAGAATTTATTATTATTATTATTTATTATTTAATTATTGTATCGCATTTTGTATCACATTGTTTTAACACGTTTTGAGGATTGTAACGTTTTAATTTCTAATTTAGTTCTAATTTCTCGTATTGTTCACCGGAGCGCACAGTGGGCTAAACTCGAAAAAAGCTGGCCAAAAGTAATAACTCGAAAACATGACGTTTTAGAAAAACATGTTTCAAATAAAAGTTATAGGGTTTTAAATCAGGTATTAGATAATAATACTAGTATGACCTTGAATAGCGTTGCCAAGGTCACGCAAAGGTCACCTTGAATGTTTTAAATGGGAACCTCCAGTTTTCATTAGATATTTTTGTAGCTTACCTCAAGAGCTTTTCAGAACACTATAACAAAGTATTTATCCGTTAAATACTTCGAAGTTATGAAGCTTGAAAGTTACAGTCGCTACTGCGCCGCGTTGTACGTTACGCGGCATTTAAAAATTTCACGGTGATCTGTACATGATCTTGACAACACTATCAAGGTCATACTGGTATTGCTATGTAATGCTTCACTTAAAAACCTACAACTTTCATTTCAAACATTTTTTACCAAAACGCCAAATTTTCGAGTTATTACGACATGAAAATTAAAATAAAACATCCTGTATATAACGCAAAGGTGTGCGTTGGTGTGCACAATTCAAACGGAAATACTTAGTTTGAATCCTACACAAGATGATAAAACAAGAATCCCAAACAGCCTTTTACAGCTATTTAAAAAAAATGATATTGAACTTTACTTCTTTCTTATATTTTAAGAAACCAAAAACTTAGATTAACACAAATTGATGAACAAACATTTTTAATGGTTATAACTGTTTGGGAAAAGAGTTTCACTTCTATTTATAGAGTAAAAAGCAAAAGTACTTGCATCCGCATACAAGATTGTAAGCTATAAGCCTATACTCATTCATAATTCGTTTTTCGGAACATTAACGCGTTGCCTCCTATTAATTGTTGATTAATGGGAAGGAAATTTTTCCTACGAAACTCCATTCACATTTTTGAAAATACTGATATCCATGAATCAAAAAAGGTCGAAATGCACAGATTTCCAAGAGTTGAAAAAATTCGACCTTTGGCCAGCTTTTTTCGATTCTAGCCCACTGTGGAGCGGTGAGAGGGAAGACCAAACTTCATATCGTTCATATATATACACACACACACAGCATCGGCGCATACAGTTATAATATATTCGCGCAATAATTCCGATAGTTCGGCGAGATACGCCAGTTGATCGTGAGATTTTTGCGCGCTGACCGCAAAGTCCGTTCCGCAATCTATTCGCGCACAAAACGCGCGGTATTAATTTACCATCGACTAATCACGCACAATATCGTGCATGCCGCATGCTCGATTGCAATTAATTATCATTTTAACATCGGGGAAGCTCGCGGATCCATCCCCGTGCGCGTCGTTTCTGCAACGAGATAATGCGCCATTATACCGTTGAAATGTTCCGCGGGAGTATTAATCTTCGCGGTCGATTTCGGCAATTAATGTCGATAAAAC
This sequence comes from Ooceraea biroi, assembly GCF_003672135.1. NCBI lineage: Eukaryota > Metazoa > Arthropoda > Insecta > Hymenoptera > Formicidae > Ooceraea > Ooceraea biroi. The sequence continues at coordinate 15,326,089 of NC_039506.1, read as the reverse complement.
CAGGTATCGGGTGAGCCGCGCGGTACCTCGATAAATCCGCGAATGAAGCCCCGACAAAGTCGTGGAATTAAGTTTTGCGCAATAGAATCGCGATACGAGGATATTGCTTTATGGACCGCCATTGAAATTCTTCACATTCGAAAGCGCCTTTGACGTCCCGAGCGTCTCAATTATATCCATTGTTGTGTCAGCTAATTGCCAGATAATATGTTTACAAGCTGGTAACGAGTCTTTTATATGGAACAATATATTTATCTTTCTCGCGAGGAGTCTGTCGAGATGAAGGCCGCCGGCGTTATCACTTAATTAAAATGGAGAATGAGAAATTCTCTCTGCAATCATTTCTTTCCATCTCGAGAAAGGCGAGAAAGGCGTCGATCGAATCTGTTAATGCAGCCATATCATGGCGTATCCATTCGCTGCACGGGTCATCGATAGCGATGCAGTGAAACGGAAAACTAAGATACGGTTGTAATTATTATATGAGAGCGCGTTTCCAGTGCTGCATATTCATGCGATCAAAGATATTCAATTTCCGGAAGGCGAGGCAGTTTGAAATGAACAAAACTCGTCGAGATAAAGTTGATTATCTATATGCCGCCAGAAACGTAATAACAATCATGATTGATAATAAGATCTCAAAGAGACAAGAAAATTGTGAATGATTTTAGATCGTTGTAAATATTTTACCGACGAATACTGGACACGATATCCAATTGTACACGAATAATTCCATGCATATTAAAATTTTACATGAAGCATTCGGAGCAAGTATTCGCCGCAGCAAGTTTTATTAAAAACTAGTCGAAGCCTAATTTCAGAAGCGGGCGTTTCCATTGTCGATCATTGCGCGCACGGTGTTTGCGGAGGTGTATGCAAAATAAAAATTCACCAAGGGGGGAAATTGAGAGAGTAACGTGCGATACGTGCTCGCCGTGCCAAGCGGGTTCACTCGCGGAATGCGGTTCCGTAAAGCACGGCGTATTTCCGCTCGAGGTGACGCGGAGAGCGCGGCACGTAGTTGGTTTCAGCTAAACTTCCGGATAACAAGCGGCACTGAGCAAATGTGTTGCCGGGCTAAACAGAGAAGCATATTCGCATGAATCATGCTGGGGATTCCGCGATGCGAAAATATGTCAGACGGAAGGAAGCGGAGAGGAGCGGCGCGTAATTGCGACGGCGACGAGGATGCATCGGGACGCGATCGCGCTGGGATGCGTTGCTAGGGGGTGGCGTCCGTTGGCGGGTTGATCCGCGCGGAATCCGCGCGCGGCCACGCCGATGTTCGCTTCGCACGTCCTAAAGATCTATAAATATGGATGGCTGCAGGCAACCCGAAAGAGAGCGAGGAGTGCATATCAAGAAATGCAACGTCAAACTGTTTCCGAATGCCAATTGCTATCCAACGTTAAATATTCAACGTTCGATATTCAATCGAGCACGCAAGGAGCCGCGGAACCGATAAGGGAAAACGCGTTTCTTTGTCAAATTACCACGAGCGATTGCGTTCATGAATACAACCGTTCGTCTCTCTTTCTCTCTCTCTTTCTTTGCTGGAAAGAGTCGTTTATTCTGCCCCTTCCCGTGGTGCGCGATATCGATCGAATGATCGATAAAAATGTTGATTTGGAAACTACAAAATCTTTCGCGATCTCTCGCTCATTTACATTCGAATTTAATTAATCGTCGGGAATAAACATTCCCGCGTCTTTATCTTTATTTTATCGAGTGACTTACTTCCGCCGTCACGGAAACTCACGGCGCGATGGCATAAAATCGCATGACACGTTTAATCGAGCGCACCGCATCGGCTTTCGCGATGCGTCGGCCGCTTCTCCCGCGAGCCTCGCATTTCCGAGGTCTCCTTCCGGTTCTCTCTTCGCGGCCGCTCAAACCCGAGAGCCCGCACTGCGGTGCTCGCTGCGGCGATTTAATTTTTCGGTACGCTCGCTCGCTGCCGCCACCGGGGAAGGGTAGGTGTGGTGGTCGACCCCGGTTCCGCTCCAGGGGTGGTTGCCGTCGTTTCGCGCCGATGCACCCGCGCGAGCAATCAACCCCAGGTATTTCTCGGATCGAGTTCCGGTTCGCGCTGCGATCGGATCTAGGTGAGCGCGAGATTCGACATCCCCTGAAAATAGGGATATAACAGGGATATGTGCTTCGCGAGTGGCCTCGCCTCGCTTGACTGACAAGGAAGAGGGATTGGTCTCCATCGGAAATGGGCTTCTTCCGGCCCGACCGACCGGCAGCCCGTACCCCCCTTCGCCCACCCCGTCGGCGCAATCTAACTTCCTCCCCGTATTTCGCTTTCTCTCTCTCTCTCTCTCTCTCTCTCGTCGACGATTTAGTTTGCCGGGATTCACCGGCGAATCCGAACGGGACGGCGAGAGAAAGGAGGAAAGGGGAAAAGGGGGCACAGACCGCGATATCGATGATATACAGCGGCCCGGATTCGGCCGATGGAGCGGTCAAAGGAGCGAGAAGACTCTCCCTGGCCGCGATCCAGCCGGCGCCCGTTCATCCTCCGCCGCATATCCGATCATTTTTCCGAGCGGGTTCGTCGAACCGTGCCACGGGAAGGGTGGGTGAGTGGATGGGTGGATGCAAGAGCTTCGGGCGCGTACGTACCGTCGGAACAGACGTAAAGCCCGGCATGGACGTTACGGCGAACGTTAACGCGCGGACGACGCCCTGCGCGCGGAACGATCGCGTTAAGGGATGTACCTAACGTCGACGCTGAGATTCTCCGGCTCGTATAACGTCGCCGGGTTCACCTTTTTACGAGGTCACCCGCCGTGCTAGCTTGCTCCTTTTTCAGTTCGCGATTAAAATTGCGGAGACCACACTCAACGACAATATTTGAGGAGGAGTGAGGGTGAAGGATAAAGCTGGAAGAATCGCCGCTGTCTTTTCCTTCTCTTCTGAGATGCAAATTTGCATTTTTAATTCGCCCACCGGAAGGTGCTGTCATTCCTCGGCAAGCTTCGACTTGCGGAGATCAGATTTGCGATTCGAGAGATCGAAATGCTGATACGTCGAGCGGAAGCCTTCACTAATCACGACCTGATGAGGGGGAGGCACACGAAAAGAGCGTATGATAATTACGCGAGTAATTCCATCTTTCTGTCTTCCCTTGCCGCCCTTCCACCCCCAACAAATTCGCGTGGGATACCGCTTGAAAAATTACTGTTTTTTTCGTCTCATCCTCGTTAGTCTCGCTCCTCGATCTCGGCGCGCCTCGACGCTGTCTGTGCCCGAACGTGCAACCTGAAACTGACAGTCGGAGACGAGGCTCCGGAAGATCGATGGATCCTCCCTGGGACACGGTCTTAACGACCTTGTTCCATGTTACCAATAGCCTCCACGAGCACGTCATTACTTTCCTTTCAGTCCACTCGATCAAGGCACTCCCCCTAATGAACGGCGTCTGTAAATGGTTTGCACGTAATAAAAGTAAAGACAGCGGCAGACCGTCCGCGCCGTCCCCATAAATCATCGCCGGAGGACGAAAAAGAGAGATCGAAAAAAAGAAAAAAGGAAAACCGAGGAGAAAGGGGAAAGAGGAAAAAATGCGCCCGTTGTCCCTGCACCCTGTGGTTCGGCGAAACGAAAATTCCACCCGGCCCGCACTCTGTCCGTCGCGATGCCATTTCTGAGTCTCTTCCCTTTCCGCCTTCCCCGCTTTTTTTATTCCGATCGCTGTGTCATCGAGAGAATGCCGCACGAGTCCCTTTTGTCGACGAAAATATGACCGGCACACGCGGATTTCATTGCAATCGAGTGGAGAGGAAAAACAGGAACACACATCCCCCGGGCGTGCCGATTGCTTCGGCCTTCGGCGATTTTAATAAGGTGTACTCAGCAAATATTTCCGAAACGGGAACGCGATTGTCCGTGCGGCGCTTTTGCTTTCGAAATTCCGCCAGCGTGCCTTTCCGCGCGGCACTGCCTCCGGGATTAATTTCCGCGATGGTCTCCCGGGCCAATTAATCGGGGGAACGTAGTCGCGTTAATTATCACAGAATTCTAAACGAGCGTACACCACGCCACGTCGCGCCGCGCCACGCCGCACTGCTTCGTGCCGTCCCATTATGGCGGATTCGCTCCTCATTGTTATCGCGAAACGCGATATTCCGCTCGCCGCTGCATTATACTGCGCGCTCTCTTTGGCGACTCGAGTTTCCCCCGTTTCCCGCCGCGATTATCCCCGAGTTTTTCCAGGTCGACTGGATGTCCGTTGTGAATTCCGCCGCGGTGCGGAATGCGCGTCGGGAGAGGGAAAACGCGTACCTCTGACTCGCTACGAGCAAAAAGATACTTGAGAGAGGTAGGGGTGCCTCGACTGCCTTGAGGCGAGCGATTTTGATCGAGGAGGTGCGGAAAGTTTGTGCATATTTTTCCGCGGCGAAAGGAATGCCCGGAATTCCGTCGTTCGGAACTATCGGATCATCTCCCCGATGAATCGGAGGGTGGGCTTTGAACGAGTTCATCCTCTTCGTGCCTTTGAAGTTAATTCCTCTCCTTTCACGTGGCCGGTCCATATACGCGGATAATTTCCCTTTCGTCACTCTCGGGGTAAATTTCCCGGCGCGTCGCTGTATTATACGACGCTTAATTCGAACTTGTATTTATTCGGATCTCGGCGCGGGTGGCGCAATTTCAAGTTTCGCTTTGGAACTTTCCGTAATTCGTGCCGCGGGACGGCGCGCCCCTTTATTAATCCGGTAACATTGAAACGTGTCCTGTCATGGAGATTAGTATTTAAATTACTTCGCCGCGCGTTACGGGATCGAGAGTGGCGTGCAGCAGCAGCAGCAACACGCCTTCTATCTTCCCTTCTGTGTCGCGAGGCTACATTATCATCCCTCTTGCTCGCGTCGCGGAGCAATCACAGCGGCACTCGCGTTTGTCGCGAGACAACGTCGCTGTCTCGTTCGCGAGTGCCTCGACAAATTCCGTGAGGGTGCTTCGGCTATACGCGAGGGACGGAAGAACGGACGATTTCTCGACGCGCACTTCCGCCTGCAGAGCTCTCGTAAATATCTAAAGACCACTTTGATTTCAATCGATAATTCATTTCGCGAATGGCGGGACGAACGTGACAAAGCTAAAGCAATTCTTCTGTCTGTCTCTCTCTCTCTATCTCTATTTATCTGCCTCTCTCGCTTTATCTCGCAGTTCGGCAGGTAGCGGGCTGAAAGTGAATTTCGACGCGGCGGATCGATGGGCTTCTCGAATCAACGGGCTTCCGCGTCGCAAACGCAAATAGAATTGATACAGCCACCTCCGTGGTGCCGTAACTCCGGCATTTCGCCCCGAAACGGCTCTCTCCGGAGATCCCGCGGCTGCGTTCGCCACCCTTTCGCCGCACGTGCGCATCGGCACCAGCCGGCGGCCGTTAAACCCCTGGCTAGGCGCAATACGGGCACGCGGGGGCTTTATTTATGAATACGACGAATTGGATAGACGTGGGGTGATTTAGCGAGAGCGCTCCTCGGCGTCCGGAAACGGTCGTTCTCTCGACTCGACTCGACTCCACGTGAGATATACAGTGGAACTCGCGGCAGTGAGTGGAAAGGGGGTGTAAGCGCGCGACGCCGGAGGGAAGAAAAGGGATCGAAGGTAAAAGGGGAGATATTGGAAGCCGCGTTATTCCATCTATTTGCCGCGCGGCTTCCTCGCGATGCGCTCCGGCGTCGAGGGAGCGTGACGTTCAAAAGCCCCGAGCCGAGGCAAAACGCGAATGGGGTGAGAGAGAGAGAGAGAGAGAGAGAGAGAGAGAGAGAGAGAGAGAAAAGACAAGAGGGAGGCAGAAAGAGGCGAAAACAGACGCGTCAACGTGAAATCCGTATCCGAAATTGCGTTGGTAATAGGGGATGCACCATCGAGCCGTGTCGCCGTGTCGTCTGTTATCACTCGCTTCCGTTGGGGGTTGTTCATCCCCAAAGAGCGTGCGCGCGGGAAGTGACGTTAAAGATACCTTCGCGAATTCAGAATATCCTTCACCGCCGACGACGTGAAATCCCGCAGAGACTACCGCGATCGCGAAGACAGAATTTTCATCCCCTTTGCCCTCGCCTTTGTACATAAAACTAATTTTTATTTAATTTCTGTCTTCAATCATATGCATTAACAATTACTTTATTTTTCATCTGCGTGCGTCTATTTCCTTTTTCATCGCATCGCGCTATACATCACACATTATCTATATTTTCTCGTAAATACCGATTTATTCACGAAAATCGCGTTCCACAGTAGTCGAGGACCGCGCGTGGTCAGACGCGAGCGTCGTTAAACGCGTACGAGGCACGTATACGCGCGTTCCGGGCGTGTAATCCGTGATAAATCGGTCGCTATGAATTTTCGGTAGGCCCGATCGGATACGGGCGTACTGATAAGGGCTCGACAGCGTGTAGTTTATAGAGGATTAACGCCGGCCGATCGAGTGGAGGACCGAAATGACGCTGGATTCGACCGGGAACAAAATCTGATCCTGCCCAAACGGAGTTACGCGCCGATTGTGCGCGACTGCGCGCATACGTAATTGGGCATTAAAGCAATCGGTATCAAGGTGTACCGAAGCAGGATTAGCAAAAGGGCTCTTTGGCTCCCTTGGCGTTTGCCGATACCTTCCCTGGACGCCAATGGACTGGATGCAATTGCTTCGGCAAGCCGTAATTGCCGTTCCTTTGCGCCACCGTCTCACCGTTAATCCCGCCGACTACATGTTCATTACAGTTGTTAATTAGAAAGCAACTTTGAGACGCGTAACTCTAAAATATAAAAAATATATAAACTTCGCGAAAAGAATTAAAGTAACACAAGTATTATATTATAATGAGCAAACAATTTTTCAAACTACAATATATGAAAATTTATTAAAATAATTAAAATGTGAATAATTGAAATATACGACAGTTTATTAAAATGGTTTATTAAAATTAAAAATAATTCTAGCAGTTTTATTTGGAACTCTATTTGCGTGGATTCCCAATTGCTACGAATTCTTATGAATTTATTATACGTTGCGTGCGTTGCGCAATCTCCTCAATAATTTTGAAGCTTCTTGCCGTGGCGAAAGTGTTCGTTTAAATGAAAGAAAAGTTATCAAAATGCAGAATTTTCCATGCATGAAATACGCTTTAGCGTCGGCAAGACTGATGTACATATCCCCCGATAATTCTTCGCACCGCGCACGCTGAAGGGATGAAAAATGGCGCGGCGTGCGATCGGGCCGGTAAATCGTCCTATCGTTGTTACGTCTCATCCCATTCGCCGATGCACCCTTAATAGATGTTTCGCAAGATACACGAGCTAACCCGTTAACCAGCGTAGCTCCGACGCGGATTTCGCGTATAAATCTTCCGCGCGAGGATTTCTCGCGAACATGGATTCATGCAGGTCTTTTTCCGGTGGACTTCATAGGAGTATTCTAGGTATCTCCGTAAAGTAATCCACGTACGATCGACCGACATTGCATTGTACCTTAATCCGCTTTCTTCGGCGCGACCGAACTGAATTTTCAACTCGGCCTCTTCGCGGAGGAACCGGTGAAATTTCGCCGGCGTTTTCTTCCCAGCGAAACGCGCCCTCATTGACGTCGTTTTCTGAAGTTTCTCATGCATACCGGCAGCGAAATTCGGATCCTCCAATCTCGCGAGTCTTGCCGTTCGCGAGCAATTGCGCGAGCAAATGATCGCACTCGATAGCTCGGAATATTGTCGGAATAATTTAACGTTTGTACATTTACAGTGTGTATACAGTGTATTTTCACGCATCACAAATGTACACATTAAGCAAACACTCGGACATCATAATTACAACGTGCTCGCTTAATTCAAAATTAATTATTATTATTATTATTATATTAAGCAACTATGCACAGCTGTGTGTTATTATAATATCATATATCGAGCTCCTGCTCGCTAGCGAGCGCGTGATGACTTGCACGGAATTTTCCTGAGCGCTGCGCTGAGGAGGAGTTTTTCTCCTCACTTTTACAGCTAACCCCCGTCCTTGCGGTGGAAGAAGTACCGCAAAAGGCGCTCTCGGAGATGCCCACCGCGCCCTTGTGGAGTACGTGCTCGCTTTGTCCACGGAACCGCGGGGACGGAAGGCCTTTGATTATCGGGCAGAAAAAGGGGATGGAGGCAGGCTTGCACTGACGTGCCGTGAACATCGTGAACTGAGATACGAGAGTTTATTTAATCGCGTCCGGGGAAATCCGTCTGCCTTTGCGGACCGAGTAGTCATTAGGTTGTCGGTATGTCGCTTTCGAGACACGTTCCGCTCCGTCTTCGAAGAGGACGATGAACGACGACTACGATGGTTTTTCCAAATTTTTATTCAGATGCAATCCCCGCGTCTTCCGGAGCTTCTTCTTTTTTCTCACTTCCGACACCGCGGAACGGCTCGTTTTACCTACGCGGTCTCTAATTTGCGACGTTTCAAGTTTGATTTTGTAACGAAGAGTGAAGAGAGTCTGTTCCTTCTACAGTGCGACATCGCAGAACGAAACGAGAGAAATTGTTTCACGGACTTGAGGAGTTCAATAACCGCCGACGTTGTTATATATAATAATAGTAAAGTTAATAATAATATCTCACATTAGAGAATAATATATTATGTATATATTACATATTTTATTAAAATTATATTTAACATAATAATATTATAAAATATTATATAATTTTATAATATTATATACATTAATATAATAACAAAATAGTAGAGGAAAGTCCCGATTATGAGATACCATATCGATTTTGCCGAATGTAAGGAAATCTATAGGCAGAATTTTAAAATGTAATACGTTATCTTGAAGAGAATTTAATAAGCTTTAGGTTGGTGAAATGAAAAATCTAATTTAAATGTTATTTTTTCTGAAAATTAAAAAAATTTGAAAAAAGAGCTTTACTCAGGATCGAGAAAGTGTGCTCCTAATATAAGATACCTCGAGAAATCGGTGTTAAAAGTGCAAAATACATCAGTATTGCAATTAAAAAACTTTATTAGATAGTTTTATAAAAATATTGCTGCCACAGCCTTCGCCAAATCTTCACGATTCCACTGTCGACGCTTTCTCGTTTCTCTAACCTCTATAGTCAGATTCTATAAAAATTAAATACACAAAAATTCGTAATATAAATTCGTATTAACTTTTCATTAACCTTAAGTAGTATTTTCTTCCTTTTTATTACACTACATAATCTTCATATTCGAGCAATAATTATTTCATATTAAGAGTACCCTGAATATCTCATTATACGAGCCACATGCCTAGCGGTTTCGCGATCATAAAATCTAACCTCTACAATTAAGCAATTCAACAAATCGCATATTTTCCTGTTACTACGATTCTACTCTATCATTGCATACTGAATTTATTGCCAACCATTTCTTTATTATATAATAAACAAGGTTTAAAGACTTACCTCAAGTTCCTTTGACATGTTCACAATTTCACAAACCTTTTCTTGTAAAGGTTAAACGCAATAACGAACAATGAATTTTTCACTAAATACAGTTTACACCAAGAGTAATAAGTTCATGGTGGAACTAACAGATGGTGCTCACTAGTTTAACAGAAACCCCATTATCTCATATTAGGAGTATATCTCATAATAGGGGATTCTCCTCTCTCTCTCTCTCTCTCTATATATATATATATATGTATATATATGTGTATATATATACACACACACACATATATATATATATTGTGTGAAACGTAGCAAACGAGAGATTGAAGATAATAAAGAATTTTTCTATTTGTTTCCTTATTATCCTAAATTCCTTATTATCTTCAATCTCTCGTTTGCTACGTTTCACACAATAAATTCGCGTTTAATCAACCCCTCTCGGCAATGCTGGATTCAAGCGAGCTGGCGGAGTTCCGCCCTCGCAAGAGACAAGAGATGCGTTATCCGCCGGCATCTTGTGTGTCACTCGCGCTGACCAGCGGCGGCACGAATGACGGAGGGAAACGCGACGTGAATAATTCAGCGATACACTTTTGACTGACGACGGCGCGGCGGGCGAAGTGGAGCGAAACGTCGTCGTCGAATGGCGTCGAGGGTACAACTCTGAGAGATCGCGGCGGCTTTCGAACTTTTGGAACAGATTCTCCCGTTACAAATTAACTGCGGATTCCCCGAATTGGTGTTCCGATTGACTTTTGTGAGAGTTGGCTACGCGGAGGGGTCGAGAGGAAGAAAGACGCGCAAAATTCACTCAAACGCGTCCGGCACTTTGTTCCGCGTCATTTCAACAATGATTGTACGATTCCATTACGTAACGAGTATCCCGTTGCGCAAATTCGTGCGATTCTCGTCTGCTTTCCCGTCCCGCGCGCCGCGCGAAAGGGCGCGCGTTTATTTCCCGAATTTATTGTCATGAGAACCGTATGTTGCTTCACGCAAATACGCTCATGTGCGTGTTGCGCGGCCACGTGAACGCGGGATTATTAATCGACGATAAATAACGGGTGAATCTGAGAAAGTTAAATTAAATTAAGCACGCGTGGGAACGTACACTGCTTTTACCGTATCCACGTGCCGTTTCCAGATGTTACGTAAAAGCGATCAAGAAATCGGTTTCCCTCTCGAGATAATTTCCTTTGAATTTTCTGTACGACGTTGGAACCGCACGCTGAAAGGGAAATCGATTTTGATCGATTTTTTATTTGAAAAGAGATTGATTTTTTATTTTTGAGATCCGTATTGTTGGTCAAATCGCATAGGTATACGTGCGTTCGCGGAGAAACACTGCTTTTTGCTAAACTATCCTCGCTAACTCGCGGGCGCGTTCGAAGAAGCGAGCCCCTAATTGAGCTACGCGTGTCCCGGAGCGTAATGTACAACTCGCGAAATTAACTAGGCCGTACACGATGTTTGCGCCGGATCCCGCTGACGTGGGTGGTAATGGTACCGCGCATACTCATTTCCAGTTATGTAATAGGCAACATTCGAGGGAATTGTTACATCCCTCTCTCAACCGTGTCCCCCTGGCCTGGCCATCACATAGTTGCTGTCGCGCGCACGGCGAACCGTTTAATCTCGCCGGATCGCGCATTTATTCGTCTCTCGGCATCGATCCGGTGGCAGGAAACCGAAATTCCCGGCGCCGGGTCGAGAGCGATCTATCCGCGCCGTCGTCGTCGTCGTTAAATACGCTCGGCGTACGTGAGAGAGTTCGACAAAGCGTGCAATCCGCACGGACCGCAGAGGAACGAGCGGACGCGTGCCGTGGACGGGCTCGTTTACGACGGCCTTTAATCGGCCGGAACTTTGGCCACGGTTTCCATTTAGCAACTTCTGTGTCCCGCTGCGCGCCGAAATTTTCCAGGGAAATTCCGCGGTCAACGGTCTGCCGCGGAAATGCCGCGCGGATCGCTCGGAAAAAGCGTCGAGTCCCCGCGCGCGGGTGCGATTCGATGGTCCATGAAGCAACGCACATGATGCCCACACATCCCTCGATACTATCCCCGATATTCCGATCAACCTTTGACCCGCGATGAGAGCGAAATTCTGCATGAAAGCGTTAAACGTTCGATTCAGTCAGACTCTCGGTGGAAAGTTGATGCTTCCATACAGATCTTTGGCGATGTTTGCAAGCAAATGTAAATATTAATGTGCAAATATAACTATCCATGCAGCACAGAAGCTTGCGGCAACGTTGCAACATTGCCGCAGGCTTCTGTGCTGTATGGATAACTATAAAAAATTAAAAGACGTGATAAAGACCATGTGCGAATAAATTTGTTTCGCCGTTGGGAGTAGCGAGCAGCGAATTCAGAGGGACGCGACTCGGATAAGTCACCCCTGACACGCGAGCGCGCAATCGGCGAGTAATTAAAGTTAAAAACGGTATCAGCACACGAGACAGCCGGGGCGCGGCAAGAATGAATGGATAAATCAAGAGAATTCCAGATCAGACGAGGAGATCGCCGAGTATGCGGATGACAGACTGAGTGAAGCTGAAGGGTGGCGGCTTTTGTCTCGCTCGCAGGCGAAATATAAACGAGCGACTTAATCATGCGCTGACAAAGAGGGGCCGGGGGCGCACTACGCGCCGGCAGGGTGCCAGCTTCTCGCGGAGCGCAAGCGGAGGAACGAAGGTATAAAAGAACGGATTCGGAATACAACCCGTGGCAAGACGCGATGCGCCGCCATTCGTAAAACAAAGCGGCGCAATCTCGCTCCTCCGCACCGGAAACGCCGGTTCGCACGACTCCTTAATTCGGGGTCGACGCTGATCACGGAGGGTAGTTTTCGTCCGCAGACCTTTGCACAGCGCAGCTTCTTTCTCCAAATAAAATTTGCCCGCCCAGGCTGATCTTTATTTTTTTTACGTAAGATATCGGCGATGAATAGCTCGATTGAAACATGGTCATAAGAAACGAGAAGACGAGGGTGCCGGAATTCACCGAAATTTCAAGCGAGAATTGCGAGAGGGAAACGGTGCTTGCGCTGTGGCCGCGAGAGATGGTCGCCCTTGCGATTTTTAATCTGAAAAATTTTGACGCAGCAGCAAGCGCGTACGCGACCACCACGGGCGCACGTGTTATTAATGTAGCGAGAGGGAGGGGGGGGGACACTGTGGACTCGGCCGTGGACGGTCGTCAATAGTTACCCGGTCGGCGGGATCGCTCGCGTATCAACTCCGGCCGACCTCCTGGGATAGTTTCGTCCAACGACAACGACGGCAACGACGACGACGAGGACGACAGATCGATGACGTCAGCGGATCCGGCTATTTTTAGCCGAGGGAAGGGCGGCGCGCGAGTAGTCTGCGCCGCGGCCGGCGATGGCGGGTGTCGGTGGACGGTGGGGTGGCAGGGGTGGAAAGCTGGCGACGGTCCTGGCGTGCGCTTCGCGCGACTCATTCATCCTCCTGACCCAAAGAATGGAGAGGACGGCCGCCGGTGGGTCACCCGGGAGGTCGCGGCGGTTCGAGGGGTAAAGAGGGTAGGCGAGAGGGGCGCGGGAGAGACGCCTGCGCGGACTTGGCCGGCACTTGAGCTCGATGGACCATTAGATTCAGAGAATTCGGTTTCTCGAAGCGCAGCATGGGAACGAGTATGAGAGAGAAAGAGAGAGAGAGAGAGAGAGGGGGGCTGAGAGGAGGGAGAGAATGCGAGAAAGAGAGGGTACACAAATGCCGGTGCAGGTGTACGGTTACTCGCGGGCCGATCGATTTATTGAGAGGGCGACTGGGAGAGGGAGAGCTATAAATAGACTGGTCGCGATTAGCGACGCGCTGGTGGGAGTTATTGATATTGGTATCGATACCGTATTGCGGTTTGGGTCATTGACTGGCGAAATCGTACATGGAATGAATAGGGGATGCGCGAGGTGGGAGCGCGGGTGGACGCCGACGAGACGCAAGAAACGTTCCGTGAGACGCCGAGAATGGAGGATTCAATGGAGGACTCAATCGCTCCTGGCAATTTCCGGAGAACGCGCGACGCTCTCCGGAAGATTCTTCGTGAATAATATGAAAAAAAGAAGAAGAACGAGGAAACACAACTATTATTCAGATATTTGACGTCTCAGCGTCATCGATAGGATGCAGCTATGAGGGACGAGAGATCCGAGATAGCGGCGCGACACAGATTGCTGCGCCAAGCGGTTCCCATAAAGTAACTCGGCGTATTTTATGGAGTCCCGTCGTTTCGCGCGTAAACTGAGGAGCTAAATTAATGCCGGAAGGGTAGCAGTGATCGTCCCGATGCTAATCTCGCTTGACAGTGCTTTGCACTTTACTGGCTTTTCCGTCGTTTGTTATTTTACGCTTCGCGATTTATAACAGCGGCGGCGCGGCTGAGTTTTATGGAGTCCTCCATATAGAGGCGTCGGATAAAAATACGCGTGCCCGTTTCGCGTCGAATAAAGGAGCGTTTCTTTGCGATTCTCCGATAGAACAGAATATAATATTTAATTGCTCGAGCAGCGTCGAGACGCCGTGCCGTCCGAAGATCCGTGCGTCGATTTACGGGAGTCAAGGCGGAAAAATGCGAGGAAAATCAGCGCAGCAATCGCCATCCTTGTACGCGTTTACGCAGCAAACAACGTGGATTGGCGAACATTCGTCGGAAAAGCGTTCAACCACCGAGCGGAAACAAATCTTCGATCTCTCTTTCTCTCTGCCTCTATCAGTTCGATGAATTATTTTCTGTAACTTTAGGCGGTCCGGGACGGAGAGCACGAGGGAGAAAAAGAAATTCCGGTAATATTGCGGAGTGGCCCGCGGGGAAATCACGAGATGAATTTCCTTTGATCGATGCTGACGACGCTCGGCTGGAGCCATTCGTCTTCCGGCGACACTCGCGCGAGAAACAGAAAGCCTCGCGACGCGGAAGCTCGGCGCGTCGGATGCGTGCACGGTAATTTTCCGATCCTGTAAACCACTCCGGCCGGGATTGTACGCGTATTCGCTGATCAAACGGTGGGACCGGGGTAGGTGTTGGCGCGCCGACAACGGAAACTGGCTATTGAAATTCCACGATAATCGAGGGAAGTTGCCCCGTTTGTTCTGCTACGTTTCCGCCAGATCCAGAAATGGCTTGCCTGTCCCACGATCCCGCAAATCATGAGAGAAAGAGATAGATAGATAGATAGATAGATATTTATTTTATTGTACTGGGTACGTGCCCTTAAGTACAAAGAAAAACAAAAGTGGGTAAACCCATACAGAATTTCAGTTAATACAATTCATCTCGTAATAACAAGTTAATACAAAATTTACATTACACTAATATGCACTGGAAGAACATTAATTATAATTAATGGACGGAGAGCTCCAAAAGATGATCATACAACGCACGCTTAAAAACCGGCACCGAGGCTGAGCCACGCAGGGACGCGGGAAGGGAGTTCCAGAGACGCGTACCGTAGACAATGAAAGAGCTCCGATAAGTCGCAGTACGACAACTAGGAACGACAAGGTCCAGCCCACAGACTCGCGTCGCCACGTTGTCTCTAGCATCAGTCACATAGCGAAGCCTCCCGGACAGATGAAGTGGGACCCGATACCGCAGAGCCTCGTACGTCAAGACACCTATAAAGTAATCGCGCCGCTCATGCACCTTCGACCACCCAGCTCTTCTGAAATGTGGATGATGTGCTCATCCCTCCTCACGCCAAAAACGAAACGCACACAGGCGTTTAAAGCTCGCTGGAGTCTCGTATTCTCCACCCCAGTTATATCGGACATGACCACCGAACAGTAATCAAGCTGAGGATAGATCAGCGAGTTGATCAGTGCCTTCCTCAAGCGAAGCGGGAGGCAACCACTGTTAGTTCTCAGCTGATAGAGTGTGCGGCAAATCTTATTGCACGTTGCAGTGACCGTTTCGCGCCAGCTGAGAGTCGGCGCGATGCAAATCCCTAAATTCCTAGCCGAGGTAACAAATTCAACGACAGAATCGCTCACTCTGATAGGTGGAATTGTACTCAGGTCGAGTGAGTTTACGCACCTGGCAGAACCGAGAATCATTGCTTTGGTTTTCCCCGGATTCGAACGCAGCAGGTTATCCGATGCCCAGCAGCAGAGCGCCTCGATATCCTCATTGACGCGAGCAATACCATCACCAAGGGTGGCAGGGTCGCAGTGGAGGTACAGCTGTAGGTCGTCAGCATATCTCACAACCTGACAATTACGTATTACCGAGACTACGGCGGACGTGCACAGATTGAATAACAGAGGTCCGAGAACCGAGCCCTGAGGCACGCCCGACGAAACCGACCTCCAACGGGAAGTCCCCTGACGGACCCTAACAGCCTGCCTCCTGCCCGTCAAATACGACCGAAACCACCGAAGCACAGGCCAGGAAAAACCCAATGCCGCCAGTCTCTGAAGAAGAATAAAGTGGTCGACTGTATCAAATGCTTTAGAGAAGTCGAACAGCACCAACGCGGTAACCCTGCGATTGTCGACCCCCCTCCGAATGTCGTCAGTAACCTTCAGCAGGGCAGCCTGAGTAGAACCACCAGCATTAAAACCGAATTGTGTCGGATCCGCGTAGCCAGACTGACTCAGGTACTTCACGACATCGTCCCGCACAACGCGCTCAAGCACTTTAGAAAATTCGGAGAGGATAGAGATCGGCCTAAAATCAGACGGCCGCGTAGGATTCGATATTTTTGGTATTGGCGCGATGAGAGCTGATTTCCAAACCGCAGGAAAACATGAAGAGCTGAGGGACCAATTAAAAATCTCCAACAATACCGGAAAAAGAGCTGCGGCACACGATCTCAGAAAGAAGCCCGAAAAGCCATCACACCCCGCCACCCTAGAGATAGAGAGAGAGAGAGAGAGAGATAGGATGGGTTTAGTAGGACTTTGTCGGAACGACCGTCCACTCTGCGTGGAGTAATTTGGAGAGCGCCTCTGCCTCTTCATCCTCTCTCTCTCTCTTGAATCATAACATGTCCTCGATACGCTCGGAAATTGAATTATTCCACATCGTCGAACATGATTTTTACATTGTAGCTTTTTATAGATTCACACAATTACTCTGACTACATTTAATACTTTTAATTCACAGAGCAATACGATACTTTTTTTCTCTCTTTCCCCCTCTCGATATAATATTAATTTACCTAGCAACTTTGTCAGCAAATTAAACATTTTACGAGCTCACTCGGGCCTTTTATTAAAGCGGCATGCAGGACATTCTCGATCTGTTTGATCCGTGCGATTACGGTGCGGCGATAATGCACGTGAGGAAACTCCACGTGGGGTGGGAGCTCGCGGGGGGTTAGATTAATGGCACTCCGGCAAAGTAAGAGAGATACAAGAGACAATGCACGGCTGAAAACCGAGCATGAATCGGTTTTTGCGGTAATAAGAGTTCTTGCGATAAGACGGCGGAACGTGTACGTGTCTGGATGCGCGCGTGCGTGTGTACGTGCGCCGGCACGAATCCTTGCGGGGGAGAAGAATATCGTCATTTGTCGGGGCGAACTTACATGAGGGGAACATGATAGCCGTTCTTGCCGCTCACGTTTACGAACATGGCGCGCAGTTCGCATTCCACACTTTAATCGTGGCCGTTCATTACGCGCGAAGGAGACAGGCAATTTAGGAGACCCGCCGCTAAGAACACCGCTATTAGACGCCCAAGTGAAACGTTGTTGCCCGAAGTCTCTTCCCTCATCGACGCGGTACGAATGTTAATTAACCGCTCGGACTTTTCGGCTTCCTCGTGCGTATCACGCTCTCCGGAACTAAATTATTTAATTTTTCGTTTAATATTAAGTATTAAATGTACCGATCTTCCCTCGTTACTTCTTCACTGTTCCTTGAATTTAGTCTGTTCCGTTTTTTTAAGTAATTATCTGTAACGTGCTACTATGAGATGCAAGATTAAATCGGATCCATATGAAAGATGAATCAACTTGGTACCCAAGTAATGAATGCAACGTCGTAGATGCGGTTTATTAAGAATTTTTATTGAAAATGTGAGGGGGAGGACATCCGTACGCAAATACAATACTATACACTTCCTTAAAGGCAAGAAAGTAGGAAATAAAACAATAAAAAAGACGTGACGCGACCGTGCTGGCACAGGGGGTCGCGCGGATCGTGCCGCGGGGGTTAATTGCGCTGAAATTCCGCTGGTTCGATCGATTATAGTGGCACTCGATTAGACGGCACCCCCGCATGCCGGCACAAACGAAAGCTGCGAAAGCTGCTGGTAGTCCCGCGAACAGCGACAGCAAACAGCCAGCAATTTGGAGACGGGACGGGAGATCGGAGGGGAATGGAAGGACGAGGGGTCCCGGGGGATGACGCGGTGGGGTGGCTGCGGGGGAGTTTGACGGCTGGACCCATTACGGAAAATCGAACGATGTCGACGGGCGGGACGCAACGGGTCCGCCGGAGTTCGAATCTGCCGGATCGCAGGCCGGAACGGTTTGCTTTCGGTGGTCAACCGCTTCCGGTTGATGGACGTGTTCGCGCCCTCTCCCCCCCCCCCCTTTCCCTCCGCCTGCCGCCCCCGTCGACGACAGACAGACGAGCACGAGCGCGATTCCCGGACAGGGAGACGCGAATAAGGCGTGACGCTGCGATCTCTCCGATCTCTGCGAGTGTTCTCCAAATGCACCCCTCCGCCGCTCTTCATCTTCGGGCACCCTGCGGATGATTTTGATCCCCGATCTGATGTGAGCGTAGTGGAATTGCGGGAACATCGACATAGATTTGCATATCAGCGCGCGTGGGAAACCTCAAGACGTTAGATTGAGCGGTACCGGCGAATTAATTGGCTGTTACATTGTAATTAAGGGCGGTTGTTAGTGCTAATTGAAGGGTCTATTGTATTTAATCAAGACTGCATGGGCGAGTGGAATCGCGGTCGTCGGTGCGTACATTTTAATCGCTTTATTTATGTGTGGTAACGCGTTGAATATTTCGATCCTCTTTCGGATCCTCTGCGACGGATAGTTAATAAAGAGTTAATAATAAGCTAATAAAAGAGATAGTTAATAAAATAGTTAATAAAGACTGAGGGTTAGTTATTCGTTTATACGCGCCCTGTGTCAATTGCGAGGCTGAGGCCTTTCAGAAATAATAATCAACAGTATGCGGACTCCTGTAATTATTTGCGTAATTAAAGATGCGGAAGTAGCAGACGGTGTAAAAGGCACAGCGGAAACAGTGGGCCAGGAGTAAATAAGTCTGCTTTGTCAAACGTAATCGGATGACCATGATTAAGGCTGCAATTTAAGCTGCAATGCGGCAGCTTCTCGAAACTGTGAAATATTCTCTTTTGTCGCGCTAAATGGCACAACTGTCTCGCTGCTCTCTTTTTCTGTCGTCGTGTACTAGATGTACACAACATTTTAATATGTATCTGCATAGTTATAGACTTTAAGCCTGCTCTCAATTTTTCATTTGTTGTCGCAGTTAAAATTGATACCGGCAAACCTACTCTTTTTTTCATGTCCGCGTTATCAATTTTTCGCGTCAATCGATCGAGCGCTATTCAGCAAGCAGCAAAACGAAGCAAATATCGCGTTTGTCGGAGGAAGAATGGATTAGCCCGATTCGCGTGGACGGACCGTTAATTTATCCCGAACAAAAAGCAGAATGAAAGCCTATACTATTTTGTAGGACAATATTTGCGCGACAAATCAAGGCACGCTAATCGGTTTCGTCCAGCGATCAGAACGCGTCTTCTCTCCCTTGCAAACAATTTTCACCAACACTAATGCCCGCGTTAGTGAACATCGGCCGTGTATATGTGTCTGTCTGTCTGTCTGGAGAAATTGCTCGATTTTTTGCACGTGTCTACATCGGAAAACGAATTTTCTTGCAAAATGCAAACCGCGGGGGTGGATGCTTTCGTTCGCTGCGTATGTTTAATTATGCGCTATGTGCTCCATGCAAAACGACAAAGCTGCTGAAGCCGACGGCTGAAATCTTTCTTTCCGGTCGCGTACCGGAACTTTAACGCGAACCGACGCGTGCGTGTCCACGGAAATCTCTCTTCTTGCCGGCGGTCTTCTCGTTAGGCGGCCGCGACCGCGTTCGACGTACAAAGCTTGGCAATCACTGCAATTTCTCGCATTGTGTGCCCGCGGTGGATGCAGCTACGTGAGCAAAATCATTGTTTGCGATTCAATACAGGAGCGGGCCGAGGGGGCCCGGGGGCGCAGCGGGGGTGGAGGAAGACGCGGGACTGAGGAGATTGCGAGGGATAGTTTAGAAAACGGGAAACGGCGCGCTTCGAGAGGCAACTCGGAGAGCGGCGCTTTCGGGGCAGGGAAAAGAGTACGGAAAGGAGAACAAATGTTTTTTCGTATAACGCAATATGGGTGTTATATGGCGGGGGCGGAATTCTCGCACCCCTCGGTGCGACTTGCGATTTCCATCGCGCGGAGAAGTCGATAGACTTTCATCGTGACGTGATTAATTAATTATCGAGATCCTCTCGATGTCTTGATGGAGATTACGTGATAGCATGAGAGTACGGAACATCATCCCTTACTCGACTTCCCTCTCCCGGGGATTACGGCGCGCGTGCACGAGGAAACTCGCGTGCCGGGAGAACGTGTTGCAGTCGATATGCACGCGTGATATTGATTCTCTCCCTCCCTCCCCCCTCTCTCTCTCTGTCTCTCTCACGCGGTGCTTCACGGTGTAGATTTAATTGTGAACTGAATCCTCCAGCAGCCAAGATACGATCGGGGGAACCTAAATGCCATTCACATGAAGAACTCGTGCGCGCGTTGTACTGCCGCGATGGTTAACGTTATCCGCCGCGATTCGCCGGAAACGCATCCACGAGGACGTTGCCCCGTCCTCTCAGTGGTCGACCGGGAGCGGGAGAAGGTGAGGGTGCGTCGTCCCGCTTCTCTCCCGATTCGTCCTGGTGGCGAGGGAGCACCTCAACGACCGCGACCATAAAGTGGAACAATCTCCGCTCGGCGCGGGCGAGGACGTTGCACCCCGATGATGCGGCCGCAACGCCGCACTGCGTGGCGCAACGAGGCGATAGGTCGCGGGGGTTGGCCGCCGTCAGTTCACCACCGCGGCTGGATATTAACCTGATCTCCCGGCTGCACGACGCCGCATAATGCACTCGTGCTCGTAATGAGACCCGCATCACGCAGCGGTGCGCGAGTTTTTCGCGAATGCCGCGCGAGTCTCGCCATTGCATTGATTAAATATCGTTATTCACTTGCATCGGTTAGCCGGCGCGTTTCATCGCGGCGGTTTTATCGCGCGGGCGTATATCAAACGCGGGATTTCGTTGATAGATTTGTGTGCCGGGCTGCTAATGAGGGGAAATGTCAATCGCAGTTGGAGTGTTATTAATTAAAAGGGATCTTTATTCCTTTTCCGGAAACGAGTTGTGTAGCGATTTCTAACGTTTCCTTTCTCTCTCTTTCTCTCTTAATGCGCCCTTGCGACCATCTTGAGACGTTCGCCACTTGATAGGGGCGTTTGATAGGACGGACGAGAGGAGCCGAGCGAAAAATCGAGAATCAATATAGCGCCGCAAGTTTAATCGCCAGTGGAACACGAATCTCCAAGCCACTTTCCGGCATCATCGCGCTGATGACGTGACGTCGCCGCGGCGGAAGCGGCAGAAAGGAAGAGGAACATCACCGTCGACAATTTCCTCCTCGTTACCCGCAGGAGCAGAGAAATCTTAATCGAGCATCAAAAGGGAACAAGAGAGGATGTGGAGAAGGATGGAAGAGGGAGAGAGACAGAGAGGCAGACAGAGAGGCGAGAGAGTGGTTAACGGCGCGCGACTCCTGTTTCCGTATTACCCATGCAGACACATTTAAGCGCCCCCATTCCCACAGGATCACGTTGAATTTCCCACACGGCCGATTGGAAATGCAATACCGCGATGGCGGACCGTGGTGGTGGCGGCGCCGGCCTGGAAATTCGGTGATCGCACCCCCTCGTGATCTCCGCAAGAAGTCCATCCCTCGACTCGCTATTGTCCCCGTATTGTCCGTTTCCGCGGCGAATTTTTGCAACTTGCTGACAGAGGAGATTCACAAGGGGGGTGAATGCGAGAGAGATCCGCGTGCCGGTGACCGCGTTCACGGCGAGAATTCACGGTTTCGCTCGCACGGGGAAAAGTATCCCGGGAACCCTCCCTCCCCCTTCCGTTTCTGCTCACTGCCATCGTGAGATCCGCAATCCCAGTGGAGATTCAAAACTCGCTCAGCCTCGATTTTCTACGATGACGACGACGAAGATGGCGATGACGACGTCGACACGGATTTTTGAAGACGTTGCGCGCCGGATGCTGAGCGTTCTCTTGCGAGCGTCTCGGATAAAATATCGCTGCCATCTCTCATAAATGGAAATTGTTTCGCAACTATGGCGAGAATTCTCTCGTTTCCTCGTTCCTTCTTCTCTCTCTGTCTCTCCTGATAGAAGACGATCACTGCAGTTGCACGGTTCGCATTTCCCTCGTTTAGCACTGTGTAAAGGATATCTATTTTAATCTGTATGCAAAGTATATCGCTACCTCTTTTTTCTCTCTTCCCTCGCGATCCTTTGAAAAATTAATACTCGCGAATTTCAGTGGGAATACTATGCAAAGAGAGACTTAAAGTTTAAAGGACGTTTCATCCGAATCTGTACGAGGTGATTTCGTCTCCGGGATGGGCACGCAACGCTCTCGAAAACGCCGTTTAAAATGTCGTCACGCTGAAATATAGAACGGTGTTTACAACAGAAATGTACAATATCGAGGCGTTTTTTTAGACTTTTATATTGGCAGTTTGTTTTAATGCCACTAGACTCGGAGCTATTGCTATGTATGTCGCAATTGTTACGTGTATGTATTGCGGCGACGGCAAATATGCCGTTCACGCAATGGCGCAAACAAATAAAGTATTCCGTTGTCGTAGTCGTGGTGAGCAAACATCAGAGAGAACGAGAAAGCTCGGTAATCTTGCAGGTATCTCTGCGTATCCGAAACTTTTTAAATTGTCAACTTCCACATAGACAATAAACAGATTCTATTTAATTTTGCCGCTCCTCGAAATTGCTTCCATAGCACTAACAAAGAACATTGACAAAAACTAATAAGACAACGCAGAGAAGCTGCACGAATCTGCGGGCAAAGGGCGTTCATTAAATCTCCATTTGTTTGCGGATTTATTATGCATATATCTCCGTTCCGCAAACCGGAAAAGTGTGCGACACGCGAACCGCCGTTTCGCCCTGTGACGGACATGCGGACGCGAGATAATTATAATCCGAGGATTTGCTCGTGTACTCGACTCGGCTCGGATAAAATCGCGAATCGACCGTAATCGCGCCCACCATGGTCGCCGATAAAAAAAGCAACACGCGTCATCTCGTTGTTGCGATATTGCGCGCACGAATAAAATATACGTTGATGGCGCGTTGATTTGTTTGTATTGCAATATACGTGATACGCTGCCGCGGCTGTCCGGCGCAAATTATGACTTTCTGATCGCATCAAATCGGATTTTCACGCGTTCGCCACGTTTCAGCAACAACCTCCCTCCTCCTCCTCCCCCATCTATATTTAGCAATTTATATTTGCAAATAATTGCCACGCGTATAAATATCTGGAAATCGCTCGGAGTACAATTTTGCAGCTTTTGTTACATGGATCAGGTGCTCGACACGGACGTCAATCCTGGATGATAGAGGATGGGGGAGGAGGTAGGAAGAGGTGGAGAGTGGAGAGCCGGATGCCTTCGGAAATCCCGACAAGACAGCCTGTGCCATGATATTATCGTAGCTGATCTCTGGTCCCTAGAGAGAGATGTGTACCTTGAGATATCCGCTTGTCGATCGAGTTTCTTTGAATCCACATTTCGTCGGAGTTGTGTTCTCGAGTGGAAATTCTCATCCGTAACCCGTGGCCTTTTACCGCGCGACGCGTCTTCAGGGATACGTACGTCCCGCGATTCGCACCTCGCGAAGACTAAGTGATCGCTATTCCTTGACTGCGCGTTTCTCTCAATTACCCCTGATTATTTAATTAACAAAGCAGCAGCTAAAACTGCGAGACAAATTGAAAAAATGCTTACTATTATTAAACATAAAAAAATATATTCAAGAAATATGTAATGTGTTCCAATCTTATTTTCTTAATTAATCCGAAATTAACGCGCTTCGTCGATCATTTTCTGACGCCGGTCGTTCGCAATTTTCCCGCGAGTACGAGAATTACGACGCCACACTGAACCTTCTCTTCAACCACTTTCGCCGAGTAAACACGAATCTTTTCAAGCGACGTAATGACCGACGTAAATCGCAGTCCAGCGATGAACGCGATAATATTATATAATATAACATTAATACACATCGAGATAAATCCGCGACAAGCCGATTCCGCGGCGCGGCGAGTCGTTTCGCCGCATCGGAATTCTCATTTGCGCGCCCGACCCGCATAAATATAACATTTCCACCCGTTCTCGGCGCCGCGTGGAATTGCAGAGGCGAAGCTTGCGAAAAAATTCATCGATGCGCGAAGTTGTTCAGGGACGGCGAGGGGAGACGGGAGGAAATGGTTGAACAGGCCACTCGCACGATTTAAAGGGTTGTACACGAGGCGCAGCGGGACTCGAGCTGCATTCAGAGGGTTGCAGTCATGAAAGCAAATACTTGGAGCAGCCAACGCGGCCGTCGCGATGCATACTGATGTCTGGCCAGGCCGGAAGTGCGCTACTTTCTGCAGTGGAAACAATCGGTCTTGGTGCGCCGCTAAATCCCTGCCGTTGTTGCAGTCGCCGTTTCGCTGATTTACCCTTCGAATAACGGTGATGCGTACGAACACGACGAATATTCGAGCAGATTGTCCGCGGATTTCCGTTGTTCTGTAAAGCGCTTTCTTTCATCAACCGGCGATTCACGGGTGGGTGAAGAGAAGGGTGCGTTAATGATTGGTGGAGTAAGGGATGGATGCAGAAAATCACAGGCTGTCCGTGCGCGATTCACTCACATGCAGTTTTTGATGTTGCAATTTTAATGTTTCAGTTCGATATTAAATATAATATTTTTTAACTCAATTTATTTACACTTTTAAATAATAATATCGCAGCGCTGAAAATAAACTAAACGTTTGCATGAACCAAATACGCGTCCGTATAAATTGCGTCTACGCAATTTTCGGGCGGGACGCGAATGCGTTGGTCGTAAGTTATACGCGACTTTTACGACGATTTTATATAAACGGTATGTTCGGGCCGATGTCGTTCGAAACAAGCGGCGCGAAGACACGTATGCGGAGTAGCGCCGCGTCGACGTTGCGAAATACGAATATTGATCGACAGCGGCGATAATCAAATATATCAGCGAGTTCGATGGGCACATTTCGCCCTGAATTTCGCTTACGGTACGGACGTAAAACGTTTATCTGCTCGTAAAGAGTTGCCCGCGCGAATTTCAACGGAATGGCTTTCATCCACCGACGACATTACGCGCAGTGCGTGATGCGACGTCCCGTAAGCTGATAAGCGTCTCGTTCGCGGCAATCCGACGTAATCCGCGCAGTTTCAATTAATCGCAAAGTATAAAGTACTCGAATCTTCCTCGAGTGTAGCGTATTTAACACATCTATTTATTGCGAAACAGAAGAAACCTTGTCGAAGGATAAGAACACCAGATAAGGAATGAAAACGCGAGATTTTGTATACCTTACGGTCAATGGATAATCAAGATTGCAATCCGCACAAAAAATAATAATTAGCATTGCGATGATCCCCCCGCGTGATGTAGATATTATTTTTATTTCGAATCCGTTCGTCGCTCGTTACTTTCACCCGCGCGTGAAATTGCCGTCTCGCTGATGGTCCCAACGGCGAAACGAGCGAGAAAAAGCACGGGGTTATATAGGGTGTAAATATACGTCGTATTTCACGCGTCGGCGAATCTGATCAGCCGAGAAACCGGCGAGCGTGCATTTACACGAGAGGAGTGTCGTCTCTCTCGCAGACGGCGTAATCGAATGATTCGGGACGACGGGGTCCCGCCACGGCAGAGATTGCGATTTAACCGAATCCGCAGCGGTCTAAGTGGTAATTTCAAATCCAAATGTGCCGTCTATTCCGTGAGCTCGTGAGGGCGTCCGCCGCGACGTCGAAATGGAACGCGCGCCCGATATAGTTTCCCGCATTTCCGGCGTCTCGTTTATGGAAAACGCCGGATCCCGCTGACGGAAAGCGCCGAGGATTTTCATGCATCCCCCCCGCATCTGCGACGTATCGATCGACGTCCTGCGTCACGAAAGAAAGAAACTGTGGGATCATAACGCGACGCGCCAACTGCGTCACACAGTTCTTCAAACACTTTGACTGTCACCCACACACGTGACGCGTGAGTCCCGTCATCTCTTCACCCCAAGGGTGTCAATTTTAATAACTCGGAGAAGGAACGATTTTGCGGTAAATGTTAAGATCGGGGGCGACCTGATTTTCTTGATCTTGATGTATAATTGTATATATTATATCGCCAAGGACACGGCTCTGACTAACTTTCGAGAAGTTTTAACCGTCGCTCGTCGTCTTGTATTCTAACAAAGTTATGAACAATTAAAGATGACGAGGTCGCCGCTGATCTTAACATTTACTGATTTCGCTAACTACTTGTAGAGACACGATTTGCGCGACAAAAGTTCATGTAAGAAACAAAGTTAACATTGTCACGCGTCCACGCTCGACTAGATTGAGCGTTAAAGAGAAAAACAAGTCACTCGTTTCTTGAGAATTTTATTTTCCACCGCGACACACATGAAGACTCCAGCTGGAGGAACCTGAAGACACGTACGTTGTGTCCACAGTTTCCGATACTACGCTATCTTTCTTTCACGATAAAGATATTTCACGTGTGACAAAACAGAAATTAGAGAGCGTGGTGCACATTTCGGGGCGGCTGTTACTTTCTCGCACTCGCCTGGCAATCCTGCAAAATGGGAATGCAAATGGCAGGCGCCGAGGCCAGCGCTCCTTTTAATCAAAGAGCCATCGACGTGGTCGCCGCATCGCTTGAATCCACATCACGCGGGTGAAGTAATCCTTCATCCGTGCGAGAAAGGAAGACAGCGAGGGAGAGAAAGAGAGACAGTGTATGCAAGTATGGATGTGTGTGTGGTAGAGCGAAGCAGAGCAGTCTCTGCAAGAGCCTCGAGAAGTCGATCCCTTTTCTTCGTTTAACGTTTCACGCGCGCGGGCTTCACGGCGACGCTTCCCCTCGCGAAACGCCGTAAAGCCATTTTAATACTCGCTCGGGAAATAAGAAAAACTCATTATGCACACCGAGTACCGTTTATTCGCGTTACTGCGCGAAGTTACGTATTCAAATGCCGCCGTTTAATATGGCGTCTCGCGCGCGGCGGCGTCTCCCTTAAATTTTCATTGTGCGGGGATGCGACAGCGCCGCGATGACACCGATCATTAAGTCGGTTGCAGAGGTTCGGGACACATATTCCAGCGACTCCGAGTTCAGAGAGGCGCGTAAGGGTAAGATTTATGCGGCACAATATCTTTCTGTGCTTTAGGAAGAGAGAGGGAGAGAGAAAAGGTGAGGTCATACGTCTATTACATCACGCGATGAAGGAGGGCCCGTTGTCAAAGGATCCCGGAATTTAATTAATTCCCGAGAAATAGGCTACGAATCAGCTATAAATCAGATTTATGTAGAAAAATTACGGGAATGCCGGGAAATCGATGGATAACAATGTCACGTTGCGCGTTCAAGTGTAATAGTTTGGAAGGTCTGCGTGCTGTACGTGAAACACACTAGAAATTAAAATACTCGTTGAAAAGTGCAGATATAATTATTACAAATTACCACGTTATTGTAAATCGATAATCATTTAATCGGTTCGATCTAATATTACAAGAGCGAACAATAAAAAGAGACGAATATGCACGATGGCGCACGATGATTTATTATTGAGCTTATACGTTTTTCATTCTCATCTGAATAATTTCGCGCTCGACTCGCGTTTAATTCGGTAACTCGCAAGAAGCGCGCGGGATATGCGCCACCTTCGGATTAATTAATTAAGTGGATGTTAACATTGGGACAGGGCGGTGGGCGGGCTGCTCAGGCTGTATACCGTGCAAATGTAGAGCAGGAAAACTGCGGCGAACGTAGCCAATGTAAATACGGCTGTTTGGTATCCTGCAAAAGGAAGGGAAAACATCGACAAACGCTTTGAAAGAGAACGCTTGGCATCACGTATATTTATAGATCGGTGTAATTATTCAGTAAATCAGTTTACTTTGCTCCCCCTTCAACAAATACGGAGCAGTTTGCATTAACTTTTTCCTGGCTTTCCCGCGCGAGGGAGAGAAAAACATAGACGCGTGCATATTCTCGTCCGCTCGCGAGGAATTCGATTTACGACGACGAAAGTCGCTTTGCGATCTCACTTTCGTTTTTCTCTTCATCCTCCTCCTCTTCTTCGTCTCCTTCGTCTGTTTTATCTTCTTGCTCCTCCTCATGAGGCCCGTCTCTCTCGACGACGCTCGACGCCGCCTCTCTGTCCTCGTTCGTCGCGGCTTGTAACGAGGAGTTTTCCACGTCATCTGGCATTTCCGATTTTATCGTTGCAGAATCGACATGCCGATACTCCGTCGCGTCTGCGAAAACACACGGAACACCTCTTGCGACAGAGTCACCATCGTCGCCACCCCCGCGCTCTCATGGTCCGGTGCGTATCGGCGTAAATCAAACTGTCGGGACCGATCGCGGGTCATCAACGTATTATGTCCCATCGATCGCCAGCAACCCCTCGAATTCCCTTCTGGTGACCCAAAATTCGCAACGCCGCGTGCAAAAATTTCCCATTTTCTTTCTCTTCTCTTCTCCTTTTTCCTTTTTTTAAAAGATCTCTTTAACCCATGAATTTTTTGGACTCACTTGATTCGAGTCTCAACGCGCGGATGCGGAATGATCGTCGGTTAAATCGCGAGAGAAATCCGCGTCGAAAGTGAGGAGCGCGTTTGAGAGACGACAAACGGCTTGCTCAAATTTGCTCAAGCTTGCTTGCTTGCTTGGCGAGCAACCATCCCACATTTCTCGACATTACAGTTTTACTCGAGCGACCAGACGCGCGCTCGAAGTCCGGTCGAAATCCAATAGTCGCGATCGACGGGTGAACCGAGGGTGACCCGCATAAGTACGAAGGAATTTCGTAATCTCGTTTCGGATTTACCTTCGTCGTGGTCATCCGCCATGCTGACGGTCAGGGTGATCGGATAGACAGGATCGGGTGTTTTTCGTGACGGAGAAACGCTTATGGATGCCGCACGTGTCGTCGACTTGGCTGGATTTCCCTCCTGATCGCCTCGTCGCGATATAATGGTGCGAAAGAAAGGTTAGAGTTTGTTCAGGAGGTCTTCGACTCTCGTGCGTCCTCTCTTTCTTTCTTCCTTCCTTTTTTGGTAATTATTTAGATTAACGGAGCAACCTCGAATGACCTTGACCTTGACATATGTTGTCACGGTCACCCTCCTGAGTGACCTTCAAAAGGTTTTAGCCGTCGTTCATTGTTTATTAAAAAGTTATTAACAAAAGAAGTTTCGAAAATATATTAGTTATTTTGAATATTGAAAGACATAAACGACGAATATGAACGAAGGAAGGAAAGTGATTTAACCTAACCTAATCTAATCTAGCCTGGTTAGGTTAGGTTAGGTTATATTTTCCGAAACTGGAGCCCGGACACATATACGCTCGTTTTTCAGCCCGCTTCGCGGGAGGGCGGGGGGAAGGCTTCGCCCCTCCCCCCCGCCAGAATCCGTGCCGTGTACCAGGTGATCACAATCTGTACGGTGAAATCTGTAACACCGGCTCCGGCGGGGGGAGGGACAAAGCCCCTCCCCCCCGCCCTCCCGCGAAGCGGGCTGAAAACGAGCGTATGTGTCCGGGGGCTCCAGTTTCGGAAAATATAACCTAACCCAAACCTATTTCTGATTTAAAGGTAAAATTCCATCAAATATACTCTTTAGTAAACGTATATGATATCGTAAAATTATGCTCTATTCATTAAACTTTTTTGTTAATAACTTTTCAACAAACAACGAGCGACGGGTGAAACCTAGTGCGAGTTATTCGGGAAGGTGACTTTTGTAATATATGTCAAACTCAAGTCCTTGCTTCGCGTGGACAGTTGAAAATTCGTGCAAAATCATTAAACTTCTTTTGTTAATAACTTTTTAATAAACAATGAGCGACGGCTAAAATCTTTTGAAGGTCACTCAGGAGGGTGACCTCTATAATATATGTCAAGGTCAAGGTCATCCGAGGTTGCTCCGTTAAACTAAATAATTACCCCTTTTTTTTCTTCTATCAACGGGATGAGACCGGGGAGGAGCACAGCGACCCAGAATCCTCGATTGGGATGCCCTTAATTACTCGAGTAGTTGGCAAATTTACTCTCGCGACTTGCTGCTTTCTCTCTTAATCCGTCGTTAAGTGGACAGGGTATATCTTTCGTATCGCTCTTCTTGCGAGGGTTCCGAGGGACAGGCTGGAATCGGCTTCACGTGCATCAGACGAGAACGAGAATGTAATTAAGGCCGGGCAGATGGTAAAACGATACCGAAAAGTATCGTGGCTGAGGACTGATGCGAGGTGAAAAAGGGACTTTCACGAGTTTCCCGGGAGAAAAAAGATAGCAGCCGAGGAAGTAACATAAGTTCTGTTGGTCTGAGTTGAGAAGTCAACGCGCGTCAAGCTACGAAACGATCATTATTATCTGATTTAGCGCAACATCTGCATTATTCTTCACGACTTGAAGAACTTGAAGACCGTTTTGTACTTCGGAGATTAATAAGTAAATGACGTGAATATTTAACACGTCGTTCTCAAGTAATCTCAAAGCTGTACTTATTACAAGAAAAATTTCACATTGTTCGCCGAAAATGTGAAGGTATGTGTACAGCGGAAGTAACCGGAAGATCGTGATTCAAGAGAGAATTAAACAAGACAAAGTTGATCAAGGTTGAAAGACTTTCGTGATGTCGAATAGCTTTACCTTTCCTTCAGCTTCACTCTTGGAGCGGAAAGAATATCGAATTAGTTGTTAAACGTTAATCGTCTGCTTTGACCTTTTGTTCAACTACTTCGGACTCCTTTCGACCCGCCGCGGAGCTCTGTATTTCCGGTATTTCCTCGAGCGCGCGTCGACACACGACTTTCGACCGATGATTCCGGGGCATCAGCTCTTCGTATCCGAACAAGCGTCTCGAGAACTCTCTCTTTCTCTTTCTCGTCCGAAGAACTTGCTGCTCACAAGACTCCTACACGATCTTCTCGCGCGATGCCGGATTTTTCGGCAGCGTGTCCACTGACTCCTCGAGAGCCACCGTTTGCTTGTCCAGATGCCTATTTCCGGTCGCGCGACGCTCGTTATCCTCGGGATTTCCGAGTGAGCCCTGGATCACGCCGCCACCTGACGGAACCACCGCTATCCTCTCGAGCACGTCCGGATTTTCGTCCGGATTCTGCCTCTCCCGTTCGCTTGGATTTCCTACAGCCTCATACCGTGAAATAATAGTAGTGAGTGTAGATTCGCGCCTGGCGCGTCGTGTTAAGTTGAATTAACATTTTCCCGTCGACACGTGTCATTTATTCCGATATACACGTAACGCGAGGCAAACCTGCTGTGCCGCGCTCGGAGGCGAGCTGCCTGGCCCTCGGGAACGCGTCTCTCCTGCAATTGTCCTGACTGGTGCACCCAATGATAGGCATCGTTCGTCCGGTCCTTTCGATCGCTACTTGATCTTGACCGGTCCCCTAACTCATTTGTAGCACTTTTCTGCCGTGGTTCTTTCTGGCGGCGGCTCGATGCTTCCGCAGTTCTTGCGACGATCGCAGCCCTTCGGAGGCTCCTCGACCGCCTTGACACAAATGACACGGTAATATCGCAAACCGGAAGAGCAATCGCAGAACACTTAAGATGTTCGGCGAGCAAAGAAATCCGGGGTTCAAAATCACGTGAGAAACTCGGAAGCAACGATCGCTCGTCGAGAAGTTTCGGTCGGAAGTCAGTCGCGCGTTTCCGCTCGCGTTCAAGAAGAAAGGAGGAGGATCACGCGAGAGAGGAAGGGATTTGGAAAAGATTTCGGTCGTTACGCACGATTAATGTCGGGTCTTCAGCCGAGTCGGGTTTGCGACAGTGGGGGTCGCAAGCGAAACCCTCGAGCACGCCCTTAGCGTGTACTTCGGACGGAACGAGTTCCGGCACGGGTGAGGGCCCTCCGCTCGTTTCGCGGGTCGTCTCTTTCCGTTCCGTCATGCCGAGCGCGCGATTTTTATCCTGAAAGCGTTCAAATCCCGCTGCCGTCAACCCCGCCGACGTCTTTTCCGGGAGGATCGAAGAGTTTCGAGTGGCCGCGCGCGTTTTCACGTCTCCGCAAAGCGTTCGCGAAAATATGTCGGAGGAGCTGCGCGTTACGTAATTCTTGCGCGTTATTTTGTCGGATAATAATATCACTATCTTGAGATTATTTTAGTGACGGCTGCTCGACGCGGTTTTGGTTTCCAAAAATGCGCGAAGGTTATACTTACGTTTTCGTAGATTTTATTAAATAAATTATTCGTACAGTTATATTGCTGCTATGACTCCTTTTTTTTATACAAATAATTTACATTGCGCTACGAGGAATTTCAAAGGTTTCGAGGCCAAAATCAAATTTGCGGAAACTTGATTCCAAAAAATAGTTGGTTTTCCTCTTTTGATCGATACTTTTTGTTTTTATTTATATGCACATCGCAACGAATTGCAATCAGGATATATTGCGCATACGTGGTGACCATCAACTTCCTGTCGCGCGTTCACGTCGTAATTTTCCGATTTAACCCCCGAGAAATTTATTAATCTAATACAGATCCCGCGCTCGTGTGCACAATCAATTTAAACGCGAGATATAAATTAGACTGCCATATTTAGCGCTAATTGCGCAGACCGGACGTGCGTCAGTCCGCTCCGCGATCCCATCAAAGGCATAGCGTTGCTGCAATTTGTATAATGAACGAGAACTGCAAACTATTTTCTCTCTTTGTCGCCACCGCCGCCGATGCCGCCGACGTCGTGTCGTATAATAGAAAACCAGATTTTACCGTAATCCCGCTCCGTTTGTTAATTAATGCAATTTGATCTGCGTTTACGGAAATGTACCGAAGTTAACGATTCGTCGCTTTGTCGGTAGGCGCCGGAGGAGATAGGGGGGGAGGATGCGTAATCAGTCGGAGCACGCCGGAATGTAGCAGCGATCGAGTGATCGCAATTGCCGCCCACGAGCGACGTAAAACGCGTGCATGCCCGTCGCGACCGCAATCGATTAATCGTTAATTAATTAACTATTACCATTTGAACGGAATAATGCGTGAGATAACCGTCGGTGGCTTTGCGCCTGCAACGATTCGATCGGCGGCAATCGACCATCTCCCGGTCTCTGCGTATGAATTTCGGCCGAGCAGTGACGTCACGGTCATCCGCCGCAGCAATGCCGCGGCCGGCTCGCCAACCTGAGGGCTCTCTATCGTGATTGGTACCGCATTCATTCCAACGACGCGTCTTTAATGACGAATTGGAGATGAAATTGTTGCGGAGACTTCGACAAGCGAAACGAAACGCGAAGAATTAGGCAATTTTGTTTCGCTGTCCTCTTGCGCGAGATATTTATTAATAATGTTCGTGATTTGATATAGATGGGAGTTGTCGTAGAGGTCACTCTTCATGGTGCACGCCGGCCAATCTGCGCGATTAATTGACACGATGTAATGATTACTTGATTCGTTACAATTAGCGAAGTGCGCACCGGTGAAATTGCGTCTTGTTTCGGGGATAATCAGAGCGGCTCACGGTAATTGCCCGCGCAAAGAGGGATCACGTGACGAGTATCTCCATCGTCAGCACTGGCGACATTACGCCTGTATGATATTCGGATCCCACTTGAATCGGGTGCAGCAATTAGCGTCCCGCGCGTGTTTTTTAATAGTGTATCTTATGGAAATCATTTCGCCGAACGAGAATTACGCGGTGCGTTGCACTCCGTGGAACGCGACGTTCCTTCATTTGCCGCTCTCGCGGGACTTTGTTCCCCACCGGAGGAAACGCTAGCGCTCGCGTCAACGTTAAACGAGACTGATACTCCGTGGCTTCGTTAATGTCATTAGTGCGAGAAAAAATGGAATATAAAACGCCGATCGTTCGAGCCGCTGTCGACTCTTCCCCTTTCCCCTTAGCACGCGTGATTGTATCGTGTAACGCAATTTACATAATCGCCCATTACATTCGCCCTCCTCCCACGGTACACGAGGCTCCCTATAAATATGCATCAAAAGTAAAAAAAAGTATATTCCAGAAATTTTCAAGCGTGGAACAAATACCAATAAAATTCAATCTGCAAGTCACGTTGTATACGCTGCCATGGAAAATGCACCCAGGATAATGCACAGGATTATGCGCGCCGATTTCCGCGCCGCTGAATCCGTCCGTTCTCTAATTCGGCGTGGTTTCCCGCGCGCGAGCTGCTTGCGACCTTTTTTCGCGCTACACAACGAGCGCAATGTCGATCACGTCGATCGAATGTCGATTGCGTCCCCTTAACGGATGGCGTGTTTTTAAGAGTTTTCCTCCGCTGAAGAGGAGGTCCTCCTGGAGGAGGACAAACACTCTCGCTTCCACAATCTCGCGAGCAACGTGCGAGGCGCGAAACGAAATGGAGTTCGACGCTCGCCTCGGCGAGCGCACTAAAATCCGATATAATTAACGCGCGCGACGGGTTTTAACGTCGTTTTCCGGCCAGCGCGTCGACCGCCGATTAACGTACCCCCGTGGCACCCCTTCACCCACCCGCCGTCCCATCGTGCCACCATCTTTTTACTCCACAGAATGTGCAGCGATGCATTACCCTTTAAGTACACGAGGCGCGCACTCTCGACTACGAGGACGAGGACGAGGACGATTGTGCGATTTTACGAAAATTAACGCGCAATTGCCGTCGGGGATTGCACGACGCGGACGGGCTGCTCTTCGTTTAAGCGGCACTTGCCGCTCACCGACGACATTTCGAGTGGCTGTATGTAGCTCCTGCTGGCGCCTTTACGCGACGCGGGGGGTTCCCCGCTGCTGAATGGGGATGCTCGAGTGCGCGAAGTGTTTGCTCTAAACCGTACTCCTGATGAGCTTATCAGCTCTTGATATAAATAATGCGTCTCAAGCGGTATTACCGTGTGCACGTATGATATCCAGGATAGTGCCGGGATATAATGTACCACGCTTCATGCTAATTCGTACGTATTTCCATTCGCGAGCTCCATTTCGAGCGCATCTACTGATGCACCCTGCTAATGTCCAAATTATCGTATTGTTTCGTTAATAAAAAGCGTATTGATGAGCACATTATGAGGTTCTTATTAAAAATCGTGCATTTCGACATAGACCATATACTACTGGACTGCGCATCAGTGGTGAGGGTCAAGGACAGCATGTGAGATATGCAGATATAACAAAGAAACGAATACCCTTAAGTGTCATAGTTTCCTCGTCACACGCGTGGTCGAGCAATGTCTCTCTTTCCCGTAACTCGGCGCCAGCCTCTCTCTTTCTAACTAATAGAGGAGATAAGATAGTGCGCGGCCCAGTAGCATATGGTCTATTTCGATAATTGTGTTGCAATAAAATCTCATGAATTTTATGGGTCAAATAAAATTATCATTTTAAGGTATCCCAGCGTCACATTGTATTATATTATTGCATCGTAGCATTAAAAAACCGATGAGCGTATGATGTCGAATAGTTGCTCAGTTATCGACACATAGATACAGCTACGTGTCAGAGATAACGGGCACGCGGATTCGCAGAAAGGAATATTCAGCAAGCGGAGGAAGTGGCGGCAATAAATGCTGAATTATCGAGAGACACGTTACTGTGCAAGAAGGTTGAAACTCTCTCACGGGCCATAAATGCATCCGCGCGGCGCGCTATGTTGTAAGACGCGCCGCAAATGCGGAGGCAAATGCCGTTCGCAATATTGCCGCCACCGCATCTCGAGGCCCGTTAATGTGCCGGGTAACTCCTACGTAGATAGCCATCCGTGTGACGTCGCTTCCGTCGACAATGCGCCCACGGAGTTGCGACGTCACGAGAGAGAGGAAGCTGCCCGTGTGCGCGACCCGCTTCCGGTCGGCTGCCTCGCAATGAAACGCGCCGGAATTGCTCGCCCTCGTGCCTCGCCGACGCGCATCACCGTCGTTTTTTCAGCGAATAATCGCACTCGAACCACCAAGTTCCCGATGATGTACGATGTGCACACATCACCGGTGCAAATCGCTTGTTTAACATCGCCCGCCCGTAATTACGCCGACGAGAGTGACAGCGCGCGCATCGCTTTTAAGGGGTTACATACCTCCATAGCGGCGAAAAATTGATATGTTTGGGGAATTTTTTTAGGGGGTATATCTGAAATAATAAAGTAAAATATGAATTGCATATGATTTACTGGTCCTTTAAGTGTAAAACAATAATTAATAATAAATTTTGGAATATTATTAAAATGAAGTTTTGTGGCATTAATTGGACCGCTGCTGAAAAAATGTCCCCTCAGAGTCGGCATGATATCTTCTTGTAACATTGATGGATCTGACAAATGCAAGAAATTTCTTGTAAAGTAATGTTGTAGTTATAGTCTGTCGAGCCAGATTTTTTAATTTCAAAAAACTAAACAATTTATGCTATGTCAAAGTTGAACTTCATGTTTTCATGAAAAATTTCGGTCTTTAATTGTTTATAAAAATTGTATTAAACAAAATTGCAAAAAAATGGCTCGACAGACTATAGACAAAGCGATTACGAAGATTTGAGAACAAAAAATATTGAAAACTCTTCGAGTTATCGTGCCGACCGTGCCAAAAAAACTGGTTTCGAGAAAAACGCGTTTAAAGTTTGAGAAGTAAAAATCGTGTAAATATTAATTTTTGTAGTGCGCTTAATCTCCCATTCCAATTTCATATTGCGTGCCTTCCTTCTCAATAATTTTTATATTTTGTACAGTTTTCTGTAATCTGTGGGCTGTTCGAGCTTCTTTGCGGTAGCCTGCGCCGCACGCAGCAGCTGCGCGCCGCGGCCCGCCTCCTGACGCGCGGTCATATTTATTGTTATATCTTCGTTACGGATTGGAATTTTTCACTAATTCTTTTTTTATTATATTTTTAAAAGCATAAAGAATGAAAATCAGTAATAAAAAAAAATCGATTGTTTGAAAATTCTGGAGGTATGTAACCCCTTAAATGAAAGAGAAACGAATTCGAAAGGAAACAAATTCGAGAACAAACTGCCTCGTTGAATATCCGATCGCAAGGGGAAATAACAATCGCGGCAGAGGTTGCGGGTCCGTATCGACGATCGGACCGTTTCCTCCTGAAAACGGGAACAAAACTGCGGCGTGTCAATAAAAGTCTCAATAAAAGTCTCAGTAAAGGCGGTCCCGTCGGGGTTCGCGTACATATACCCGGAGATCCTCACGGTTATATCGTACCTCCTCCCCTCTGCCGCTCCTTTTTTAACCCTGCCCGAATACATTCCCGTGCAGGCACGGTCGCGGTACTGGTTAAATGGTTTACAAGGGCCCTACGTGTTTAGCAAGTGCAACTGCAACGCGCGGAACAGCCGCCATAAAGCCGGCGCGAATCCAATAAAGCCGCCGCGGGTGGATCACCGGGTGGCTTAACGATTACGAAGTATCGGCTACGTACCCTTAAGCCGGCGTAATGACGCTGCGACGTCGCTGCGCAGTGTCGCAGTGACTGTGGCAATGCACCGCGGCCGCTGCATATTGTATTATTCAGGCGTGAGTGCACCAATCGCGTCGGGGGTTGGTCGCTTCGCGCGTGTGCGCGCATGCGCGCCGTCGTCTCTTTCAATTCCCCGCCGGCCGCTGCATCCCCTGACGATTCTCTTTTCCTTTTCGTTTTTCTTTTTCCGCAGCACGTAACCGATGCGTCGTCGATTTTTCGGGCGAGTCGAATCGCGGCGCCGCCGTCGCCGAGCGCCATAATTTATCCAACCGAATCGAGATATCGTTGGGATTATTTTATTTTCCCGAGCCAATCACAGAACTTCTGTTACGCGCGCGATTACGAGACGACGACGACGACGGGATCGTGAGTCGCGCCCCATGCCAGAGGCCGATCGAACGAAGTTACGTTCTCGTCGCTTCGATGTCTACCGTGGTAATTGAATCTTTCGTGTAACTCGTTTCTTTTAAACGCCCCGCGGAGAAGGGGGAAGAGGAAAACTGGCGGAACTCGGTTATCAGCGGGAGATGAAAACGTAATTTAGCGGATGAAAGTTTTAGCGAGAGCGTAATACTTTCTGAAATCCGTTTCCCGACCCTGCCCACTCCTTCCGAGGAGGAAGAGGAGGCCGCGCCGACTCATGATCATTCGAAGTGCAATTTAAAACGTTCATCCTGAGCGCACGTCTTGCGTTCAGACTTCGGCGAATCCGACAATTCGCGCAAACATGGTACCACCACCATCGTTATCATGAAACAATAAAAATATTAAATATAGCTCCTCCCCTGCCCTCAGGAACTTGAACGATTCCAAACTCCGAGTAATAATCCCGTTGGCTGGATTATTCCTCCGGATACAAAAGAGGCAGCTTACTGTCCTAAAGCCGCGTGAGAAACTCGTCGGACGAGAAGTGAAATATTAAGATCACCTCGGACAGGATTAAGCGACGGAAGATTTCTCGTGCTTCCTTTTCTTCGATTTAATCTTTTAGTTTCAACCTCACGCCCGCATCCCCTTCGCTAAAAATCCCTGCGCCGCTCCACTATAATGATCCATAAATAACGGCGTATCACGCGAAAAACCTCATACTGCACGTAATAATTTTTACGTGGACCCTCCTCGAGGATGATAAACGACGGCGAGAGATCTCTCTGTCCCCCGTTCAATACATATTAATTATTCACGGCGGGATGGGCCGGCGGTACAATTACCGCGCTTCCACAACCTCTCCCGTCGGCCTAAAAGGGAATTACACCTACAGCACTATTAATTACTCTCTTCGCAGGACCCGCGTTCAATGACGGCGTTGATTATGTCTCTTTACACTGCAAGGTATTCTAGAACCTCGCTCAGTTCACGTTCTTGATAAAAAAATTACGTGACGCGGTAGCGTCGCCCTAACGCCTGCCTAGTTTGCCGAAAATTTTTCGCGCGATAGAATAATAAAAAAAAAATAAAATTAATTGATACAAAGACTGTTTTGTACTTTAAGTAGCTTTATTACAATTGAACTCTTATTCCGCAAAGGGCTATTCGTGGGCGTGTTTCGCGTCGCGCCTTACAACCCAATGTTCCGAACGCGAATTGTTTGTGCGTGACAACTACTCAGGGTAGTTTCGCGAATCATGGCAATTCCAGTTGCACTCTGCCGCTACGGCTTTGATATCGAATCCAGAATATCTGTCGCCAAGTTTTCTTCCGCGGTACAACCCCGACATTTTGCGCGCGCGCGGACGTGCGTGTGCACATGCAACCCGCGCCGTGTAACATTTCAAAGAGCTTATAGTTTGAATTAAAGCTGGATATCCAGGAGAGAGGAGAGAGGAGAGTGCTATTCCGCAGTGCCAAATTACTATCGAATAACCGCAGCCATAATTGCGCGGATCATGTTCGCTTCTCTCTCTCTCTCTCTATTCTCTGGCGTTTACAGCTATCACCTTTTTCCAATCCGCGATGTTTGCACGCACATGTAATTCGCATAAATCGATTTGCGTCACGGGATTGGTTACGAAGGTGGCTAAACACCGCCGCTATTCGTGACGCGCACAAAAGCCAACAAAAGTGATGGGAAAGCTCGTACGTTTCTCGCGCACTGAAAACGCCTCGTGATGTTTGTTCAGCGTATTTTCTTCGTAAACTTTACGAAAATCTTCTGTATAGAGAATAGTTCCCCATGAATACTGCGTTTCCACTCTTCCGCGAATTTTTTGACGAGAGGGAACACTAGCGAACTCAGCAAATGCATTACCGCTAGAGGTAAAATTTTATTTGCTGCGATTAAAGTAACAAAACTAGAAAAATTATTCGTAAAATTCATAATGATTAAATCAATAGTCGCCGAATAATTATTAAGTTAGTTTTACAAAATATCGTTGAAACGTGTCGAACAATATTCAACCGGCAACATAAGAGAGAAATAGACATATTTTGATTATCAATTAATATTTGACATGAAATTTGCTAGAATTGCAGAAACCAAGTTGCATGCTTGAATTTGAGCGAGCATTTGAAGCATTTTTTCGCGCGCTTTTGTGAAAACGCACGAATTTGTACAGGCGCAGTCTTGGCGAGCTTACACGCGGGGAATTTAGTTTCAAAAGTTCCGGTGTACCGCGATCTAAAGCGCTGCGCCTGTCCTTAAGTGATGAGGCTGAGTAACGATCGTTCCCGAAATTACGACGTCAAAATTGCCATCCCAATATATCAGAACGCGACGTAATTAAGGAAATTGATGTTGCTCCGCCTTCGGTAGTTTGCGGAATGCTTCGGTGAAATTATGACGCGCGCTGCATATCACGCGGATGTGTCGAATGAACTTTGAACCGCGCTGCGCGATAATTTCAGCGTATCAGAAACAAGTTTCACGTGAAAGCGCGTAAAGCGCAAAATAAAACGGAAGGGTTGAACTACGTACCAATATCCGCACATCGTGGCAGATGAGGATGCGGTACGATGCACCCCCCATACAGCACGCAAAGATTGCATATATATTGCAGGAATCTTCCACCGCAACGTAGCAACATTGCAAATTCACTGCGAAATGTTTCTGCAGCATTGCTATGGGATTACAGGAATGTGAAAATGTCCGTTTTTCGGAACATTGCAACGAAACGTCATAATAATATTGCAATGTAATGAATTTGCAATAATTATAATTATTCATTATTATATACTTTAAATATTTTTATTTATATAACTTCAATATTTTTATTTATTAACATAAATAGACAATTATATGTAATATAACAATAATAATAAAAAATGAAATAAACATTTTCTCTATTTTTGTTATAAAAAAAGTAACTGTTCTTTATAAAAAAAACTTAAAAATCCTCTTCTTGAGATATTATTTTTCCTTTAATTAAATAATTGAATCTTTTTCGTTTTTGTTTGTATGTTGCCTGTAAAAATAAAATAGGAATTAAAATTCATATATTAGCATAAAATTACATAAAAATATACATACTGCAAGTATGTATAGAATTATATGTAAAATGACATACTTTGATCTCTCAATCCTAACCGGAGCTTGAGCAAGCCACTTGGAAATGCATTCAGCAATTTCTGCATCAGTGGCATGATTGTGTATTTCACGAACAGCTTCTACAATAGAAAAAGTTATTAAAAATATTACAACTATTAATATGCAGTTTTCTAATGAATTTCCATAATTTTGAGGTTATAGTGATATAAACCGTGAGATAGGCAAATAAAGTGATTCTCTATTACAATTAATAGATACAAGATTAACAGCACACAAGTGCTATAATTAGACATAATATTATAAAAAAGTACTTACCTTTTTCTTTTACGTAACTACTTTCTTTTAGAATGATGCTCGCGTCGTACAACCACCATGTTCTTTAGATAGTCGAAAGAGACAAACACCGCATGCACATATATATTACCGAGCTCAGATTCTGGTCATCACACGTCGTTGGTCGAATAGATTTGGACGAATCTCGTTAGGATAGGAAGACTCCAATGTTTTAATAAAATGAATTATTAATATTAATTAATTACAAATTTTGATTGTGCAATGTTTCCGAAATATTAATGTCGTGTTGCTACAAGTGTGCTGGTATTTTGCGGATATATATCTCTGCAATGTCTTTGTACCGTTGCATTGCAATTTGCAACGTTGCTGCAATGTTGGTGCAAGCTTCTGTGCTGTATGGGCCGTGACGACACAGTGACGTGGCGCGTGTCACCCGCGGATAACTTCGGACTTCGGAGCGGTTAACGACTCCGCGCGTGCCGCCATATTGCGATGCGAGGGAGATCGCCCTTTCGTGGCGCGGAGGAGATCGCGTCGTTTTGGGCACGGTAAGCAAGCGATTAAGATGAAAGATAACTAAGTACGCGGTTAAGATGAAATCTCGTCCACGTCCGTCGCGTCAACAGGACCCTAAAGTGAAAATCGCGAACGTACGCCACGCGCGGAGCTTCGTATTCGGGCGACATTATGATCTACTTAACCTTAAGCGATTACGAGCTCCGCGTAGCTGTACCGACTCGAACATAGCAGCGAAACCGCTAGCTCTGTCGAATGATCGGTTGCTTCTCACCCGCGGCATCGCGTCGCGTAAAAGTATTCTATTCGTACTTGCGATACTGATATCGGCGCGCGGAAACGTTTTAACGATCACGCGTGCCAATTAATTAAAGCGCGAGGCGTGCCGAGCGCGCGCATCTGCGAGTGGCGGAAATGACAGCTCGGTACATCGATATTACTGTCGTAATAGGATGGGACATAATTAGCAAAATTAATATTGACCCATACATACATACACGCAGGCACGCACACACACACGTGTACGCACACACACACACGTACGCACGCACTGTCAAAGTACGCGTTAGTTAGCGCGGCGGGGTTTGCCGCTCTTCTCGATTTACCTTGTCCAGCTAATTTCATCGTAAAATTAACGCCACCCCCTCGCGCTCCTTTTGCCTTCTGCCCCCCCCCCCCCCTCGTCCTCCACTCTGACCCTCGCCCGCGCTTTACCCTCCGGGCAGCCGATGCCATCCAATTATTTTAACTAATCTCGTAGCGAGACGCACAGTCGTATAGACAAGTAATTTACAGCGATACTTCGCTCGCACTACGCACCACAATACGCACGGAACGATCTGTGAGTCTAATTCCCTTTTACACTGATGAGAAAACACTCTCGACTGTATTCGTTTTTCTTTCTTTCTTTCTTTCTCTGTCTCTCTCTCTTTCTTTCCCTCGCTTTCATTGTGATGAAGTACGCCGGAATTTTACGCAGCGCAACGGCCGGAAATAAAAAAATACCTGCTTTAATCGAGAGCTAATTTATGTCTCGGTCTGAAAAGTTTTCTGGCGAAATGGGCAACAAGTTTGATGAGAAGAGCACGACTTCTTTTTTCTCTCTCTCTCGACCGATCTCTCGATTGATTTAAATTTTTAATTGCGCGTTACTCGATCGCGAGAATTGGGGCGAGTTTCAGCCTTGCGTATAATCACTGTCGCGGTCGGCGGTGAATTTCGGTTGCACGCGCAGCTCCCGGCGTAAAAGGGAGCGAGACGACTGTTCGATGATCCAGGGTCTACAGAGAGAATGGAGGATGTAACGTATGCTCTCTGCTAATAGGTAGCTGCGACTCCTCTTTGTAACGTAACGCACCGGCAGATGTAACGGCATACGTGAGCAGGCGTACGTAGCGGAAATGGCATTTTTAAAACGCTTCGATGAAAGATACCAAGGAGCTTAAGTGAATTCCCTATTTTGCATACCTGGTATATTGTAGCCGCGGTGAAATATAAGTATGTAAAATACGTTATCGGGAATAAGAGTGAATAAGCTGTAAGCTACGTCGCAATAGGAATGTTCCTAAACAAACGTACGCATATATGCGCGTTAATTTACTTAAACCGAGTCTTACTTACATTTTCATACCTTCACTTAAAAAGTCACGAAAAAGCTTTCGTAACATTATAACTTTTGCCGTTCCGTTTTCACCGCGCTGTGCGAATTTCATCTTTTTACCGTTTCTCGCTTTATGCTCTTCCAGACGTATCCCGCATGAGAAAAGTTGCAAAGAGGGTTGACGAGCGCGCGTTTCACTTGACGCGAGTTTTAAACGCGTCCTTTCGAGTAGCCGCCCGCATTCGCCTTAATGAGGGTTCGCCATGCATCGTTATTTCTAATTAACCTTCACCGCGAGCGTAACAAGCCAATAAACTGTTTAACGACGGCCGCCGATTAAAAGCGAACTTTCCGGATGCGACGGCGAAATCATGAGAGTTTTGCGTTCCGATCGCAAGCGGACGGGGCGGCCGGCACCGATACTCGCGCGGTCACGCCCGACCGAAAACCGGCGCGGGCAACCGCCCCGTAAACTCCTGCGAACTCGTCGACGGCAACAAGCGTTTCAACGATGGCCAATCGTATAAAGAGAGCCTGTCCGTGCCGTAGTTTCGGCAAATTAGAAAACTTTTTCCGCAGCGACCGCCGAAAGCGCGCGCAGCAATTTTGCGCGAGCCAGAGAATTGATTCATCGTGGTGAACCACCGCATTATTTTAAAACAGACGAGTGATAGATAAAAAGTAACGTAACTGAGAAAAGCTTGATTAATTGTTACCAATTTGTACTAATATTTTTATAATTGCCACTCTAATTTTAATTTTAGGTAATTAATCTCTAATTATTGCTAAGATTCTGCCTAAATCAGAGAATAAAATCTACATTTCCCTTGCATCCGTCTCTTTCGATTTTTCCTCTTGCGTATGAACATTGCATTGCTTCGTTCGATTCCGTGTGGTTTGCTACGAAACAATCCGATAAGTCGGACGATTGTCAGGTGATAACCGCGATCAGGCGATCGGACGTCAGAGGCAATAACGAGTCTGCGTTGCTCGTAAACGGAATTAGCACGCAGGCGAGTTATGCGGAATCAGAACAAATTCTATTGCGTCCCATACTTAATCGCCGGCTCGCACCGCAGAATTAAATCGCTTCCGGTGACGATGCGATTTAATTCCGCGGTGAAAATCGTAAGGGC
Source organism: Ooceraea biroi (assembly GCF_003672135.1). NCBI lineage: Eukaryota > Metazoa > Arthropoda > Insecta > Hymenoptera > Formicidae > Ooceraea > Ooceraea biroi. The sequence continues at coordinate 15,281,790 of NC_039506.1, read as the reverse complement.
AAAAAGAGCGTGCTGATCATTACCGTTCCGTCTCCCCCTTGTAGCTGAAATTTGCCGCGCGCACGGTATCAATCTCCATTTCGCAATTTCACGAAATCCATCTTGTATTTTAATAAGTTTCCGTTTTTCTTCCTGCGAAGGCGCGCGTCGAATCTAAATTGATTTACACAGAGGGTGTAACGAGTGTAACGTAAGAAGATTTCGTAACGGTAACGGCGCGTTATTCCCGTTTACGACGGGCTCCACAGTGAATTTTACGGCGGGCCGCGTCCTCCCCGTTTGAATTACGGGCGCAGTTCCCGCTTCCGCTTAACGGGGCCCGATCGATCGATCCGCGAGACGAGAAGCGGGACTCTTGATCCTTTATCATAACATTTCCATTATTTCCCCATTCCTGCGTAACGCCATTTCTGCCTTGTCCGCGTGCGAGGGAGAGGAGAATTGCTCTCACGACTCCTTATTCGCGTGTATCGGTTACCCTCTCGGCGATGTCGCGGCTTCGTGTTGCGGAAAGTCTTGCCGGATTAACGAGACCGCCCCGGTAAATTTGACGCCGCTGTCAATTACGCTGAATTATTCTTTGCGACATTTGAACTTTCTTTCTCTTTCTCTCTTGTCTATTTTTCAAACTGATTTCATGCATCGAAATGTCAGAATAAATAAAGTTAGAATCGAAAACGTACGATAAAGCGATGGTTCCTGTGCGTAAACTTTTTCAGTGCAATTCGTATCTTTTAGACAACATGTGGCTTTTTTATGCAGGTCGGCGCAAATTGTTAACTGTGAGAAATGAGATAGCGCACATGAATTCTTTTATCGACATGACTTTTATTTATTTATTTTAAACAAATATATACATATATATTTGTTAACTAACATATGTTACGCATTATTAGCGAAATGGCGCAATACGTCGCGACGCTTTTAATGAAGCCGACAGAAATGTGCATACATGTCGCAGCACATAAACGCATTACGTATCGCTGCAATCCCTTTCCCCCTTCCTCTCTCCTCCCTCGCGTGCAGGTATGCTCGGTTTCACAGAGCAACGTTTTATAATTACTTTCAGGACGTTTTGTGCATTTCGAAGCGATGACCGCGGTGAATTGTCGCTTTTCTTGTTGCTGGTTTCGTGGGTCGCAATTAACACCGACCGAGCGCGACGCGCCCATTGACGCTGCAATGGGCAACGATAAACAACATCCTGGTATTGCAGTGAGTAAATAATATTTATCGATAGGCAGGTAATTATCGAGCGTTTCTGGAGCGGTGCTGTCAAGCATGTTATTGTCTCGCGGGCGCTTTATTCGCTTTGCCGTCGCCGTTGTCGTCGCCATAGTCGTCATCGTTGCCGGGACTCAAAGCGCAATCGAAGCGCAATTTAGTATTTCTTCCCCCTTCCCTCTCCGCTGTGCAGAGAGGGAGAGGAAATTTAATTTCTTTCCGGCGAGCGCGCGCGCGGACGTCGAATTGACGTTTCGATTAAACCGGGGCAGTTTTAGGGGCGGAAAATCCGCGACGAAAATATGTACGTCGTCATCCTTGCACGAGCGTATTTATCTCCGCACCAATTTCTTCTCGCATTCTGTGTGATATGTTTTGTGCGACGTGATTTTTGTCATCTCGCATGTTCGATGTACAATAATCTCTATAACGCACGTTGTCACGAATATTATCGATAGAGTGAAATCAATATTGCGGCCGCGAGTGAGACGCAAAGTTGCGCGACGTCGTGAAATTTCGTGTAATTCTTATGTCGTCGCGTTGAAAGGAAATTTTTCCCGAGTATGACGAGGATAACGAGGGTAACGTTTTGGTCTCCCAGACGATCCCTCGTAAGACCGTCATTAAACATCGATCCTGTCGGCTTTCCGTGCCCTACGAGGGTCAAGGGACTTGGAGGCTCTCTAAAGAGGATCTTAATCGGCTAGGTAGAAGGTCGTAATAGCGACAAGCGTCGTTTTCACGTTTTCAATCCTCCACTTCCCACCCCGTCGCGCTTTGGCAAAATAACGCGGAGACATTTTTAAAAGCGAAGAGCGCCCGAAGGAGACGATCCTGCTTGCGCGAAATGAGATACAGTAATGTGAAAATGGATAGCTGCAATATTCATTTGCGCGCTCTCGTGAAATTATTTTTTAATGGGCGCGCCATATGCGATATTCCGCGAAAATGGAACGTGCGTGTAACAAAAGTGTTCGCGTAATAAACAATCGACGTTTATAGGAGCTCGACTTTTGCGAGAAAAACTCGTGTGACAGGGTCTGTATACACAAAGAGCGAAATGAGCTACTGTAAAATTTTAAACAAAAATTTTATTTAACTGAAGTATAAGTATATATATGTATATATGCACACACAACACATGCATACTAATGTTGTGCATATTTTAAATTAGCGGTACCAAACATTAAAGACCTTGACGTTAAGATTGTACAATTATTATTGACGGCATTACATCGACACAAGTAATATTCTATACAACGTTATTAATTGAATATTAAAATAAATTGCATCTCTTTAGTGTTATTAGAAAACATACCATTTACGAATGAACGTATTTGTCTTTAACGCGTTAATTTAATCGAGTTCTGTGAAACCTTGAGTATCAAAATTCGCGATACAGCTCCGATAAATATTTTGATAGCTTTCGTATTTAATAATATTTATGCAATTATATTCGTGTAATTCACTGCAACAAAATGATATTCAAGTAACCATAAATATTGGGTCGTCCGGAAAGTTCGTGCCGATTTTGAAGGAAAATTCAAAGGCAACATTTTTTTATGTCGATAAATATTTATTGACTTATGTATGCACCGTTTTGTTTCACAACCTTTGTCCATCTTTCACGCAACTGGAAGATTCCATTCTCCCAGAACTTCTTAGGTTTCTCGGCGAAAAACTCCTCAAGGTGGTTTTTTATGTCGATCAAAGAGTTGAAGTTCTTGCCGCTAAGAGAATTTTGCACAGACCTAAATAAGTGAAAGTCTGAAGGTGCAATGTCTGGTGAATACGGTGGGTGAGGTGGCACATCCCAGCCAAACTCCAACAATTTTTGTCGGATAGTCAAAGAAACATGAGGTCTGGCATTGTCCTGATGGAACACGACGCCCTTCCTATCAGCTAATTCTGGACGTTTTTCCTGAATCGCTGTCTTTAATTCGTCCAGTTACGAGCAGTACTTATCTGCATTTATCGTTTGGTTGTGTGGTAGGAGCTCATAATATAGGATTCCTTTCCAATCCCACCAGACACAGAGCATGACTTTTTTTGGATGAAGGCCGGCTTTCGGAGTGGTTAATGCTGGTTCATTTCGCTTACCCCAGGATCTTTTTCGTTCTACATTGTTGTAAATGATCCATTTTTCGTCACCCGTCACTAATTGCTTCAAAAATGGTACGTTTTCGTTGCGCTTGTACAGCGAGTCGCAGATGGAAATGCGATCCATTAAATTTTTTTGGCCAAATTATGCGGAACCCATACATCATAGCGACTTACGTAACCAAGCTTCACTACATGATCGTGGACAGTGGTTTTCGATATTTTCAGTATCTCTGCTAATTCACGTGTCGTGTAGCGCGGGTTATTCTCGATCAGTGTCTTGATTTGATCATCATCAGTAGTAGAGGGTCTGCCCGAGCGTTCTTGGTCTTTAAGGTTAAAATCACCAGCTCTAAACTTAGCGAACCACTTACGTACGGTTCTTTCAGCTAAAGCGCCTTCTCCGTAAACAGAACATATCGAATTTGTTGCTTGTGAGGCATTTTTGCCTTTCCGGTAATAGAAAAGCATCAAGTGTCTAAAATGTTCTTTGTTTTCTTCCATCTTGAAAAGAGTACAAAACTGACACGAATCAATTTATCTGAAACAACTTTTTTCCTAAAGATGCGTTGAAATGTCACCTTTAAGCATATGTATATAACTCGTATGTTTTCAATAACATTGATATATTCAGACATGTTCCAACGCCATCTATTAAAAATCGGCACGAACTTTCCGGACGACCCAATATTATTCAACAAAATTAAACTTTACGTTAAAATATGTAAAGTGAAACGATCGCATCGCGCGAATCTAGAAATATATACGGAATCTACATTGTAGATATATTCAGATAGATGTTCCTTAAAAAATATATTTTATTTGAGATTTAAATCAAAGCAGCACAATAAGACTAATAGCTTTTTTATGTTCCAGTGACACCGAACTGACCAACAAGTGAAAATACGCGCGTCATAAATATTGCGATCGATTCAACCGCGCGCTTTACGCGTTTGAAGTTTCAGAAAATATTTGTTGTGAGTGTAATTAAGTACAGTAGTATTTTAAGTTTTACTTTCTTTCATTTATCGCGATTAGAAGACTCGCGTGAAATTTGAGGCTACGAAAGTTTCGCGAATAATTACCGTAAATGTATCGCGCGAAATAATCGTATCGGGAGTGCGGTTTTTTTCACGAGTGCACTGAAGGATTACTGAGAAGAGGAGGAGGCTCAGGATAAGCATCGGGCGACGCAGGATGAACCGGAGGGTAAGTCTACGAATCTTTCTGATCTCCTTAATGTCAAGAAAAATTATATTTAATTGTTTAATTAACACGAATATTTTGTATTAAAGAAACGCGACGAGTATGTATGCACTCTAATTTTGTTGTGTCAGTTGGTTGTGTCGAGTTTTGCATCATATTATTGAAACACATAATCAGTAAAATTATGATATACTTTTTAATAAAAATTTTATCGTATAAGTCCAAATGTTAAATTCTATAACAATGTTATTGTATTTATCCTTGAAATTGCCGGCACGCAACAAAACATTTACAACCTCGAATGCTACCTCAAGTTAAACTGCATTTTCTTTTTCCATATCAACTTTTGATGCGAAAACATTAACATAAGTAATATTCTGTATAAGATATTATTCATTGAATATTTTAATAAATTGAGAGTTTAGAATGCTATCAGAAAATGTGATGCATACGAGGGAATGTATTTATGTCTCAAATGCGTTAATTTAAATAAATTTTGTCGAAATCTGGAAACATAAATTCGCAACCTAATCTCGCGTAAACCCGGAAATGCTCGCGTGAGTGAATTCGGTTAGCGTTAACTTTTTAATCGCGAATGACAAATATGTGTCTGGTTATGATTTGAAATTTTGCGGTGAATTTTGCAAAAGCTTGAAAAAAAGCTCTCTCTCTATTGCTTCGGTTTGTAATAATCTATATTTATTTTTTATTTTTATTATTCAATTTATTTATTAATCCAACTACTGGCAGCTTTAGAAAAGCGATTTTAGGGAAGTTATTCCACCTTCGCTTTTGAACGTAAATCAAAAAACGTATTGCGCCATCTGTCAAAGAAGAATTTTTATTAAAAAAGAGCGTACGTGGCGGAAAAAATGCAAGCATGCCGGAAGATTGAAGGATATAAATGAAAAACGGAAAAATTTCATACGAATACGCGATCCGCGTGAGAACTCGCGGATCAGAGTGACTCTCGGCGGCTACCCTCGGCGCCCTTTCGAAGATCATCGAACTCGCGCGGGCGAGAGCGGCAGAGAGTGCAGCTCGGCGAGTCGTGAAATAACGAAGGTGCAAAGGTGGAAATGCAGACGCGGCGAAACTGCGACGTGTCGCAATTAAAAGCGATCTCAGTCGCGGAACCGAGTGTCCATTTTCCGCGCGGCGTCAATTGAAACTGCAGTTATTTATCATGCTCCGTGCACGCTCGATGGAATGGCTCGGCCTGGGCCGAAAGGGCGAAGGCGGCCGGGTCAGTCCTTCGTGGCGGTTCGCCAAGCTGTAATTCGGGCGACTTGGAACGCGGGGAAAGGGCAAGCCCATATTTTACCGCGCATTTCCGCGGCGATCTATTGCGGAAATTTATGCAGTCGCGCAAAAGTTTAAGTGACTCACGTTGCATCCCTCATTTGTAAGAATGTAACTTTGCGTATTATACGTATATAAATTTGTAAAGGTTGTGTGAGGAAACATATACATATAGGCAAAATTGGTAAAGACGCATGTATAATATATTATAGAATATATATATATTTTACAATTTTATGATAGCATAGAATTATAAAATATATGTAAAGATGTATTATATATTTTTATATATTTTTGCACGTTTTTCTATAACTATAATATACAGGGTGTCCCGGGTTTTAACCGACAAACTGCGGGAGCATATTCTACTAGTGGAAATAAGAAAAAATTCTTATATCGAGTTTTCTTAGAAATGCTTTATTACAAAGTTATAAACCAATATTGAAAAGAAATATGAGATAAGTAACAACGGAACATAGTGTAGAATTTGGAAGGTCGAAGATGTTTATGTTACGTGTATTCACATGTATTCATGTTCACTATGTTGAAACGATTCAGTATGATTGTTACTTTCACAACAGTAGCTGTTAGATTTCAATCGTCGTGTCAACTAGCAATTACTATCAGAATGCCAAAAGTGTTTTCAAATGAGGAATACACTGATATTCATTTCGTGTACGGATTCTGTGACGGGAATGCACGAGCTGCCGTACGAGAGTATCAACGTAGATTTCCTAACAGGAGAGTACCAGATAGATTTAAAGCAACGAATTACTAATTCAGTTACTGAGATGCAACAAAATTTTTAGGAATGTCGTACTGTAACAAATTCTGTACTACGTCGATGTCTAGCTTGTATCGATGTGCAAGGACAACATTTTGAAATGCGTCACTAAATCATTGCGTAGATAATTTATATTTTTGTGAAAAAATCCGTTGTTACTTATCTGATATTTCTTTTCAATATTGGTTTATAACTTTGTAATAAAGCATTTCTAAGCAAACTCGATATAAGAATTTTTTCTTATTTCCACTAGTAGAATATGCTCCCGCAGTTTGTCGGTTAAAACCCGGGACACCCTGTATATACATTTTTATCTAATGATTTCTAATAATTTCTTCTTTATGCATTGTTTTACACGAACATGCATTATACTGATTTGCACTTTAAGCAATTGTTTCTACGGAATTTCTAGCTGATCCTCATGCAGAACCTTTATCCGTTTAACGCAGCCGCGCGCGTTTCCTCGTCGTTTCCTCGTCGCCGCGCGATTCCTTCCAGCCGCGTGTGTCGCGTCGAGTTTGCTAAACTTCGGAGAAGTAGAATCTGGATTTAGATTCGCGCGCTAATGCCAGTCACACTTTAGGCTGCGAGGTTCACCCTACACGACTTCATCGCTCCAAACGAGTAATTCCGTCGTCGCTTAAGCGACGGCGACGCATATGAACTTCGCGAAGCGCGGCTCGTCGAATTCGTTCACGAGCCAAGTGATAAGTATCTTCGTGAGTCTCTGTTCTTCCCGTTCCTTATACCGGGTGGGATTGAAATCGAGTGTCTCGGGTAGCTTGACGGTATTGCGCGAACGTGCCGCGATAAAGATGCTTGCACCGCACGCACACAAACACGCATACAAGCACACGACTATCGAGAAAAATCGATGACCGATCGCAGTTCGTTTTCGTCGCGAGTCGGAAATTCCATCCGAAGGAAAGTCGAAGCGTCATCGGCGAGACGACGCACGCGAAGAATTTGAACCTGAAACTCACCCTGAAACTCCTTCCGCGCCGCACTCACGGAAGTGACGATGTTCGCGACGTGACCCAGCACCGTGGCGAACAGCAGCAACCCGAAGAACAGCTGAGCAATCACAAAGAGATACTCGCCTTTGCTTCTCGGTCTGAAAAAAGGGGAGAAACCCGGGAAAAATGTTATTATTTTACGATTATACACAACAGTTGGATTATTCCTTCAAGTGAAATTATCCTTTGTCAATGTTTCCCTATGAACGAACGCGAGCTTTTTTATAATTAACAATATTTTTTTATATCTTCATTAATTAACCATTCGTGGCGGAACGTTGAATCGAGACCGTTTTACGGGGAAAAATTTACGCTTTCGAGCGAGAACTCTTTGTCCGGCAGCGACATTTTCCGACGCGGGAATGTCATCACTGTTTTTCTTCGGCGCCACGTGAACTCCTGTATTTTAAGTCCGCCAACGAAAATACCAGTTCATTTATTCTTTTCGGTTCCCCGATTATGCAGCACTCGGGAGGTCCGGTTCTTCGGCGAGCGATAATGACTACGGGTTTTTCAATTCGCGTTTCGCAAACGTCCACGCGATTCGGGAATCGAGCCGGCCCGCGTGCGGAATTTCGATACGATCAATCTCGGAAACTGCATCCCCGAAAATCGCGGGCGGTTTAAACAAACTCCGTTCGTAGATTTCATAGATTGGCCCGATCGCGATGTATTTCCCGCTGAAATCCGAAAATCGCGAGATCGCGAGACATTGATCCGATCGTTTTTCTGCTGTGTTTCGTTTTTTGTTCGCACGATTGCTCTTTCGCTGATTCGAGTGATGACTCGCCGTTTTCCATGAAAACTTTTACACCATACTTTTGCGCGCTGTCCAGCGTCGCGATGCGGCGACGGTGTCGGTTCCACTCGTTGCCTTATATTAAAAATTGATCGCGCGGAATTACGCGTGGAGTGAGTTAATGATTCCGCACCACTGGGAGTAGCTTTCCGCGCGCTGGAAAACACGCGAAATTACCGAAGCGAGAGCACACTTGCGACGCGGTCGCGTTTGACGCGCTTTTATTAGCACACATATCCATTCGAGAATAATGCATGCGATAATGGCGCGAGAGTTCTTGCGCGAGTTCTCGAGCGAGTCGCTTTAAATAAAACAGCCGGGAAATCGCATAAGAGCCGGATCGACAGAGGAACTATCGTATCAAGTAACTGCGCGATACGTTTCGCGATGCGTTGCGAAAGCCAAACTGACAAAACTACCCTTCTTCTATCTCCCTTTCTCTCTTCGTGAGTCACCCTGTGCACATCCAAAGCAATTTGATACGTATCGTGCGTTTTATCCCACACGCGATTTATGAAACCGCGTAACGTTACGCACGAGACAACGTAAGGGCAGAGCAACGCGAATGAAATCTGCCTAAACAAATAGAAATTCGCACGTGTGAATGAGAGAATTTCGTGTCTTCGGGAGACAAACAGGTCTCGAGTGTGTGAGGATAAATTGGGGTACATTGATTTCACGATGTACACATTCATTTCGGACAATCTCTCTTCTTTTCGGATTATGCAGTTCACTGCAAGCGCGTAAACAGGCATGCACCTGAGTTTTAGTTTTGCGCACTCTTTTTCGTCGGAGATAGTCGGAGACCTTTGCACAGTTGGCACTTGAACACCGCAAGTATATTAAAAAATTCTTGTAAATTTGAGATTGAAAGATTGAAAAGAAACCCTAGAAAATTTAATTTTTAGGAAATAGTAGACAAACAGAAAAATATATACTAGGTAGATAAAAATTGATATAATGTAACACAAATGGAAAAAAATAACAAATGTGATAAATAAATAAATAAATAAATATGATATAAGATAGATAGATATAAATACCTGGGCAAATCGCCGATGGTCGTCAGGGCGAGAGTGCACCAGTAGAAACTCTGGAGGTATAGCTTGACAACGTCCGCCGTCTCGGAGTCGCCAAACACCCAGTCCTTACTGCCGAAGCCGTTATTCTTATAAACAATATGATAGAGGCACCCATTCCAGTGAAAGATCACCAGTAAATAATGTATCAAGGAGGCAGAGCGAAACATATTTGGATAGTTCGTGTGTCGCTCGGTCCTGTCCATGAACGCCCAGAACCTGCGGAGAAAAGGGAGGTGCGGAGAAAAGATGTCGGAAGAGACGTCGGGAAAATAACCAGGGCCAGGAAATTCCGGCGGTCTTGCGGCACGATGAATTTCAGAATTCCTCGAGGAATTTCACCGCGAATCCCGTGGAGCGCAGCGAATGCGGAAACGAGCGCGCGAGAGCGTTTTATTAATCCCAATTAATTTGCTATTCGTCCGCAATAACGCCGAATTCATTCAATCCGAGTTCCCGAAAGCGGCGGGACAATACAGAAAAATTCCACTTCCTCGCATTTTTAATTTGTCACTTGCGACCGGCATGCCGCGCAATTTCACCGCGGTGCCAATCGAAAACTACGATGATTGGTAATTTTAAGCATGAATAGTGGACTCGGAAAAAATGGAGGAAAAATGCACACGAGATTTTTCCATTGCCGTTTTTGCGCTTTTCCTATTCTTTTATCGAAGCGCGGTGTTCGGGGGATCGATCTGGTCGACAGTTTCGCGAGATTGCTAAGAGCGGATCGCGATATTACATTGTATATATATTAGGGGTGTGATTTAGTTTTGAGGGTTTTTTTTGCTCAAAAACGCATGTATTTAAATATGATAATGACTGAATACCTTAATCAAACTATTTTCCTTCGTTTTCTATAACTTTTTCCCATCTTTCTGGCAAGAGATGGATTCCACCACGATAAAATCACTCTTCTTTTCAGTTGATCCATTCGTCGACGAATTTTCGCACTTCTTCCAAATTATGAAAGTGTGTATCCTCTAAAGCGTGTTGCATCCACCGGAACAAATAATAATCGCATGGAGAATACGCGGGGTGCGGTAAGACTTCCCATTCAAGCTCTAATAGTGTTTCTTTCACTGATAACGCAACGTCAGGTCGAGCGTTGTCACGAAGAAGAATCACTTTCCGTCCTTTACTCGCAATTGGTGGTCGTTTTTGGTCCAATGCTTATTTCAACTTGTACAATTGGTGTCGATAACGATCAGCCGTGACAGTCTCATGCGGATTTAACAGCTCATAGTACACTATCCCACCAAATACAGAGCATTACTTTTGAACCGTGAATATTGCGTCTCGGAGTGAATGTTGATGGTTCGCCTGGATCCACCCATGATTTTCTGCGTTTCGGATTATCAAAATAGATCCACTTTTCATCCCCAGTAACAATCCGAGACAAAAGACTCTTCTTTTTTTGCCTGGCGATCAACGAAATGCAAATGTTCAAATGGCACTTTCCAATAATTGATGTGGAATCCATATTTCCCTTCTTTCTGAATTTTTCCCATTTCATGTAAATGTTTGGTAACTGTTGTACGATCAACATTTAATGCTCTGGCAAGTTCTGAAGTGGATTCTGTTGGATTTTCGTGCAATAATGCTTGGAAATCTGCATTTTCAAGCTTTCTTGGTTGTCCCGAGCGTTCTTTGTCCTTCACATCAGTATCACGACTTTTAAAGCGTCTAAACCAGTATTCACACGTCTTAATTGATGGGGCAGAATCACCATAAGTTTCCACAAGAATTCTATAACCGTGAGCCGCAGTTTTCTTTTGATTAAAAAACAAAAGCAACGCATGTCGAAAATGCTGCTTCGGAAGTTGCATTTTTACGATGATATAAACACGACTGTTATTGCATCTATTGCTATAATGCTACTAAATGTGATGGATAATGTCAAGACTGTAAGAAACAACAGTTATCGGAAACAGCTATTGGAACAAACTGACACTACAGCCATCTGTTGCAAAACCCTCAAAACTAAATCACACTCCTAATATATATACACTTAATATATACGATGTCGCGTTTTTTTGATGTCACGGCCAAGTTCCACTTCCGACCTTTTTATATCCACCATCAGCCCTAGCTGATGTAACGTGCTCGATATTACGATCCACGTTCTCTCATTCGTCGCTCTCGTCATTCGTCAGCAAACGTGGTCATCCAATTCCTAGTTTCATTTGCTTAACACACGCATCACGTCCTACATCGCGCGGCGTTAGGCGGCAACGAGGCACGTAAATTTCCGAATAAAGTCGCCACGAGGAGCCGGCGGGCTCATCAACGCGAATCACCGACTCGAAATCAGACTTTATGAGAGGGCTCGCTCGTCGATACATCATCGAGCTGACTCGGAACGGAAAACTGGCGGAAAAATCGCGCGTTGCTTCTAATACGGGATGTCACGTTGTTAAAAACGGCGCGTGACATCCGGTCATCCGGCGAGATGTCGCGATGCTCGCGTCGGAACATAAACGCTCACGTGCGGGGGATTCAAGGATGTGTTTCCGTAAGTTTACGCGAGAACTTTGGCGATCCTTTCCAATCTCGGCTCCGGAAGGGTGATACTCGGAAAAGAAATCCGAACTTTCGTACTTACACAGTCGCGTTCCCGATGAGACCAGAAATTCGCAACAACGCTTTGCCGGTCACGACGAATTTATATACATTTCTTGCTCGCCCGCGCGAGAATTCCGCGGGAGACGCGGTTTCTGATGAAATATTCCGGTCCGCTGCGCTCCGCTTAATTAAGACTCAAAGGTGGATTTTATTGTTTTCCTTTGAGGTATGCGTAGTGCATGAAATGAATTCCTCCTTCCACGTGAAAATATCACGTTAACAAGCGTTAAGAAGATGAATAAAGTGTCTAGTCTGACGGCGGGGCTGCCGCTTTAATAAATTCATCGGCCGACTTAATTAACGCGCCGGAACGATCGCCGGTCCGCGAGAACGAGTGGTAATTACCGGTAAATTTTAACGAGTCTAAAACTTCGCAGCATACTGTTATATCCTACAGATAAGTATAAAAAGTCGAGGGGCAGCAGGCACAGGATGTCTATGTAAAACGTGGTGCTGTTCGTGTAGTGGTTCCTCAGCTTCGTGGCGTCGGTTTGCAGCACGCCGTCCTCCAGGTACCCCGTCCGCACGTGGAACACTATGTCGAGCACGTATAAAAAATCCGCGAAGTAGTCCAGGCAGAACCACACCCAGCGGGTCCTCACTGCACTCGCAAAGCAGAACGACGTCCATCATTTCGGTAATATGCGTGACACGCGCGTGTTTTCGTTAATGTAAAATCATTCATGCTCGGCGATTAATGATCGTGTCTAGCGCTATCATCCCCTCGAAGGAAAGAACGAGAGACGCTCCCGCTCCGCGAGATTATTTTCTTTTGCCTCGCCGCGCAAAATCGCGTGTATCATTCCATTCACTCGCCCAATGAACTCCCTTTCAGCCTTGGCTGAACTCGAAAGCTATCGATCGTTTCTACTGCCCCTTTGTGGCCCTTTCTGCCCCTTCAATTTTCGCGATTGGCGAAAAGCGACGTCCACCAAGCGACGCCGATAATATATATTTTTGCTTTCGCGCTTAATACGCGTCTCTTGTTGATTGTTTGCGTAATTTTGCGTTAGAAATTTGTCCGCATGTTGGTGATTAGCGTTTGATAAAAAGTTCGATAAGGAGATCTGACGGAATTCCAAGACGGATTGTTGAACGCGAGATCAGATTCGAAGCTGTTCACGCCTCCGCGATTTCGTCTTCACGCGCGCAGCAAAATAGAACGCGTGTCGCGGCCTGGCTCAATGGTTTCGTGCACCCTATCTAGAAGTACCCCTCTCGATTCGTACATGGATTCCGGGCCACGTCCGTCGGAAAATATTGGACCAAACTTGTGTAGTGATCAAGTTAGGAGCCGATGCCCCAGAATCTCTTTCTGAGTCTCACGATTTTATCAATTCCTCTAAAGAAAGTGAACTTTCCCCCATCCCTCCTCTGAACTCTTGGAACTTTCGCGCCTCTACGCGTGCCCCTAATTTCCGAGTCGCAGCCCGGGTTCCGCACGAGAAACGCCCCTATAGACGCGGAAGAGGAACTCGAAGGTAGTCGTGAGCGCACTGCGGACTAACCGTTTATCTCCTGGAAGGCAAACCTATAGATGATTACCCAGAAGTTGTAAAGAAAGGCAATGGAAACCACCATCGACCAGTAGTAACAGAGGCGGCCCGCAGGATCGAAGATGAAGGACCAGTTGGGTGCCCCCGTGCGAAAACCCCTCGTCCCGGGTTGCCCGGGGAAGCCTCTGCTACCGCGTTGCTGTTGCTGCTGCTGCGCCGTGTACCTCCTGAGACAATTTCGGCGCGTACGCGCTTCGATCAGTCGCTCTGATCGCGCTCGCTGAACGCGATCGATATTCGTTTCGTTATCTTTTTAACATTTGGACTGCGTGTCATATTAGCGATTTATGGGTGACGCGTGAATTTCCGAAAATGACTTCCGTCATTCACGCATGAGCGACGCTTTCAGTATAATTGGAGTGGAAATAATTTTATTAACTCTCTATAGAGACAGAATGAAAGTAAAATCAAATATACCATTTCTAAATATATCATTTTTATATTAATGTAAAAATGAGAATATTAATATTATCACGCGGTCTCACGTTCGAAATTAGCTGGACAGTCCAAGTGTTAATAATAATATTATAATAATCGCGATCTTCTCCTTCCTCCCTGCCAATAACGATAATTTCATTACCATTATTTTTCTACACCATTTTCCGCGCGCCACGTCGACGTTATGAAAAATCGGTGCTATGATAGTGCTCGAGCGTTAACGAAAAAGAAAAGGAAGAAAAATCGGAAAACTCGCGATGCAATCTCTCGCGTGTTTTGCATACCGCGGCGGGTTAATCAAATTTTTCGTGAGGCGCCCGCCGCTGTTTACGCGAGAAGAGCTCTCTCGAGCTCGCCGTTCGTTTCCTCTCCTCCATGTTCGCGCCTCGCGAAAATATTTTTACTTAAGAAAGTCCCGGGCGCAATTAAGCGATCTCGAGGAACGCGCGAGAGACACCATCGCGAGATTAACCGAGCCTCCGAGAAGTCGCTTGAATATTTATGATTGCCTTCGCGCCACGCAGATCTCGCCGCTGCATCCATCTTCGCGGATCCTCATCGCGGATTTGACCGTTCCCTCCCCCTTCCATCCGCCTCATCGAAACTTCTTTTCCATCCCGTAAGACGCGAGATTAGCATCAAATTGAATTTTTCCACGAATATCCGTTTCCTCTCCGATGACCGAGGGTGGAATTTGCGGCCGACGCGGGGTGCCCGAGGTGCCGATCGGCTCGATCGATCGTTCAAGCATCGATCGGTTACTCACGTCTCGGTGCCGTTGCAGCTGCTGTTGCTGAGATGATTGACCGACGCCGGGGTGTGCAGGTGCGACTGGTCACCCCTGACCGTGTACGGCAGCTTGAATCTACCCCTCAGGTGGTCCCTCCGCCGCGGCTTGCGGCTCAGGTCGAGCTCGCTCGCCCCCCGGTTTACGTATGCCCCCGAGAGCGAATCACGTGACGAGCTGAAGTATCGCTGCGACACAGAGTACACCTGCACCAATTAGGATGTGAAACGTGTTGCGAGAAGTAGACTGGGCGCAGGAAGAGAGATGGGCGAAGGGGGTGTTATCCTAAGCACGCTCGCAATAACGTTTTTCGTGACGCTGATCTGTCTACTTTTGCTTAAATCTGATGCGGTGTTGTGTAATGCATTTTTAGTCGTGTGATTTGTAAGTAACGCACTTACGTGTGTGTCATTTTGATGCATGTAAATCGGGTGTGCATGTGTGTGTACGTTAAAATTGGAACGACCAGAGCGGCCGATTTCCGCTTTTAATTTTTTCAGGGAGAGAGGGGAGATTAAATATGGAGGAGAGGGAAAATTAGGTAGATTGATGGACGCGATTAATCGCGATCGCGTTGCGATCGGGGAATCACTTTTCATTGGCAAATCATCATCGTTTCTCGTGACTCGGCAGAGCGCCACTGTTGATTACTATATCCATTACGTTTTATTTGACGGTTAAATAAAATACTGCACGCACGTATGAATGTGCGCGCGGGGGAAATGCGCCGTAACCAGTTCGGTTGTTTTTCGCTCCCCGGAGATTTTCTGGTCGCGCGTACCCGCAACCGGTTTATTCGGGTTTCTCTACAATATCCGAACCATCGAGGGATGGCTTCTATGCGGTTGCTGTCGTACACAGTGAAACGAACGTGCCGAGCGTTCTGTTACCCGCTCGCGAAATTGTTGTTGCAAAATTTCTCTGTCTGTCTTTCTCTCTCTTCTTTTCTTTCTCTCTCTTTTTTTTTCACATCGAATAGTTTGGAATTAAACACGCGCGTTCGTGCGAGTTTGCCGCGGCAAACCCGTCCGCATGCACAGCGCTTTTTCAACGAGGAGCAGGTGCGATACGGTTATTTTGTTGCTACAATCCCAACTGAGGCGTTTAGAGGGTTGGTTAACGCAGTCTAGTTGGAAGAATTTCCCCTCTGTCTTCTCGTTCTGTTCCACTGTGTCCATTTTATAGCGCTCTGTCGTCCTCAGTTATGTGACAATGTAACTTTATCAGTGATAACTGCATTCCCGAGGAAAATTTCGTTGAGAAGAGTACGACGTTTGCAGGCACGACGAATTTTTTATCTCGAAACCAAGTTTCTGCACTGACTCCGCAATGTTTCTCGAAAACGCAGTGGCGTTAAGAAATCTCGACAGGAGTACAACTCAAGACACGTCGTCTAAAAACGGAACGGAAGGATTAAAAACCCCGACATCCCTCGGTAAAAAGAACAGCCATTGCAACGCGTTAGGTGAGAAATAGAATAATGGAGGGCGGGACGCGTAATTTTTCGCGCACCCTTCTCGACCGCATCCCCGCAACGTTACTTTCAACGTGAAAGCGATAACGACTCGAGTGGTCACTCGCGAAGGAGCAGATATGCTTTTCACTGGGGAAATATCTAAAGACCAATATCGAACGAGGTGAGTTGGCCCTCCTCCTTCCCGAAACTTCTTCGTTCACTCGTCTGTGACCATTTTCCCGGCGAGCAACCCCCAAAGAAATATTGGTAAATATTCACTTATGGTCAGCACCCGCAAATGTCAATGACCTTGACATATGTTATAGAGGTCATCATTCTAAGTAACCTTCTGCAAGTTTTAGCCGTCGCTCGTTGTTTATTAAAAAGTTATTAACAAAAAAAGTTTAATGATTTCGCACGACTTTTCAGCTGTCCACGCGAAGCAAGAACATGATATTGACATATATTACAAAGGTCACTTTCTCGAATAACCCGCACTAGGTTTTAGTCGTCGATCGTTGTTTATTAAAAAGTTATTAACAAAAGAAGTTTCGAAAATGTAGTAGTTATTTTGAATATTCAAAGACATAAACGACGAATATGTATATGAACGAAGGAAGGAAAGTCATTTAAAGCAGTGAATCGTTAATATTTAGAATAGTTTGTTTTAATATAAGTACAAAGTATTCTCTGCTTTAACCTAACCTAACCTAACCTAACCTAAGTTTTTAAGTAAGGTCCTTTAGAGAAAATCTTTGAACTACGATAAATAAAAACTTGGAATGTCGAATAGATTACTACGTCATAGATAAACACGACTGTTCCTCATTTACAACTCTCCTATACCAACTATTCTCTGCTTTAATAAAAAAATATATTAATGATTCACTGTTTTAAATGATTTTCCTTTGTTCGTACATGTACTATTTTACATACACATTAGTAGTTTATGCCCGATACCGTGTGTTCCGCCAATAATTGTAGTCAAAGGGTATGTCCTTGACAATATAAATTTAATGAAAATCCTTACCATGTACATGGTGTCCAATAATTACGTATAATTTGTAAGATTTATTTTGTTAATAACTTTTTAATGAACAGTGAGCGACGGCTAAAACTTGTTGCCTGTTACTCAGAAAGGTTACCTCTATAACATATGTCAAGGTCATTGACATTTGCGGGTGCTGACCATAAGTGAATATTTACCGAAATATTTTCCGCGCTCTATCGCGCGGTGAACCAACCTGCTGCTGCTGCTGCTGGTAGTAGTGGTAGGTGGGTGTGTGTCGGCCCATGAATTTACCGCTGACGAGGTCCAGGATGCTCTGCCTAGAAGATAAAACTCCCCTGGACACGTTCTCCACGCTCTTGGTGTCATCCTCCTTCTCCCGTATGCCGACCCTCCCGTCGTCCGCTCTCCCGCTCCTGCCATCGCGGTACTTCTCCCCCGTGTAGCTCAGGGCGGAAGCGGAACCCCCGCTCAGACGATGCCTCACGCCACTCGATGTGATCATGCCTGCAACATCGAATGGGCTCGACTGTAAACGGCGATTCCTCTTGAACCCGATTTAAAAGGCTTTCTCTACATTTGTACGTGCGCGCGCGCGCGCGTGTTCACTCTTTCTCACTCTCTGTTTTTCTATCTGAATATCAGATTTTCATCTTCGCTTCCTCTTTGCTCTCGGTTTTAATCTCCTTGTGAAACATTCGCAACTCGTTGCACGTCAGCGTGAGAGACTTTCTTAGTTCTCCAGAATGGCTTCTCGATGATTTGTTTAAGGAATTTCGGTACGCGATTTTGCAAAGGGGGATCATCATTGCGACGATCTTTCTCAAGACGATAATTGTGGACGGACCAAGCTGCCCGTGCTCGCGCAATTTGCAATTGTAGGATTTTTCGAGCACTCGTCTTCCGGCGCGACGGGAAGAGGGAGCGTAATAAGATTTATATGGGGGTAAGTAAAAGAGGATGTTGTTTCGGTAACCTGTATGTACGATGAAGTGATACCTCCACCCTGGAAAATGTCGTAATGAATACTCGCGCTCGGTACCACCTGTGGATGTGACGACATTCAGCGCAGCCTCACAGTGAGAGAAAGAGAGACGCCGCATCAGAGACAAGGGTGGTCCCTTTTTCGCGTCTCATGAGTATAGAATTTCCCTCGTAATGAGACGGGGATAAAACAATGTGTACACGGGAAAATAACAGCGGCCGATAGAAGGAGAGAACGCGAGAACGCGAGGAGAGATAAAAGGGAGATTCCTTTTCTAAAGGCACCACCCTGAGTTTTAATAAAGGTGTTATAATGCAAAAGTATCACGCCTTGAGCCCCCTCGCTAATGCTTCGTTTTTGTGAAAAATCCCGTGGAAATCCCAAACTCCAAGCTCCCACGACGATTTCTTTCACATTTATCGTCCTCGCTTGCATTGCTCGCCGTTAAATAAATAACGCGCGAGCGAATTCACGGCGAGAATAAGGGTTGACGGTCCCGAGCGAGCTCGAGACCGAGCGTCGTCGGAGATGTCAGGGGGCACGGGCGGGAGAAAGGAGGATGGAGGCATTATCTTCGCGCGGGATGACACCTGCAGCGTCAAAGAGGCTGCTCCCGAGTGGGAGGGGGTGGGAGTGGAGAGCGGGACACGTTTTCTTGCAGCGCGAGATTACGGCTCATCCACTTTTGCCGGGTAGTAACGAGGCGTGACGCGATAAGGGGTGCAAAATCCGCGCGAGCGATGCCAGTTATCCTCGCGCAACCTTCTCCCCTTTCTGTAGTTCTCGCGGCTCCAGTTAACCGGAAATAAGTCCCCGGCGAGGGTTGTCGCGCGTCCGCAGATAATTTTCCTCCCGAGTTGCAATTTGCAACGACGAGACGTTATTCCAAGCGACTCCGCTCGTCTCCGTTCGTCGAGGGGAAGGGAGTGTTAGAATTGAGGGTAAACGGTGTGTCGCTCGAGTGCCTCGCACGCGATAAGCGATAAAGAGATTAATCCCGTTAATGAACAGCATCTCTGGAGAACCTTTAGTTTTTATGAACGTTGCAGATTGGATGGCGCAGGGGAGGAGCAGGGGTGGGAAGGGAGAAAGGGGAATAATTAAGTGAAAGACGAATGAAAATACGTGACCGAGAGTCCGGTTCAAGAGGATAACGAAGTGTTGCTCCAGAAACACCATAACGAGATTCCTGCTCTCCGAGACTGTTTCGCAAATAATCTCGCGCGCGCACGCATCCTTTCTCTCTCTTTTTATCTCCTGCTTTCTCTCTCTCTCGCCGTTCTCCATTAAAGTCGACCGGGGAAAAACGATCGCGAGAGAAAATCTGCGCCAGCGTTCTCTTCATTATTTCTCCCTGTTATTTTCCCGTTAACACGGCGCGAAATAAGCAGCGGGGAAATTTGGTCGAGTACCAGGAAGCAGCAGGGAAGGAAGGAGGACGGGAGGACGAACGAGCTCATTCTACGTTCAATAATGGCGATAATGGCGCGCTGACGTAGAGGGGCAAATGCCACCTGGTGTTTTATTTCAAGTGCTCGGAGAAAGCTCGTTCGCCACCCAGGTCAATTAATTAATACACGGTTATTATTATTATTGCCGCACGGTAGATTACGGTGAATTAATTTTTATACATTCCGTTTTGTTGTTTCCGGTATCAATTCGCAAGATGCGCCGCTGTTTTCTGCCATTTTCAGATGGCAATGTATATACAATTCGTCTTTATTACAGATATAGAACAAGGATGAATAGGTAAATAAATATGAATAGTCCGGACAATTCCAATTAAAGTTAAAAGTGTCTCGTTAAGAGGATCCGCCGTTCCGTAGAGAGTACAGTGGGAATAAAAGTAATTGCTTTCTGGCGCCCGAGAGAATTAATAGGATAAGTTTTGAAGTGAAGGAACCAAGACAAGTTCCAGCGCAATCTCTGTACAAAGAGTAGTAGCATAAAAAATTGAAAGCCGCCGGCGGCGCGCGCCAATCATCTTCGACACTCTCGTGACAAGAGAAATCTGGTTTCCTCAAAAAAAGGAAAAGAAAAGGAAAGCTCGCTGCCCGAAATTCAAAAAGTCGTCGAAAGCCTTAATAATGATAGTAGCGCGTGCGTCAATGGATCGGCATTATCGAAATCCAATTCAATTAGTCGCATCCGCGACGAGAGTCTCATTGAAAGCGCCGATCTTTGAAGACGCGGCTCGCATTCAATTCGGTCGCGCTCGTGATACAATCTAAAATGATTCCGCGCCGGCAGAAATGATTTCAGGACCAGTCCGGGACTCCGGGATGAATTATGCACGGCACGCCTCCGACGATCATTACTGTAAAGGACGACGAATTAATTCTGCTTGGAGACTGCGTCGCGCGCGCAAGTCGCCTCTTTGGACGAGGACCATTGTGTTGCACCCTCAAAGACCGGCGCTACGCAAATATTGTGTTCGGGTAAACGTACACGCGCGGCTCATACGTACGTATGACGCGGTGCAGCACGGTCGACGACGCCCACAATGAGAATGCAGCTTTAGAAATCGAATTTATACTTCCCGGCGCACCTTTGTGACTTTCTCTGAGTCTTCGTTTGAACCTTCTTTGAGGCTTTGTTTGAGCCTTCGTTTTTAATTTTCCGTTAAGATTTCCTTTGAGCCTTCGTTTGGGCCTTTTGCGAGCTTTCGTTTGAGCCTTCGTTGGGAACTTTTTTTTAAACCTTCCTTTGAGTTTTTGTTTGAACCCTTCTTTGAGTTTCTCTTTGCGTCGAGCTTGGAATGGATCCGACTCGAGCCTTCCGCGCAGAAGAAAGTTAGAAAAAGACAAGAAGCGGAAGGGACAGAAGCCCGGAGCGAAGCTCATAAACCGCGATTTACGAGCGTTATGTGAGCCGCCCGCGCGAGCCCTCTTGGTTTTTTTCCTCCGGCGTTTTTCCGAAACGAGGAATCTTTTAAGGATCTCGTGGCGATCGCGCGCCTGGCGTGTCGCTCTTTTGGTATTCCGAAAAGGGGAAGGAACGTATCGCCACGGGTGCACCACGGATTAATCGTGATTTATTGCGATCGGTCGATTCCGCGCGGGTCGACGAAAGGAAGAAAGGAGGCGAGAATTTCTTTGCTTCGAAAGCAAAAACGGATCTCGCGATCATAATAACAATATTTTTCCGCCATGCTGGTTATTATTAGCCCTTTCTATTCTCTCGTAAAGGCCTTTCGACGTGCGTGTGTTAAACCCTCCCCCATGGTGCACGGAAAACAAGCGTGTACAGTTGTGAGCGAATTAATACTGTTCGGAACACTGAAAATGCTTTTAGTTCACCCACGCCGGGTTTTCTCGATCTCATTTTGCTCGCGTTTGTTCGCATCGGCGGGGAAAAGCGAGCGCGAACGCGCGGGCAACATGGCGGGCGGCCTTAATGCACCCCCGATGGTGCACGCTGCGCGCGTCCCGCTCAAATATGAACGAGTTCTAATGCGCGCAAAGTTGCGCGTGATATTAGCGCGATATGAGCGGCGCGCTCTCGCTAATCCGAGAATACGAAGTTGGCAAATGCGCCGTCATCATTTTCCAAATTCGCCGAATTCTGTCACGGACAGATGAACGGATGGATAGGTAGAAGGACTCGCGCGCGGACTTTTCTTTCCAGTGAAAGATATATTCACTTTCCGAAGTTTTCCGAACGAAAATATCGCGAGTCCAATATCCGCCGGCGGATCCTCGGCGCGTTCTCGTGCGGAAGGAAAGTAGGCAACTTTAAATGACGACGTCGCGCGCCAGCCAGCCAGAAATCTCCGCGACGACGAAGATCGAGAAAGGGCGAACTTAATTTCGTCCTTTGTCACGGCAATCGGACGGCGATTGAATGTGCGAGGATGTCGCGCTTTTAATGGCCTGCAAAAAAATGCGCTCCTTTACGGTATTTCGCTTTGATGGAATTATGATGACGGTATCTTTAATTATCTTTAATAATTATCGAGCAGAGACCAGAGCGGACGGTTTCCACTCTTCTCTCGGTAGCGTCGTGATTCGGCGTCACTATTAAGCGGGCTTCTTCGGAGATAAAACCCCCTCAGGAACTGACGTCATTAAACAGGAATCACAAGCCGCTGACCCGGAACGAGACGTCAGGCGCTGAAGTGCACGCAGGGCCTAATATCGCACATTGTCGCCGAGACAATTTCGCGTACAACAAGAGCATCGAAACGTGCCATCATAAAGGCTGCATCGATCGGTCACGAAGCTCGTTCTAGAGGAAAACGAGAAATTGTCGCGAAATTACGTATCGCAAGCGGCAAGCCCGCAAATCCGGAGATGCGTGCTGATTCCTGAATAATGGTCGCGCACACCGTAATCATCGCGATCGCAACTGCCCATTTTCATTGAACAGTCGTCCCGCTTCGGCTTTGCCTTTCATTGCCTATGAAAATCGTCATAAATACTAATCGCGATGCTTCAGGAACACCATCGTAATTTCGGAGCGGAGCGAACGCGAGCGCCGCGCGCTCAATTCCCTTTAACGCGTTCGCCGCCGCGTGATTGGAGAACTGTTCACTGCAAGCTACTTTACACTTTTTCTACATTCGACATGAAAAATTTCTGACAGACTTCCTTTATATTTTGATGAGAATAAAACTAACGCGTCACTTATCTCGCCGGAAATCACGCTGCCGTCAAACTTGTGATGAACCCCGACTCACCTTGCCGATCAGAAATTGCGCGGATAAATCGAGAGAAAACGGAGAAATCAAAGAGGGAGTGACGTCCATGCTTGCGTGACAAAGGACGGAAATTTCACTCCGGAGTGTTTTTGACACTGCATTACAGCGTGAAACTCGAAAAACTGGGGAGGAGAACACGAGGATAAAAGGGCGACAATGTCGGCCCTTCGAGCAACGAACCTTCGAATCATATCACCAACGCGGGATCGGATGAGCCTTGAAAGTCACCCGCGAAAATGGCGGGAAGTATCAAACGGGAAGAAAAGACGGCGATGAACCGCGACGCGGATTGTAACGATCGATTCTGACGACACGAGGACAAATTCGCACGCAACGAGAGAGCCAATCGGACAGGGATGGAGTGCGTCGGCATCCGTCGGGGTGGTTCTCTCGGAAAGGTTGTCGTCGCCGATTCGTGGAGCGTGTATTCGACCGAGCGCGCTTTTACCTCGACGGCAAAAGTGTCGGCGCATCAGTTTTACGCGTTATCGAGCGTGCAAAATACGCGGGGTGGACGGACACAGGGTAGTGGACGCGCGCGTGAACAAAAAGGGGAGAAGAGGCGAAGAATGGGCAGAACCGCGCGGATCATTTCCGGCCGAGCGGTTCTCGTCTGCTAAATAAAGCCGCGACGCGAATCGAAACGCAAAGAGGGAAACGTGAATCTTTATCGTTTTTTTTTCTCTCTCTTTCTCTTTTTGACGAAACAGTTGTTTTAATTTTTCACGATTTCGTTGCAGTTGTGTTATCCTAATGTCGGAGAAATTCCGCGTGACTGCGGCATTTCTCTTTTCCCCTTGCGAGAGAATGGATTATGTTAATTTCTTGTATTTTTACCGTTAAATTAGCTCCCGGCGCGGTCCGGCAAGGTGCACTTTTCCTTTTTCAGCGAAAAGGATTACAACATACACACACGAATTTATCGTGTCTTTGCCATTATTCTCGCTGACCACCAAAACGCAGACTTTCGCTTCACCTCGCAAAAGAAGGATTACATTAATTTCCAGCGTTTTTGTCATTAAGCCATTCTACTTGCGTTCACCATCAAAGCACAACCATAGGAAGTGCAACCATAAAGTTGTACATCACCCACACGCATACACGTATATAGCAGCGCTGTCACGTTGAAATTCGCGGAACCAGCCGCGTTATCAAACAGGTAACCATCAACCGAATACAATTGGAAAGTCCCATTAAAACTTAGCGAGTATACGAGCAGACTGATCCCGGCCGCAATTCGGATTAACGTCGCGATTTGCGAGGGGGGTCGTTATCGCCGCTAACGTTAACACAACGCCGCCTCTCGGCAACGATAGAATCAATATGTTGCGACAATAACAGCTCACATCGCCGGCAAGAGCCATTCCGCTAATCGTTCACTGCGGAAACTTGGCGCAGCGAGATCGCAGTAGCAGAAGGCAGCGTGTAATCAGACCTAATTCTACAATAATTTGCTTGACGAGTGTCACATCGATCACGGAAATCCCGACAATGCGCGTATAGATGTGTCCGCTCTTGTCCGCCGCGCGATCATTTCACACGGAAATTTTGCGGTACACAAGTACGAAATATTACATGATATAATAATATTTTAATTAAATCTTGATGTCATTGTACGTTCACATTGCATATAATATTTATTAATAGAATAAAGCCTTCAACAAATACTACAAAGTTTTGTTTTTTTTACGCGAACGTTTTGCAGCGTACAAGTAAAAAGTATTATATGATGTTTTAATCAAATATTTTAATATTTTAATCAAACTCTGACATCAATGTATGTTATTATTGCATGCGATATTAATCGATAGAATTAAATAGAACCTTCTATTAGTACGGCAATTTTTTTCCAAGCACGTTGCAATCAGTTCGATTGGAAACTCCAGTACGTGCTTACTCTTCCTCTTTTTTCTCTTCTCTCTTTCCCTCTTATTTTTTAAAATATGCCTTGGACAATTTTCTAGACAATTATCCATTAACTTAGGCACGACAACTCCGTATCTCGTTATTTAAGTGCATCATCAACGTTGTCAGACCCTCCCGCGTAAATTTTGATAATAGCGGAGCCGTTTTATCGCGTCGGCTCGGCCGCTCCTTAATTAGTTAATACTCCGGCGTTCCGGTCATGGAAATTCATGAAAATTATCCCCCCGTCACCCCCGAGTGCGTTTTTATTGTCAGAAACTTCAGACGGCGACGCCGCGCCATGCATTCCTAACGCGAATCGCATCGCGGCCTCGATCGGAAACAAGTTAATCGCAAATGCGCGTAATGACGCGTAACTGCTAAATGCCGTTTCGCCGTAATTGCACATAATTGAACCACCATCAGGATCGCGCCAGGCGTCGTAACGACTTTTTTCAACATTTACATAGGGCAGTCGCGTTCGTTCCCGTCCAATTATCGCGCGCCGCAATTCCGGAATGTGCAAAGCGAAGGGCAAACGGCTGATATTCACAAATTCGCTCGCTAAATTCAGAACACGCGAGTCTCCTTATGTTCCACCCTCCGTACACGCAGCGTTTCACCCTCTTTCGGCGTCACGTATCTACGTGTACGCTCGAAAATCGATACAAAGCGCGGGAAAACGGTTGTCGCTATTTTGCGACACCGATATTGGCGCGCACACATACATACATACGTATATATAATGTATGTGAACACACACGCGCACATACACGAAATGCCCGCAAATATGAGCTTAAAATACGCGGCTGTCGGTTGGCCGCTTCGCCGGAGATTACTTGACGCGTTTATTCTCGACGTTTTCGATCCTCGCGAAAGTCGATCCGTCCGACTTCATAACGCGCCGGATTCGTCCCTCCGCTCCGAGTTTATATATTATATAATCATTCCGCCGCGCTCCGAAAATGCACCGACGTACTGCACGCTAAAAATAACGAGCAATGAAGCGGACGGACGCGGCGATGAGTGTCGCTTCTATTTTCTCGCAAAGTCCCGTCGAAGTACGTATCAGCCTGTGTGCATCGAAAATTGAGATCTCAATTTGCAGATGGAGATTCGACCGATCAGAATGTGTCAGACATCATTTCGATCGGTCGAATCTCAACGTCCCACTCGCAAGCTCGGTCTCTAACGCATAGTCTGACGCAATATTTCGCGCCTGAGCGATGGAATCACGTAAAGCATAAAACAAAGTGGGATTTACATGGAAACGATATTCACTTAAACTTAGTTATCTGCCGACCGTTTCACCTACAGATCATTTCGCGGATGACGACTATAATGGCAGAACTTTGTTCGTAGGCGATCTCGAATCGACGATTCGAAATTGTCAGAGAAGTGCATTCGGTGGACTGCATTCGGTCGTCACGATTAATTAATTAGCAATTACGGTATCTCCGTGGGGATGAAACGCGCCGATCCCCAGGGGTTTTCAGCAGACAACCCGCGGATGATCTCGCGGACGGCGATCGGCATGAATAATGCGCGGCGGCGCATATTCTATTGCCTGGTTAATTCATAGTTTCGTATTTGCGAGAATTGCGCGTGAATGTTTTCATTCGGCAGGTTTCGCCGGGCGCAATTGAATTAATGCGCGTGCGCGCGCGAAATGCTTCGCCGATGCGCGACAAGTATCCGCCGTTCTGTTTTCGTTGATTCTGCTTTTGCCGCGCAAACAAGAGTCGCGCGGAAGCGGTTTTTCCGATAAATAATTCCGTTTGTCGAAATAAAGCGCGAATCCCCCTGCTGATCCATCGAGCGATGAGACTCCCTGTTTGAGAGCTTCAAGCTCAAACGTGCGTTGGCTGGCGCCCTTTTGTTGAGGCATCCGTTCCCTTTTGTTTCTTCTCGCTTGACGAGGGTCGGAGAGGGCAAAGCGTTTGACTCGCTAGTCAAAACTTGGGATCCGACAGCTAACCCAGTAACGTAAATTAGCCCCGAATAGCGGAGGGAAGAGAGAGAGATATATATATATAGAGGAAGCGTCCGCACAAAGTAAACCTATTTCCCGCTAAAAAAAATGAAAGATACTTTTGTAACCGTGTCCGTCGACGTCGATCCTCCCGTTTGCTAGCAAAAATGCAAGCGCGATTGACAATCCGCGAGATGACGGACGGCGCACAGTGGGCTAAACTCGAAAAAAGCTGGCCAAAAGTAATAACTCGAAAACATGACGTTTTAGAAAAACATGTTTCAAATAAAAGTTATAGGGTTTTAAATCAGGTATTAGATAATAATACTAGTATGACCTTGAATAGCGTTGCCAAGGTCACGCAAAAGTCACCTTGAATGTTTTAAATGGGAACCTCCAGTTTTCATTAGATATTTTTGTAGCTTACCTCAAGAGCTTTTCAGAACACTATAACAAAGTATTTATCCGTTAAATACTTCGAAGTTATGAAGCTTGAAAGTTACAGTCGCTACCGCGCCGCGTCGTACGTTTCGCGGCATTTAAAAATTTCACGGTGATCTGTACATGACCTTGACAACACTATCAAGGTCATACTGGTATTGCTATGTAATGCTTCACTTAAAAACTTACAACTTTCATTTCAAACATTTTTTACCAAAACGCCAAATTTTCGAGTTATTACGACATGAAAATTAAAATGAAACATCCTGTATATAACGCAAAGGTGTGCGTTGGTGTGCACAATTCAAACGGAAATACTTAGTTTGAATCCTACACAAGATGATAAAACAAGAATCCCAAACAGCCTTTTACAGCTATTTAAAAAAAATGATATTGAACTTTACTTCTTTCTTATATTTTAAGAAACCAAAAACTTAGATTAACACAAATTGATGAACAAACATTTTTAATGGTTGTAACTGTTTGGGAAAAGAGTTTCAATTCTATTTATAGAGTAAAAAGCAAAATTACTTGCATCCGCATACAAGAATGTAAGCTATAGCCTACACTCATTCATAATTCGTTTTTCGGAACATTAACGCGTTGCCTCCTATTAATTGTTGATTAATGGGAAGGAAATTTTTCCTACGAAACTCCATTCACATTTTTGAAAATACTGATATCCATGAATCAAAAAAGGTCGAAATGCACAGATTTCCAAGAGTTGAAAAAATTCGACTTTTGGCCAGCTTTTTGCGATTCTAGCCCACTGTGCGGCGCCGTGACTGTTTTGTTTCCTCTGGTTTTTCTCCCATCCTTCCTCGAAATTGGCTCGAGCCGTTAAAATTCGCTAATTAAATGCGTGTAATGAGATTCGCGACGACGGATCGGGGGGGGGGGGTGACGTATCCGATCGCATCTTGCAGAAATAATCAACGTCACGTCACGACGTCGCGGATTTCATAGTCGTCCCATTTCTCGCAAGCTTTTCTATTCCTTTTTACGAGATTAAATCCCGGTCAGGGCCTCCGAGCTGGATCTATCCGCGACACGATAGATCGGCACGTCATTGTGACCGGAAGCAGACTGCAATACGTCTTTTTAATGTCTAGGATATTAATAATTAATCGTGGACGCGCGTAGCGGTTGACAGCCCGACTGATCGATGGCTGAGAAGACCGAATCGTGTCCTCGATCTCGAGGACGAACGCAGGCGCCGACAAGTGCAGCTTGCCCCTCACGCGCAACCCCTCGTCCGCAAGTTGAAGATATGTCTGTGTGAGTGTAGATCCATACTGTGCTCGCGGTTGCGAAATATGTCTCGTACTCTCGGGCAACTCTTCACCTGAACTCGAGAACGCGTGAAACTCGCTGTGTGGAAATTTGCACTTTGGTCTTTACATGCGTACGGAGTGATCGTTAACTTGCTCGTGTGTTTCGCGTGCATTGAGTAGAAAGCCGATTTTTCTTGAGCGGATTGATGTCTCGAACTTTCGTTGGATAAACGACAAAATTCGTTAACATAATAGATTAAATAAATAATACAGAAATAAAATCTTATACATTACAAGAAACAATTCTTAAATTATAACTGGATCTTGAACAATAATAATATAGGATTAATAATATCAATAATATAGGATTAATAATACAAAGATGAATCTCAATATATGTATATATTGACCGAAAAGTCCGTGCCGATTTCTTTTTGCCGAAATTCAAACACAAAACTTTATTACTAATATTTGAAATTAAAATTTCATTAAAAATTCATTAATTCTCAACGCAAAGTTTTGCATTACAGAAAGAGCCACGTCGATTTTTTCGCGAAATTCAAACACGGAACTTAGTATTAATTCTTACTGTAAAGTTTCGCGTCCGAGTTTCGCTAAAAAAATCGGCATGAACCATGTCAACCCAATATCATTTTTTATCTCACTCGCGGCTCGATGATGGTTGCCCGGCCATCCTCGTCAGGAGAACAGATTCGCGAATACAATTGAGTTCAGATCAGTCGCGATGTCACGCCATATCGGACGCGCGCACGTATCCGCCTCGCGATGTGTACGATTTTACTGCCACGTTTGCGGATTGCGCGCCGCCAACGATCGCGAAATGCACTTCCGATCGGGGCTCGCTCGCGTTTTACGGTGGAGTCCAGCGAAATCTGACGAGAAATATTCCAAAGTCTATCTTTCGCGCGGTTACTCGTGAGATATTTATGCGGACCACGATGGACCGTAACATCGATCGTGTCTCTCTTATTTGGAACTCGCGGGAGGATGAATTTCCATTTATCTCTTGTATTCTTGTTAGGATTTTTCAAGACAGCGGGACCACTCTGCAAAACGTGAGTGAGTGAGCAGGAGAAGGAGGAGGAGGAGGAGGAGGAGGATGCTATTGGCTTTAATGACATCGCCGAGGCAGCAGAATCGGGTTTTTGCGCGATGAAGTCTCCGTCTCCCTTTGTCTACGCTGTATAATCGATGAGCCCGCTGAAAAGAATTTGTCCGTATGCCTGTCTCGCGAGGTCTGTCAGGAACGAACGCTATCAATTAGTTTCCTCTTGATAAATTGAAATGCCGAATTACGAAGTTTTAAACTCGACTAGCGGTGCTCCTTAGCGGGACGGGAGAGCTCTTTACTTTCTGCGCCGCGAGAAGCACCACCTCTTGCTCTCTGATTGAGACCTCTTACCGTACTTGCATACTTAAAGCGACGCGACGGATGTAAAGAATTCCCGATATTGAATATATTTAGTTCTCGACTTACTGATCGCATGGTGCAGAAATATAATCGCGTGAGCCAGAAGCGCGTTCGAAAGGAGACGTTACCTCGTTCGTTTACGTCAAATTTGTATGAAAAAATTTAATTACGTGTTAGGAAAAAGTTCGGAAAAATAATTTTATCGCCACGAACAGTCGGTATTTGCGAAAGATCTTGATTTTTTATACGTAATACGTTCGTACCTACATGACAATCAATTTGTATTTGCTCCCGAAGAAAATCTATCCAAATAAAGTCTAGACAAACTCTGATTTCCTCGAATTGCCACGTGAGTAGGTACACGGGACGTCGTAAACACATTCACGTTCACATTTTCTTCTGCGAATGATAAGGAAAGTCTCATGGGGGAAAGGAAGAGCAGAAGAAAAGTAAAACGAATGAATGCCGTTCCGCTGAACGACGACGCCATTATCGATAACTGATGCGAACTATCTCGCGACTAATTACGTCATTACCGGGCTAAAACTCGGGCTCGCTTTCTGGCGCCCTTCGGAAGGGCGCGACGGCGACCCTCCGCGACCCTCGTAAAGCGGAAAATGAGATCGATCCCGCGGACACGTGTGCGCCCGTTTCGAATAATCGAAACGATACATTACGAGTTCAGGAGCGGGACAAACTTCGGACCTTCCTCAGCCCTTCCACCCTTGCCCTTTCTCCCTTCTCCTGTGTTTCCCAGTGTAAATGTGTTACAATGTTAAATTTTCCCGAGTTCCCCCTGTTTAAGGGTGAGACGTGCGACTCCATGCATAAAACATCGTTAAATTCATAGCGCTTCAGGTCAGTCAAGGTTCGCGCACACGTGCATCGCGACTTCCGGCGACGCGCAATTCCATTGTCGGTTGGAAAAACCGCTCGGAAAACCAGGCAGGCGGAAATGACCCTCTGCATAGGGTCAACGTCGTTAGTAACACCGTAACACAGTTCGGAGTCGGCAAAAAATTCTACAATGTGGGAAGATGGGGTATACGCTATTACCGCGAAAAAAACAAAAAAAAACAAAAGCCCTCCGAGTATTTTCTATCGGATCTGCAACGCGGCGAGCGACAGGGTGAGATGGGGGAGGAGGGCTTTGTGAAACGGTATGCCGGACAAAATACACACATATACAATATATATATATGTATATATATATATATATATATATATATATATATACAGATACACACACATACGCGAGGGATTACAATAGGATTGCGTGCCGGCCACGTGCCATTGATTTTCATTACGCGCGTTCGCACTTACAAACCATTAATCCGGATGCCGCAACACTTAAAAAAGGGCCCGGGTCCAGGTCCCCGTCATTCATGCGGATTTTCCGATAACCCGGCGAATTATATTTTCGTGAACGATTTACCCCGAATTCCGTGGTCCTCCCCTGACCCCGGTAAATTCATCTCGATTGGCATCACCGGCATTCGATACGCGCACAAATCGAGCGGTAACTCCCCGGACCTTTTTTTCACCGAAATTCCGCGGTAGAAAAAATCACCCTCTCTCTTTCTTTCTTTTTGCCGATGATAGCACATGAGGGCTCGACAACAATGCGTGCACTCGAAGGGCTCGCGATGTTAACGAGCTCTGAAATCAAGACGCATAAATGAAGAACGTGCTCGCTCGCGGTTGCTCGTACGCGCGCTCGCGTGCAAAACCAAAGCCGAAGTTTATTTTACCGACGAGAATGCGCGTTTAAAGATGATGTTCCTCCGCACGCGAGAATCCCGAGGGTTGTTAGTGCAAAAGCGACGCCCCGCGAGGATCGGCCGCGGTCCTTTCCTATGCAAGTCGCGGACGGCACGAGCACCTGCTTCCGGAATCTTTTCGGTGGCTTACGCGAGCGTCCTGCTAAGCAGAACTGTGCCATGCATACGAATGTAGCAGGAACCAAATGGTCCATGAATGCACTGCCGCATTATGCTGTCCTGAAATTTCTCAGCGACCGTAAACGCGGAAACACGCTCGCGATCATTCTCGATCTCCCGCGTGGACGTTTCCAACGAAACACTTGAACTACTACTCATCCATATATTTAATAATTTAAATAGGAATGATTTTGTCAACTATTTATGAAGATATTGAATAAAATTAAAATGAAGTTGTACAAGAAATATTGTTTGCTTTAATATGAAATGTCGCTTGTATAACAAAGATTATAATGAGAGAAAAGACATCAACATTATTACAGAAATAAATATTATTAATATTGTCACGCTCAGAATTAGCTGGGCAGTCCAAGTGCAATTTATTTTCGAGAGATCATCCCCCGCATTTGTCGTCAAATATAAATTTGCAGTAGAAACATCAAATCGAACGATATACATATATATTCATGTACATGCGCGCACGCTCGAAAATAATTGTTTGTCATGAATGTCGACAGAATTTGCTCCGCGAATTTTTCCGGAAGCGTGTCAGTCTCGTTCCGGAGGTCTCGCTTTCGGAGAAAAAATATATCCAGTAAAATCACTCGAAAATTGCTACGCTCGCGCTGACAGCGGACGCAAGACACCTCCCTGGATGGAAACTCCCACCGAATTTCCGTCAGAAACTTCGAGTCGCGTTACCGTCGTCCTTGGTACCGCTAAAACTTCGCGGAAACTTCGTTTCCTCCACGTTCTATGCGAGGAAGTACATTACTCCTCTCTAAACGCACCTGTATCGATCGGCGGTAATAAAAGGAGAAGAAAGGAAAAGAAATAAATCACTACCGGATTCTTCTGTGTGTGCATATGTGTGTATGTGTGCATTTCGCGAGAAATAATATCCTTTTCACGCGCATATAATCGACTCGCACGTAATGTTGAGAGGCGTTAAACGCACGAGCACGCGTCAATCCGCGCGGGGGAGCTTGATCGAGCTCTATGGATGAAAAGCGTTTTTTATCCGTCGAAAATATGCGGTCGCGAGACGAGTACCGGTCTCGCTGGGTATCGGTTGATCCTGTCAACAGGCTCGCGCGGAAAGTGTATAAGCCGCTGACACGTACACAAGGGGTGGCCCGGGAGAGGGATGAAAGGATGCACAGACACGCACGTACACGCACCGATAGATACCCCAACTGAGTTGCCTCTCGCAAATGTACTCGCTTCTGGAAAATTCGAGTTTCCAGCAGCACACACAAATATTTGCTGCTCCTCCCCGTGCCCTCACCCCGTCCTCCACTCCCTCATAATACCGCGGCAATCCCCGTTCAGACACGCGAATCCTTTTGAGCCTCCCTCTTCTTCCACCCACCCCTCTGATCTATCGCACATGTTCGCGCTTAATCGGCCGAATCAAGTTTGCGATTCGCGCTTCCGGTCAGCCGATCAGTCCGCGCGTGAGTGTTCGATCGATTCGTTTACGTGCCCTCGTGCGCGAATAAACCGCCACTAGTCGGCAAAGGGAGGAAGTAAGGGGTGCACGCGGTGCGTCTTGATAAAGCCCGAACGAAGATTCTCCAATGGAGAAATTCTTCTCCTGTCGCTCTCTGCAAACTTGTTCCCTCCAACAGCCGGACTTTAGACGGGAAATTATCAGAAAGGTGGGTGAGCGACATCGATACCCATCCGCGAGAACCTCGCTTTCATCTCCGAAACTCGCTCAGGTATTTTCGAGCCCGCGCTTGGCGCGCGCTCGCCAAGGATCTCCGGCAAAAGTGTTGTCCATTATAAAAAAAACTTTCGAGATAAGTAAAAGTTTATCCGAGGGCGGCCGGAGAGGTCTCACTCCCTTGACTGCATTACGATTCCCGAGAATGCTCCCAAGGGGCGAGTTTCGTGACGGGAGATTGTAATTTCCAGCGATGCTCTCGCCGATCGCGTCCGGCAGGTGAAGTGAGCGATCACGCGTCGCCGGATATCCGAGCAATTCGCGCGTGACCTGTGACATTGTGACAAATAAAGCCACTCGTGACGATGGGAGTGCGATGATTTCAATATCGATATGGCGAGTCGAAGCGATTCGAAGCTTCGACGCTGACCATTTTCAATAACTTTATTCGGCGAGCGAATTAATGGCACGCGCGCACGGTTAATCGCTTTTGCTGCTATTTATCCGCTTTTCGTGCAGCGACATCGATACATCGAGCGAAGCAGAGCGTATCGGTTTATCGGTTGTTTTCACGACGCAAACAGCGAATAATGAATAATATTGTATCTCTCGGCGATGGAGATACTCCAGGCACTGTATCCGGATTTAGATGCACTTGAATTTGTTACGTTGTTATTTATCAGTTGCGCGCGTGAGCATTAATCTTTTCTTTATCGTTCTGTTCGCGATTGTTTAAGATTGACATTTATTTACGGTCTCTCACACGGCGAAAGCACGCGTTAACGTTAAATCCTTCGCAACAACACATGACAGTATACATACGTAATAAAACGACGGACATGTTATAAATTATGTTACGAAAACAGAGCGAGAATTTTCGGAGAGAGTGTCTAAAGTTTCTACCCACTGCCGGCATGTAAATTTATTAATCTATTTATGTATCAAGCAAACATGCATTTTGCCAACATCCGCAAACAATTCCTGAGGCTTTATGACTCCTTGCGACTCCTCAAACGCGAATCCATTTGCTCAAACATAATGTCGTTACGTGCTTCCCTTCGTAAACGTACTCCGCGTGCAACTCGCTTGAGGTTTGAGCTATTGCATATCAACAGCATTATCCATCAGCACGATCGATATCGCGGCAACGATGCCCGGCTAGGTACAGTCGCCACAGTGTGGACTTGATCACCTGCCGCGCGTTCCCCGTTAATTGTCACAGCTTTTATCGAATTTGCGAGTGCATTAGCCCGGCGACGCGACGCGCGCACTCGCAAGCTGGATTAGATTTTGATTGAATTCTTCACGTCCGAGCTCGAGGCATTGGCCGGAGGAATCTGATATTATCATAGTAAAACAAGGACACGGTGAGACGTTAAAAATAATTTAGACTCGTGAATCGAAATGAAAGCTAAGTGTGTTAGAAGTTATTGCACGAAATGTCAGAAATGACGAAAGCTGGATCGTAAATGTGATAAGTAATTCTGAATTAATTAAGATAAGTAATTATAAGTTTGGACTTTTCGTTTAATAAAACAGAAACACAAGAACTGTACATGTATGTGTTTACGTGGCGTTGAAAATAATAATGCACATTGTCAGATGTGTCGGAAGTGGCCAAGAGTGGTGTAATTGCGACAAGTAATTACAAGTTAATTATTATAAGTAATTACAATCTTTCCCACTCCGCATCTGACCAGATTTCTCGCTTAGAGTCACCTCGCATCGAAACACCACGTTTTCATTTGGAATCTTCATAAATTCACACGGAATCTGAAAATGAGATTTCTTTGCGAAATCGGATCAGATCCCAAATCAGATCTCGCGATACCTACCTTCCACGCGGGCGACATATTCGCAGGAATATTTTCGTAATGCGACATAACTCGCTTATTAACGGGACTTTCCAGGGGATCCGGACAGTTTCACCGGGAGTTTTCCGAGGGGATTATTGAAATTTCCCGCGGCTAATCTCGTCATGGGTGGTGCTGCAACGGTACGGTTACGGTTATCGTTCTCGTGAACTCGAGTATTTCGAAATACTCTCGATGACTCGGGAACACGCTTGTATTAGCATTTTCTGCCTCGACAGCGAGGTGCAACATTAAAAAGGAATAAATTCTTCGCCCTCTCCCTCGCGCGCGCGCGCGGAAAACCGCACCAACAAACTCGTTGAACATCCAATGGAACACGGAGAAGGAAAAACTACCCTACTACCCCTTGGAGAAGAGAATACTCTTGGAGGAGAGCGATCTCCCTGAGGGTTCTCGAAAGATTAAATTAAGTATTCCGAGGGAAAATATATCATGAAGTAATTTATTATCGATTCCTGCCGAGCAGGGATGATAAAATTACCATAGACAACTTTTCCCGCTGTACTTTAATCCCCAGCAGATAATTCCTGTTATTGTGCCTCCCTTCCTTCCCTCCTTCCTTTCTCTTGTATCCACAACTTGACGTGGTCACGTATGAGACAGAACGCGTGTACGCAGAAAGATCAGAAAGTCCTGAAACTACGTCGCCGGCAATTTTTCAGTTCCGTTCCGCACTCCCGTTTGCACGTTAATCTATTACCTTAATCTCTCCCCTCAATATCGCAATATCGTGCAACGTTGCGCAATATGTCGCGCCACGTCGCGCGCGACTCTCGCGACGAGAAATCCCGCGGACGCTCGCGCGGATGACGGAAGAATTTCTTTTTCCATCATTTTCTTCGATGCGTGAATTATGTAGCACGCCCTCGCGAGATGCAAGCGAAACAATTTATCTTATTACGAGACACGGGGGCGCGTCCACGTCCTTTTTCGGCCGCCATTCTTTGTGACCATTGCTAGAGAGGAGGACCGCAATGCACGTGGCGTCGCCGGGGCGGGGGTGACGGTGGTTTCTTTCCGAGCGCGTACGGGAGAGCTAATCATTTTTTAGTACGTCCCCGGCGCGGCGGGAGCGTAAACGCACGCGAAGCGCTAAAGGGATGTTGCCTCGTTCCTTTCTCTTCTGTTCCGTAGCGCGTGACCGCTTAAGGGAAGCGGAAGAGGAAGAGAGAAAGAAAAAAGAGAAAGAAAGAGAATGTGAGAAGGAAATGAGAAATGGATGTATTATTTGTTCTGCCCTCTGAGACCAAGTCCTCTCGAGTTTACAAATTAAAGTCACAATTTTCGAAGGAAATATTAAAAATTATAATGAAATTAAAATAAACTTACTGAAAAATTTAATTTAAAAGAGATATGCGGTATAATACAATTTAATTTAAGAGAGCTATCCGAATATAATAAAAATAATATTAGAATATAATAGAAAATAATGGAAAAATAATCGCGAGGGAATTGGAGCGTCGGTCATAAATATTTCCGAGCATGTGAAATTCACGACATGTATTATTTTTCAAAAGTAACGACAATTATATGCATATTAAAGACGTTCACAAAGAGAGAGAGAGAGAGAAATAAAGAGAGACAGGGACATTTCGCGCGACGAGAATGTCACGCGGAAAGCCGCGGTTGACAGGTTGAGGCTGAAGCTTCGGCGGTTTCCGCGGCCGCGGTTTTCCTCCATTCCACGGCAACAGAGCGTTTCATTGCCGTTTGACGACTCCGCCATCCTCGCGGCCCGTTCCACGTGGCGTTTCCGGTTCGGTTGAGTGTCGAATAAATCTCGAGCCCCATCCCTCGTGCGTACGAGGGAAAACAGCTCGAAAGCCGGAATTATTCACGGCGCCTTAACCGGCGGTGCTTAACCGTGGTCGTGGCTGTGCTCGTGAAAATTTCTCGCAACGAGCGCCGCGACGACCGTGCGTCGACGAGCCGAGGCACTCGAGCACTTCCGGTTATAGCGAATGGATTTTCGGATGGGGCAGGCGCGTCCCCTCGTTAAATCGCGTTACGCGCGACCTGTTTCCTCCCCGCGTCATAAATTCGTGCAGAGCCCACGAATATCCTCCGGTCTCGGTAATTAATTATAATTTATTTATCTAATTACGATTTAATCTGATCACAGTTGTTGCCCGCAACAACGCTGGGTCACGATTTGTCTCCTCGGAAACAGCTGTACCACTACAGGGTTGCTTGGACCGTGATTAATATTCGTGAATATTACTCAACAGTTTTTAATTGCTGACTAATTTTTCTGAGATTTCTCTGCTATTCGGTTTTACTCGAGAAAAGCAGCTTGTCAAGTCGATACTAAACAGACACTATTATTAATAATTACTTTCTACAATAATATACTCGTGTCGTGATGGATAACTCCAATTTTTAGCGATATACGATCTTTTAGAGATTTTATTTATATTTTATTATACAGATTATATTTATAATTTTAGAGATCGCTGCTCTCTCTGTTTCTCGTTCCATATTTTATAATTGATCATCCTCCAATATGTTTCCGTGCCGACAAAGAAAATACGCAAGGACGTCTCTTGATAACAGCGACATATCACGAATAGCGAGCGAAGCGGATGCGCGAGTTTTGGACTTTTACATGAATATCTGGGAGACGATATCTTACTCGTGGAGACGCGATAGGGTGAGTTTCGTTCTCGTTGACAAGAACGTCGACAGGGAGGACAGGGGAGAAAACGTGGATGCATCCGCGACGAACGCGCTCGCGTAATAGCGCCGCACGCGCGCGCGCGCGTTTTTCGGCCGCTTCCTTCCGAGGAAATTCCGCTGCGAAATTCCGCCGTCTCGAGGATTTCGGGTATTCGCAGTACCGCGCGTCAGGATAATATCCGCCACCGAGACGAACAAATTGGCGAACACGGAACGTCGCGCCGTCGTCGACGTTTCCGGGACACGACTTTCACGAAGAGATTCAGCGAGTTTCGTCGCGGATGAAGTCGTCCAGCAAGACTGCATTCTGCCTGAGCCAAGCTTGCCCAATACGCTACGCCTGATAGGAAGTTGAGGTACTTATGGAAAGATTACTTGTGAGAGAAAGAGGCTTATTGCCGAAGAGAGAGAGAGAGGGATTTCGAAGTTTCACAAATGGTAAGACAGCTTGTTGAAATTGACGTCTTCTTATCGCTCAAATTTAGAGTACATTAGAAAAAGAGAGAAAGAAGCGTCTCATGTATTTTCTATATTTTTATTTACTTATTACGTTACTCTTCAAAAATATAAAAAGGCAAGAATTTATTTGAAGTTTAAATAATAATATCAGAGCGCTGAAGAAAAGACTAAACAACTTTTGCATATATTTAATATATTATATGTATATATTCTAATTATTTTTAAATACAGGGTGTCCCGGGTTTTAACCGACAAACTGCGGGAGCATATTCTACTAGTGGAAATAAGAAAAAATTCTTATATCGAGTTTGCTTAGAAATGCTTTATTACAAAGTTATAAACCAATATTGAAAAGAAATATCAGATAAGTAACAACGGATTTTTTCACAAAAATATAAATTATCTACGCAATGATTTAGTGACGCATTTCAAAATGTTGTCCTTGCACATCGATACAAGCTAGACATCGACGTAGTACAGAATTTGTTACGGTACGACATTCCTGAAAATTTGGTTGCATCTCAGTAACTGAATTAGTAATTCGTTGCTTTAAATCTATCTGGTACTCTCCTGTTAGGAAATCTACGTTGATACTCTCGTACGGCAGCTCGTGCATTTCCGTCACAGAATCCGTACACGAAATGAATATCAGTGTATTCCTCATTTGAAAACACTTTTGGCATTCTGATAGTAATTGCTAGTTGACACGACGATTGAAATCTAACAGCTACTGTTGTGAAAGTAACAATCATACTGAATCGTTTCAACATAGTGAACATGAATACATGTGAATACACATAACATAAACATCTTCGACCTTCCAAATTCTACACTATGTTCCGTTGTTACTTATCTCATATTTCTTTTCAATATTGGTTTATAACTTTGTAATAAAGCATTTCTAAGCAAACTCGATATAAGAATTTTTTCTTATTTCCACTAGTAGAACATGCTCCCGCAGTTTGTCGGTTAAAACCCGGGACACCCTGTATATTCGATAATTTTAGTTTGAAAAAAATTTTTTGAACACATTCACGCTTGTTACACACTTTTTGCTGAATCATTCCAAGGTT
This sequence comes from Ooceraea biroi, assembly GCF_003672135.1. Taxonomy (NCBI): domain Eukaryota; kingdom Metazoa; phylum Arthropoda; class Insecta; order Hymenoptera; family Formicidae; genus Ooceraea; species Ooceraea biroi. The sequence goes on along the minus strand of NC_039506.1, from coordinate 15,242,010 downwards.
CCTATCCAAGAAATTAAACAATTTCGAATCAAAGCAGAATCGCTCTTGCGTCGCATCTCGCGCGAGGAAGCCCGTCTTGCGGGAGACTGCCGCGTGTTGAAACCGAGGCAATCATCATCGCGATTCGCTCGTCAGTCAACTCGGTCAACCAGTGCATTTCAATCTGACACCTAGCCGGCCGAGGCCGATTCGTGCGGTCCGCGTAATGAAATTCGCGTAACGTCGCCGGGGATAGTTGCAAATATGTGCAGATATATGCGCGCTCGCGCTCGCGCTCGCGCCGGACACGCATCCGTTATACGCCGGGTTTGCCGTTGACGGTTTATGGTGGTCGTGAACGAACGGCCGAGGTACGCTACGGTAATGGCTTTAAGCTGCGAGCCTGGGCGTTTCCGGCAAGGTGTCCGTCCTCGCCATTTAGACACGTACGTTTCTGGCCGCAAAATCCATCCGAGTATTCAAGAGAGAGAGAGAGAGAGAGAGACAGAAGGTTGTCGAAGAAAAGACAAAGCTCAGTTGCATAATCGATCAAGTAGTCGCCAGCAAATTCCTTGAAGGAATCAACCGAATTAAGAATTGATCGAGGATCAATTAAACTGAATTAAAGATTTCATCCTATGTCTAGTCTTGGACAAGAGACAAGAGGGCAAAGCTAAAGATTATCTTTCTAGTGAAGCAACCGAAAGAGCAAATGCACTTTCCAGTGCTAGGGATTAATCAAGGCTGACTCTAATTGAGGATTAATTGAATCGAATTGATCAGAGTTTTTTCAGGGTCGACTTTGAATGAGAAACGCTGAATCGAAGAGACGTTGAAGATTTACTTTCACGATGAAACGAATCGAAACAAATAAGTTCCTCACTGCGCGAGAGATTAATGAAGTTTGAGATTAACCGGGGGGCTAATTAGATTGAATCGAGGTCTTTTTCAACATCGGATCTAAATGGGAGACGCTAACTAGGAAACTCTCCATTCTCGCCGAACAAATAAATAATGTGCAGGATAATATGTGCGACGGAGATATTTTAAGCATCGCGACGCGTGCGGAGACGCTAAAATAAACGTGGGGATGAGGCGTTTATGCACGGACTGATATATAAACAGCGGCGGGACGACGGGGCGAGGGTTGAGGGTCGTCGAGGAGTGGCGCAGGTCCAAAGAGCTGCGGCAGAATTGGGGTGGAAGGGATTTCACGGAGACAAAGACGGCGGCGACGTGTACACGATACACAAAGAAGCAGTAATGCAGCAGTAATCAACTACAATTGAATTACGGAGGGTTGGCAAGGTGATTGGGATGGGAAAGGGGACAAAACTCGACGCCCTCTCTGTCGCGACGATGCTACCCCGAGATCTCACGTAAATGTCGTTAACCGTCACAGCGATCGCCATTAATGCCACGCGTCGGCGACGTTTTATTATAAGTTGCTTAATTTTTTGTCCGTGACACACAGGCATTGATCTGGTTAGCTGCCGATAGGCGATCGTTCGATTAGCAGCTTCCGGGAAATTTAGTGGAGAGATATAAAGAAATAAATATTATTGCTTAATTTTTAATAACCATTTTACAATAATTATATCAATATTTTTATCAAAGCACTATGTATTTTAAATGTAAAATTATCATGAGAAATATATACTTGACTTTTTCTTTATCATAAAGCCTGATGTACGATAAAACAAAGTTTATTTATAAACGATAAAAAAGTTTGTTTATTTATTTATTTAAAAAATATAAAGGATTACATATACATACGTAAATAAGAGCAGAGATACAATATGACGAATAAATATTATAATGTATGCAATTATTCAACGATATTAATTACTCTTCGACAGGGGCTTCGTGATAAATCTTATATGAACAATGCCAGACGCATTCGGGACGTAAAAATAAATTCGACTGAAAAGCGTCGCGCTCGTGATTTGATATAAAATAAAACGACGCAATGTCCATCGATATTACGACAAAATTAATTTCCAACGTGCAGTCCGGTCAAACGATGCGGTGCTCTTTTGTGGCCGAATGAGACGCGAAGAATGCTCGTCGGGCTCTCAAATCAAATTACAAAGTAATGCGAATCACGTGAATGGCAAATTAGTTAGCCTCCACAAAAGCTGGCCAATCAATTATATTTTACCGTTTTGCCATAATGAGCTGGGAAAGCCAGGCGTGGAATACGAAATTGTGCCATCTTCTCAAAAATCCGCGATTTCATTATCTCTTTTGACACACACGCGCGCGCACGCACACGCAGCCTCACATGCTAACACATGCCAACGCACAAAGTCGATCAATACAACTTTACCGGAAGCCGGTTTACGTGTTTTTTACGCCGGTCGTATCGTGCGCATCAGAACCGTAACACGGGACACAGTCGCGGATTTTACGCGGGGGTTGCAACCCCCAAGTTGGGAACCCCCGCGAACGGTGTGACGCAGTTTCGAATTCCTGCATCCGTGCAGTAAACTACGCGTCATCCCGCTGCTGTTCAACTCCCCGGCCATCTCCTCTCTCCTTTTCACCCTCTCGCTGTGCGTTTTGACATATATTCTAACTGTGTGACGAAATGAAGCCGCATTCTCGTTCACTCCGTGAAACCCGCTAATAAACGCACTTTATGATTTTTGCGCCCGCGGCAAACAATGATCGATGCTGAATACCTCATCCGTCTCGCCCACTATTTTGCCCACTACGTACACTCTCGTAATTCAAGAGAGATCTGGCAGAATCACCGCCGTAAGGGCGGATGGAAGCTCGAACTTCCATTTCCGAAAAAAGCGTTGCCGGCTTATGAGGAACGCTGCGTAGTTTTCATGTACGAAAGGTTCCATTGATTTCATTGCGCAATAAAATCGGAAATTTATTAAGCGTCGCAAACCTCCCCTCGCCTTCCTTCCGCCGCGATGCCTCAGCACTTTATGTTCTCTAAGCAGGTTTCGCAAGATTCGTGAGAATGTCGCGAATGAGATAATATTCATTACTACATCGCGTTTAGAATAGCGCGCGCGCGCGCGCGCGGATATATCGATGCATTATAATACAGAAATAATTCAAATATAAAAATAATAATAGTATTTGAATACCACAATGTATGTATTTAAAGCCAACATCTCCCCGCGTCGCCGCGAGCCGAACCGCATGTTTCTCCATTTTCAATCAAGTTTCCAAGGCGGAAGCCGTTTCCCAGAATAAACGGGATCCAGGATAAACTCGTGCGCCAGATATAACTATTGTCGCTCGATGGCGAGGAACGTCGGTCGGAGTTTGGTCCGTCCGACCGCCGCAATATTGCCGGCATAAATGCTTTTACTACTGACCCTCACCCCGAACGACACTTTGGATACGTAGCGTTGCGTTGTTGCGGGATGCGACACGCGAGAAACAGCTTGCGAGATTTGAGGGTGCTATAAAATGCGTGCTATAAAATCACTAAAATCTCTCCCTCTCGCTCTTTCTCTATACTATTTCTTGTTATTTCTTCATAAACTTAAAAACGTACTCGGTTCATTTTCTGTCAAGTCCTACGCTTGAGGGAAAACATCTTTCAAGTGAGTAATGAATGACGCCCCCTCTCTCTCTCTCTCTCTCTCTCTCGCAGAGAAGAGTCTCATAAATGCCCGCAAACAACAATTTCGCTTTTGTGTAGGAAAATTAATATCTTTATTATTTATCTTCATTATTATTAATATCTTTATTTGCTCGATATATCCTGTTATTTCGACGAGAAATTATTCATATATTTAAGTTCTTTGCATCTCTCCGTGACGTGTGCGGAGTGCTCTGATATTCATTATATAATGTTTCGGAATTATAAACCCTTGAATTATTTCGCAACCGATACTTTTCCCGAATGGAAAATAACGGCTTGTTTGAAACTCTGTATATGTTTACATATATGATGACGCATAAAGTACTAATAATATATCAATTATGAAATTTTTAAGATAAAACACAAAAGCGGGCGCGGTGGACAGGCGCTCTCGCGGATGTCGCGATTTTATTTTAAAATTTTCCATACACATGCATGCATGATTGCCCTTAGCATAATTAATTATTGCTAAATGCATGCGTATAAACAGTATTTTCGAAATTAAATATATATTAAAATAATAATCAATTATCTCGCGTAACCTGTTCATAGCGTTTTCATCCAACTTTTTCGGTAATGCAACACGCAAATATAAGAAACCACGAATAAATAGAAATTATAGAAATAACGATTAAAAATCATAGAAAGAAATCTAATAAAATATCCCAAGTACAGATATAAATAAATAGATGAGGGAGAATCTGATCGAGAACCTTGAATCGCCTTGAAGGAACCTCGCGAGGGTACTTTGTGCTCGTTATCTTTGTTATCTTGTGCCATTGTTATCTCGTGGCACAAATAGAATGAACTCAGCGTTGTCATAAGAAGGAATTGCAACCGTTTCGTCATGTTATCTTGCGTTTTCAGCTGGAGATCTCGCCTGTTTCGCCGGATGTGTCCGTTAGCGAGGCGCATCCTGCTTCTGCGCCGCAGACAAAGCAACACCAGGAAGTTGGCGTGTTAAATATAAATTTCGATAATATATGAGAGATACATAATTACTAGATATTAATACGCAGCATCTGGTAATCAATAGTGTATCGTTCGAATTTAATTATCCCATTTCCATCGGACGCAACGTCACGTTCGACCAGCAGTAATTAACCCTTCGCGAGTGTCCCGTGCGCGTACGCGAAGATAATATTGTCAAAACCTAGGGCACTTGGCGAACCCGCGCATGTGAGTATCGTTGCATCGTATTTCTAAGAAAACAAAAACATACAGGGTGTCCCATGGGAAGTTGCTGAAAGTAAACGATTGGTTCTCCCCTCCATGACTTCAGAAAGGGTCTTACGGTTAACGGTCGTTCATCTGAGTGTCCGCAGTTTTATTCTGGTTGTGGTAGATGCAAGTCCGTGCGCGTCAAAATGAGAAATCTGACGACGGAAGAAAAGATTTATCTTGTCGAGTGCTTCTTTTCCAGAGGAAAAGTTTATAGCAATGCTTACAGGGGGTTTCGTACTAAATACGGAACACATAAAGTTAGGAGCGAAAACACGCTGAAAAGGTTAGAATTTATTATTTCTTTAAACGTATGCGTTACGTCACTCCATTTTTTGGCAATAAATCTGCATTAAAATAATGTTTTGTGTTATTTTTATCAGAATTATCGATAATTTTATGCAGTATGGAACTATCCAAGACCGTAGACATGATCTGCCAGGTCCTTCTGTGTCTGTAGCTGCAGAAGAAAACATTGAAGATATTAAGAAGTATTTTGAAGAGAATCCAAATTCTTCCATTCGGAAAGCTGCCCAAGCTCTTGAAATATCCAAAACAACGTTACACAGGATTTTAAAACATTTCCTGAAAATGCATCCCTATAAAATAACATCGCATCAATTGCTAACCAAACGCGCTATGACGAAACGTGTGGAATTCTGCAAGACGATAAATGGAATGTGTGAAGATGGAGAACTTGATGCAAAATTGATAATTTACACGGACGAAGCACATTTCTGGCTAAATGGTTATGTTAATAAACAAAATTATAGATTTTGGGGGTCGGAAAATCCCAACGTTTCCCTGGCTAAACCTTTACATCCACAAAAAATAACAACATGGGCTGCGATCTCGGTAAAAGGAATTTATCTGCAATTCTTCGAATCAACAGTCACTGGTGAAAGTTACAAGCAGCTTCTCGAAACACAATTCTTCCCTCATGTAAAAAAAGAGGCCTGGTCAGAGGATTTCATTTCATGCAGGATGGAGCGACACCACATCGAACCCAGGAGGTCTTCGAAACAATCCATAAAGTTTATGGCAATCGAGTCATCGGTCTGGGATACCCCAAATTTGCCCAGGGGAGGCTAGAATGGCCACCGTACTCGCCGGATTTAAATCCATGTGACTTCTTTCTTTGGGGATACATTAAGGACCATTGTTATGCCGGAAATCCAGAAACAGTGTCAGATTTAGTAGTAGCTATTAAAAAGGTCGTCAGCAACATTAAAGACATGTTAGAAAAAGTTTTCACAAGTTTTCGTAAAAGAATTGATTTTTGTACAAATTCAGATGGTGCACACTTTGAAAATATTTATCATTAGCTTACTCGATTATTAGTATATTTTTCATTAATAAAATAAACTGATATACAAACATTTTGCTAAATTTTATTTATACCCATTAAAAACTGCAGACTTTCCTCTTTCCAACGCAATTTTTGTTTTTTCAATAACTGCATACGTTTAAAAATGACAGCTGATTCGTTTCAGCAACTTCCCATGGGACACCCTGTATATACCTACATATAAAATACATGAAGAAATATAATACGATTTAATTTAATTAACGCTCAAAGGAAAGAAAAAAGTCGACTTTTCGTCCAACATTGAAGCTTTCTATCTCGAGAGACGCACATAAACCCACGTCGATTTAGCAGTCCAGCGTTTGCGCTAATTTTGCTCAACGTTAATGACACGATCGGCCGCGCAAGCACGATGAATGATCGACGAAACAGCAGCCAGACCGTGGATGAATTACAATACGGTAACCACGCGATCTCCTCGGTATCCAGAAGCGGCGTTCGCAGGAGCAACCCCTCCGTGCTACGCTCTCGAAAATTTCGGGCAAATTGTGACGATTAATCGCCACCACCGTCGCCACCGCTGGATTGCGGCAATTAATCTTACGCAGCGCGTGAACCATTTAACAATCGCGTCAGGCTGTCGGTCAGCCAGCCAACGCACCGATCTCTTATTTAAGCTGTGTAACGGGTGTTACGAGCGTAAACTGGTGAATATCTACGTAACGGGGATGGGGACGAGCGGGGGCGATTAATAGGCGAAAGGAGCTTTGAGACTTAGGGTGTTTAAAGCGCTAGGCGACAGCTTAATTTTACATAAACGTCACGCGGAAGATCATCGCGAGTTATAATTCAGTTTTTTTAGCGTTGCGCTTCCATTTATTGTTTGCTCGCTTGATTTGCCAGGAGACGAGACAGACGAGAGAGACGAGAGTTGCTTCTCACGTCGCGCTCGGTTTCGAAAAATCGCCGGCTTTCTCCGTCGTCAGACTCGGACGAGCAGGGCGCGTACGAGAACGCGCACGCACGCGCCGATCACGCAACGACGATGTAATGTCGTCGTCGTAGGATAAATTCAAAAACACGTCCCCGAACGTGGTGGTCTCGTAAATGGCCGCCGACGGCGCCCATCGCGACGCGTTATGAATCATAAACCTCGAGATGATCCGGCCCGAAAGCTGCTACTTAACGTCGCGATAAAACGTGGATTCGTAGTTAAATAGAAATGCCATCATAAAAACCGATCGTTCCTCCCCTTACACCCCCTCTCCACCCCCTCTGTCGTCCCTTGATGAAGCCTAATCAAGCTTTACGTACGCGGATGAAGTCTCGCCCCCCCCCCCCGGCGTGCGATATTACATGTCGAGATATTTGCTAGCGAGCACAGCGAGAAGAGAGAGAAAGGCAATTACAGTTCGAATTTTTCCCGGGTGGAGGAGGAGAAAGGAGGGGGTGAAAAGTCGCGTTCCCGGACTCCGTTCGCGGAAAAAAACGGCGGAATAAAACTCTCATTGGGGACGGAATCTCGGGATGACGGCGCGCGTTACTCCCTCCCTCTCCTCCGTGCGATTCTCGGGGAGTTTACCTTTAATGCGGCATGATAAAAGATAAACGAGCGTAGACGCCGGTGTAGATGGCCAGGGGGAGGAATGGGACGAGCCCAGGGCTTGCCTGAAATGTTCACACCGCGACAGACACCGCCGCTGACATTTATTCCTGAGACGTTATCTCCGACACACCGTGTACCCAGCTGTATAAACGATCCTCGCCCCGGCCTGATGGAGACAAACATTTGTGGTACCCCGGGGTCGCCGGGAAATACATGCGGAATGTCTTGACGCACCGCTGCGCCAGGCTTGCCGCGTCGCGTCTACGCGGATGCGTCAGCTGGGAGAGAATCGCTCGTATAATGGCATTTTGCGTATTACGTTGTGGCGATGAGAAGGGAGAGGGAGGGGAGAGATTAATGGATTCGCCGTAGTTTCTGCTCTGCTTTAACGAGCTGTTACGAATTCCGCCTGCCGATAACGCGGGATGAACGTCAAGGGAGCAAGAAGGATAAAAGGGTAAACGCACTCGCGCGGTTCGCGCAGCAATCGGTTGATTAACGAAGCTGATTAAGGGACAATTAAAGGCACATAATTGCGCGAGTTTAATAAACAGCGGGCGGTTTAATACAGTAAAAGCACAACGCCGTCGTCGCCGCATCATTATCGCAAATTATCATTACCGTTATCTCTCCTCCGGCGAGATGACGTTTCCCGACCGAATCAAAATTCGAGCCGTAATGATCCTGCCCCTCTTAATGACGCTCGCCGTCCGCGATTAGCGGAACGGTCGCGTGTAATGAAGTCACCGCCGTTCGCTGCCATGGTGAAACCGGATGTAGCCCCTTGCGTACACATCACGCGCAATCACCCTCGAGCTGAACGTACGCGTGAGTGCACGTAGCAACAGATCGATCGTTTGCGAGGTTCGTCTCGTAAACGATCGTCTATTTTCCTTATTAAAGGCGAATCGCGGGGAGGCGGGGGGACGCGCCGCCGGAAACATATGCTAATGTATGCGAGCAAACGGGATTACGGCGCTACCGTCGGGGGTGTAGGAGGTAGGGGGTGGGATCGATCTTAACACACTCCGCGGTCCATGTACTTTGGTGGCTGGATCAGCCGAACGATAATACCGGCTTATGGATCAGCGGAACTGAGGAGGAGGCTGAGAAGGGGGAGGAGGAGGAGGAGAGGGTGGAGGAGGAGGAGAAGGGGATTGATATTGACCTTGCCGGCCACAAAGGGCCGCATAATTGTTGAGGTTAATTCCTGTTTGTGCCGCACGCCGCAATCTACCCTCCGTCAAACTATCGCAGGGCGTCCGTTCGTCCCCGCCACCCCCCTGCCGCGCCGCTCCAATCACCCTCGTATCATCTCTAAATAGCTCGGCAGTTGTTAATCCGACCGCATTTGACGTGCACGCGACATGCAGACTGCAGCAACAGGCATCGTACCGAGTTGACCGAAATGGACGACTATATGATATAATAATTGGTCTGACAATGAGGGTGGGAGAGAGGGTGCTATTGCCCACGAACAGCTGCCTCGAGTTGGAGCGTGGAGTTTCCGCGAGCCACTGGATGAGAATCTGCTCGTGAGCACCGCGAAGCTACTGATTTATCTAATAGTTTTGGATAGTAGCATGTATTATTTTTATCAATTATTTATAACATGCGATGTGCACTGTTATAATATTTAATCGCGATCGTAACTGGAAAGGTGGAGGATTTTGAATTTCGCAAGAGTGCTTTTATCCTTTATTCTTTATTCTGTTGAATCGAGGATTGTATAATTTTTATTTGAAGATTAGATATTTATATTTTCAGTTTACAGAATATTTGTTGTGTTTATGTTGTCTCGTAAATCGTCAGTAATTGAAATATCTCGAGTGTATTTTATTCCATTAATTAAAAGTTTTTGTTGATACGTTAAAAGTTTGATGGGAGCGCATATGGGCTGGCTGTCAGATTAACCGGAAGCATATAGTGCTCGTCGATATTTGTCGACGTAAAATTTTTCATTGTGCGAGTTTGAGGTTCTATGAAAACTCCGGGAAAATGGAATTTCTCGGAAGTTGCCGCGTAAAAGTTCTTGCATTTACATGGCTAGTTTCGGACACGTTCGCGCGATTTCATTGTAACTTTGTTCGATTTTACGGATAAAAATTTGATATTTTACGGGGCCGTTGCGGACTAAGTTATCGGTACTCGATGCTGCGCGATTGCTATCGTTGCACTGATTGTTGATTCAAAGGAGATGGAAAACTTTCAGCCACGTGAAATATGCGTTATCGCGCAGCTTTATATCGATCCATCGGCAATCCATGCACATCTCAATGCAAGGAAATTCAAAAGATTAATCCGATTTTCGACCGCGAACGATATAAATCTATAAATCATTTCGTGCATGTGCACATACAGATTTAATACTTCATCAATCGTGAAGAATCTGATTAATCAATCCTGCAAATCTCTGCAAACCTCGTTCACTCGCCCGCAATTTTATTATAAATCTCGCTGGAATTACATTAAAATCATTCAAATCCCGAGTCGAGGCGGACTTTACAATTCGTCCACGAAAACCCCGCGGCGTTTCGCGCGAGCAGCGCGCGCCGGCTCGAGCTGATTTTCTAATGAAGCACGACTCGGGCTATTTATGCGATCGCGTGCGTAAGACTCGGGGCTCGTCCGGTTGCGTCTCACGTACGGAGGAGACAAGAGGGTGGCAGAAAAACAAAGAGAGAGAGAGAGAGAGAATAAAGGGGCGGGAATAGCAGGAGCGTCGCGTCCCCTGCGAAATATAAATCCGTCGTACTTCCGCGCGGAGGCGCGGTCGCGATTAATAGTCCGCATTAATCACGAAGGGTGATGTTGCCGGGAGAATTATGGGCATTTGTTAACGCCGCGGCATAAGGGAAACGGCCCGCAAGTGCGCATTAATCACGCAGCGTATGCAAACCGGACGTGATTCTCCACTCGCGCAATCACTTGCGCGACCACTCGCTTGCTCGCTCGCTCAGCGCCGGGCGCTTATCCGGACGGGCGACGCTTAATCGCACGTTTCATCGAGCACCCTTCAAGAGGAGAGAAACTCTTCTGAGGAAACCTTCGTTCTAAATACGGGGCCCGGTGCGCGTCCACGAGCGAGTAAGCGAGTGACCCTCGACAGAAATAAGATCGGCGCGTAGAAGGGTTTACGCGCGCCCTTCCGCACCCCATCTGCATCCCCATTAATCACTCGAGCGGTTGGATTGTCGTTGTCATCGCTCGCGCGAGGATCGCCCTCGCCAACCTCCGCTTCGGAGCGCGCGCGGATCTTTGTGTGACGACGTCATTGGCGTACGTCGTTGCGAGAAATATAAAACATATAATATTTTAATAATATATAAATAATATATAACAATATATAAATATAATATAACGACAGCGAGAGAGAAAGATACATGTATGTACTCGCTCGTCTCTATCTCGCCCGCTCGATGAGCGGACGCGCGCGGAATACGGAAGGGTAAGAGGAAGGAGAAAGGTGCACGTCGTGGATAAGGGGAGCTCTAAAACGGAGAGCTTTCCATCCCCTTGCTCCGGGAAGGTATGTGTATGTGTGACAGGGTAGCACGTAGTCGTTGCTGCTCCAAGTACGCGCTCGTAAAGAACGAGCAGACGTGGAGTTGAAAACTTGTATAATCCGGCTGTATCCATCGCGATACCTCGACGGTAGAGCGATCCCCTGCCTCCCCAGCGGGGGGTTGCGATCCATCTGATCCAGCGGGCTCAATGTAACTAGCACTCCGGCGACGTGGCCGTGCGGCGATTGCAATTTGTAGCGACGCCCGCAACATGAGCACCTGAGCAAATCACCGAAATTTGCAACCGGAAATTGAATAGCGGAGCAGTGAATATCCGAAAGAAGCTGCGACGAAGTTTGCACTGTGCATTATAACAACACGATCATCATTGACGCGGTACTCTCATGCATCTCGCGGAACACGTAAAATGCATCGCTGGAAATCGTTGGAGTAGTTTAAATTTGTTAGACGGCTCTTTATTGAAGTAAAAAAATCTTTTTCAAGTTCGCCATTTTACCTGGCGAGTTCCTGATTTATTGTCTGCATAAGGGGAAAATGAAATAAAATTATTCGAGCGATCGTCACAGCCGCGAGCTTCCAATTTGCAATAATTAAAGCGCGCGATCGTGACTGCAATTACAAAAATTGTAATTACGACTCCTTCGTTTCTAATATGAAACAGTGCTTTAATTACGTCAATAATTAAGCTTTCGTTAATTGCAACGTGAACAATTCGATCGCGTGCCTCTCGAAGTCCATTGTAATACGACGGAATATAATGAGTAAAATCCGATTCTCATTTGCAAAGGTAGGGTTGCGACAGGGATGACACACGGCGCGATAGCATTATAAAATGCAACTCGTGCTACTCGAAATTATCACGTGCGTGCGACGTGTATTTGATCGACGATGCACGGAATTTTCCTCTCGTCCCATAAATAGACGTCTTCGGACGATTGACGCGTGGCAAAACGCCCCTTTTGTAGACCAGGGTGATTGACACCCAATTTTCGTCGGCTTTTGTGAGTCAATCTCTAAAGTTACGTCTATCGCGTAGCTACTTACACGGCATATAAGCACTCCACTTCGTTCTGCTGACTCGATCGTTCCGCTTAAGCTTCCGGTATAACTAGCTATCCCCCCGACCCCCGTTGAAAATTCTCTCAATGATAGATGCGCCACCCCCTGCGCGTAGTGCCGCCGTCCGCTGAAACTAGCGAGGCTCCTCAAAAATGAAACGTCGGGGATAAACCGAAAGAACTTCGCGTTTCAGATCCGATTATGATTTTTTTAAGCTCGAATTTGTTCTCCGGTATAAATAAAAGTTTCGGAATTCGATGAAAATTGAACATATATATCAGAGACTAGGCATTAAATTTAATAACCATTTTCTAGCTTATAACTATTTCAGTGTACATAAAAATAATTCTCGAAATTTTATCATAATTAGAATCTACAAACGTTCTTCTTCATCTTGACGGATTTTCAACAGGAAGTCGAACAAACGGGAATCGCATCAGCTTCCTGGAGGGCTATAACGTAAATTTGCGAGAATGCTTTAGGCAGCACTCTGTAGGCTCTATTTAGGGAACTCTCGGGGATTGCCGATGAGTTCCGTCAAGTAGACACTTGCTGTGTGTGTCAATTCGATTTAACGCTAACGAAGTGACGCTTCGCGAGCGTGCATTAGCATCGCGGAGTGCTCGCGGAACGAGCTCCGCCTTAAAGCGCGCGAGCTCGCGTCAAATCACCCGGATATAAAACACGCCGGGGGAAAATCGATCGGGGACATAGAGCGAATGGACGCACATCCGAAAAGCCTCGTTTTACGGAACGTCACTTTCAATCGGAATCGAATCAGAACGCACGTGCGGGTTGATAAATATCGTCCGGTTGCGCCCGCTGTTCGAGGGTTGCACGAGCGAGCGAGCGAAAACGTAACGCAAAAATCGCCGAAATTAATTATCCGAGAGCACTTACCCCTCCAAATAAAAGTGTGTTAATGTTTAATGGCTTTTTCTTATCGACTCAGTTGTGTTACATGAAATAAAAGTCGGCAATGCTGTAGAGAAATTGCGTAGTTTAGACACAGCGAAAAACATTTTGTGTTTCTGCTAAAAACGTTACTCGTTAAAAATTTTCTGTTAGAAGCGCAACATGTGCAAATTTAACAGTTTATAATTTGTTGTTTGATCGGACTTTGTGTGTTAAATTTATAATCAGCTGTAATCTAAATATGAAAATAATATATCGTACGTATAATAGCAAGAATTTTACAATAGTCATCATATGTTAAATCAATCTTTTTCAAACACTAACACGACGATGGCGCGCACTGCGACATTGTGTGAATTGTACAAATAAATATTTTCCTTAAATAAAATTCAGCATTGTAAATATGTTCGTCTTACATAAAATTTTCGCTTTCAACTATTTCCAACTAATTTTATCTGAAATTATTATCTACATAATACTAACGTCATTGTTCGATATATTCGTATTATATAAAATGAACACAAAAATTTAAGTGGACCGATTGGAAATGTATAGAATGTAAAATGTATAGAATGTAACGCAAACTTTTCTGCTGTGTAACGGTACGAGAACACTGGTAGCTAGCATTATTCCCCAAAAAATTTGCGAACTAGGTCGATCAGTTATACCAGAATATACAACCCTCGCAGAATCGTAGGGATTGATCCAGCCGCGCGGCAGAGAACATTGCAGATTCGATAAATGATGACATTATTCCGGAAATAGAGGAAAGGTCGGCGGCCGAGAACACGCATTTCCGTGCGCGCGCGGAAATGTTGCTTCAGAAATAACATCGATCTTTTGGCTGCGCGGATATCCACCCCGACTTGCGTCGCGTCCACCTTGTGCAGCGCAAGTAAGCGACATGCTTGTCGCCACCACATTGAACGTGATGCAGAAAGGGTGAACGCGATGGAACGCGACACTCGCGGCTTCTCGTTTCGAGGGACAATCGTGGGGCATTGCTTGCGGGTTTCCGCAAGCTTTCGACGATGATTTGACCAGTAAAGCGATCCTCGTAAAGCGGCGTGGCGCGGAGGGCAGCAAACCGCGCGAAGAGCAGCGATAGAGAATTTCCTGCCGGAATAATTCCGTCGATTGATCTGCGCCACGCCGCCGCCGACGAATACATCGCGCGAGCGATGGTGATCTCGGTGATTCCGATTTCGATCGTGCCATCATCGCGATCACACTCGGATTCATCCGGATTGATCGTGTAATGAAACGTCACGCGACAGTCTTCCTTCACAGATGCCAATCGGCGGGAATGAAGTGACATTCTTGCCTCGATCGACCGCGTCCGAATTAACGAAGCGTGCGACGCGGCCGTCCGTGAAATATTGCCGCAATATTCGATTCGCACGATCGTCAAATAAGGGATTCGTAAACGCGAACCTCGTGCAATCCCGAAGATTCATTCTGATCTGCAGCTGAATCTTTTTGGTCTCGTAGCTGACAAATTTCGACGATCCAGTGTGTTATTTCAGATAAAAATGCATAATGCTGCGGGAGGAATCATGTTTGGCATTATGGCCGAACCTGAGAATTTTTGGTTCTCTTAAAGATTAGCGCATTCAAATAAACAATATTGACGCAATATTAAAAGAATATTAAAACAATCTTGACAACTTCTGCCACACCAAGACCGAATCCCTTCTAACCTTTCCCTTAAATTTTGTATACATACTGTCTAAAATAAGAATTGACATTGTCGAGTAGAGAAATAATGGTAGTTGCAATAACATCACGAAAATATTAGAACGAGAAGCATCAGAATCTTGAAGAACCGGGAAGTCGGTCACGTTAACGCGCGAAACGTTTACCATGAGCATGAGAATCACGGCAGTGACGGGCTCTCTCGGGTCTGACAGCAGATGCAAGGTGTCGCAAGGCACGAAGCTCACTTGGCCGACCTCGAAAGCCATCTTGTCGCACGTAAAACACCCCTCGTCTCACCTCTGCTCCTTGTGCGCGTTCTCTCCCGAGGTAGACCGGCGGGTCCCCATTGCGGAACCATCCTCCTTCCCTCTTTATTCTTCCGTCGCTATTCCGCGAGCGCCATGTGCAGGATGGCTTACGCGTCCGAGATATTTTAAGTCCACAAAGCCGCGCGCGAGTTGCTCGGTCCGCTTTATTTATAATCCGCGCGGAATCGCTCCGGAGGATCGTCGCCAGGAGAATCCGCTTCCTCACTCCCCCGTTCTTCTTCCACCCCCTGCATTTTCCGGCGACGCACGCAAAAATAATTACCCCGCGCGCGTATTAAGATTATCGTTGCTGATGCGCGACGAGCGCGTAATAACTCACCCCCGGATCGCGGATTTACGAGAGAATCGGATCTACCGTGATCGTTTTAACTCATTTATTTTTTAACTCATTTAACTCATTAACGGGCAACGGGATCCAGTTTTATACGATACGCAACTTGCATGAAGGATAATGTTAAGTAAACGATAGATAATGCGAAATGTGCAAAAAGCTTCCAAACGAAGCTCGCGATGATAGAAGTAATTTTAAAATAATCTTGATAATTTAATTTTCCATGATAATGGTAATACGAGGGGTTGGTCACTGAGGTAATCTTTGTACAAGGGCTAGGTAATTCTTAGGGGTAGTCTCAGATAATCTGAGGTAATCTAAGGTAATCGTGACACCATGCGCGAATATATTCAGTACATCTAACCGCCGAGAGACAACCAAATATCGGAAACGCAACCTTTCATATGTTTTCGGGTCTATATGCCTACTTCTGTGCTTGATTCTTTTGCTCTGTGCTAGTTTATTATTTTTTTCTGGTTTTATTATCGAAATCGATCAAAATGGAAAATTCTGAACAATCATCGAGGGAACTACCGGCTGAAATCAATACGGAAAATACGGCATTGATGAATTTTGACAGTAAATTGAAACTTTTGCCAAGTTATTTGATCGAACTGTTGTAGTATTAGATAATCTTAAGGAATCTGAGGTAATTTAAAAGTAATCCGTATCAGGGGTAATTTTTGTACACTATAACCGCTAGTGACCAACCCCTCGTGGTAATATAATTTCGTATGATTCCGACATAATGTTAACTTTTTAGTTTACATGAATCATCGTAATAATCATTCATATGGAAATAGAAACATAAAATTCATCTCGAAGTTTCAAGAGAAAGCTTTTTATAAAGAAAAAGGCTGCGATATCTAGTGGTTTAAAAATGTAAAAATGTGCCGCGCATTTTCACCACGAACGTGCAACCGTTGGATTCCTTTTTTCTCTAAAAGGAACGATATCCGTCTCCCTCGAGATCTTGATTTCGGGTGTAAAGGCGGTCTCCGCAAATTATGCGCATTGGCTACACTCGAATTATTCAGGCCCCTCATTCTTTCCCTCTACAACGACGCCAGCATCTTGGCTCTCTTTTGCATGCAAATTCTCCCTGAGCCGCTCCCGCCATGCTAACGATACGACTGCTTATAAAGGGGCGGGAACCGTCCTCATCGAAGGGTGTAGAACACGAGCGGCGCACTCCATCTTAATATATCGCGTTTACATATTTACACTCGTCGGTGTTTCCCCTACACTTAATATTTCATTATCCAGGCAGCCTCGTTTTATAAACGCGACACTCCCAGAAGGTTCAAATTCAAACAATGTCCATAAATATCGAATTAAACAGAAAAAAGAGCTTCATAAAATAAAACACCGATAAAACGTTCATATATTTATTCTTTAACAATAGCAGCACCCGAATTTCTTGCGCCAGATTGTACGAGGGAGAAGAAAGGAGGGTATCAAAGTTCCCGGCACAGTTGCATTATCGTCCGTTCCCGTTGTACCCCTCATCATCCTATCCCCCCTTCCCCGTCGACTTGATGAAAATTTCAATGTGACGGAATATTCAGAATACACTTAGCCGGCCGCGATCGATTCTAGGGTCGGTCCGGGTCGACGTCGACGGTGGCATTTTGTCGCGCGCGAACGCGTCGCAAGCCGAATTCGACGCAGCCGGAATTCGGAAGTCAGGAATGCACAAAAGTGCGGAGGAGTGAGAGAGGGAGGAAGGGCCGCACAGAGATGTCGCAGAAGCGCTCGTCGAAGATTTGATTGCGTCGAGTTTGAAGGATGCAGAAGAAAGAGCCCCGGCAGATCTCGCGCGAGGGAAATTTAAAAAAATCCTGTCCGGAAGGGCAATATCCCGTTGCGTATACTCTGCTACATCCGGCGCGGTGTTGCACGCAGATCCGCTGCATCCGCGCGAGATTACTCCCACACGACGACGAGGGCGACTCGTGTATTGCTGTAAACGCAGGTCACTCTTTCTGTAACATTACACGTTAAAATTTGACACGTGCGAAGGAAAGTTGTCTCACACGTGAGAGGGAAAACATTTTTGCTGCGCTCCGGACCGCGCTACGAACCCCGACTAAACCCCCCGGGACTCGGGGAGGACGTTAAACAAGTGCGCCGACATACGTGCGCGCGTGCAGTGAGTGCAACGTCAGTGGTCGTTGGATGTACCGAGTGTCGGGGATTTTTCAGTATCTGTAGGAAAATTTTCAGATTTTTGTTTAATACAGAGCCGCGGACCGTGACCGATAATAGGGCTCGCGATATTTTACGTTGACGTTGCGTAAAGGACGAAGCGAGCGAAGCAAGGAGAAATGGAAAGAAGAAAAGGTGAATAAAATTCTTGCGCAGAGTCGCGGATTCAAGATAATTAATCCTTTTCTTTAAGTAAAATCCAATTTTACTTGAACTGAAAGCCTCCGTCGAAACGGATCAGTGTTTCATCATTTGCTTACTATAAATTGCAAGAAAATGATTATAATTATATTACCAGAGTTAATTCGGTATTTATTTATATTTATTATATTATTTATGTCGAAATTCTTGAGTTTGTTGGTACCAAGTAGGATAAATATATCGTATATAAAATGTCTTTTCCAAATTTAGTTTTTTTCAAAGAGAGGTTTTGTCGCACCAAATAAAATTCTATTGTAATAAATATTATATAAAAAATTATATTTATTACATTTTTCTTTCCAGCATATATATTCATATCATATATTCATATATCAAGTTTGTTTCAAATACTTCTTTCTAAATATATGGGAACTGATTCCATGAGCGCATTTTTCAAAGCCGAAATGTTGCATTTAAAATTGTAAATCAATCTCGGGGAGCGTGAAGTCTTTTAATAAATTCGATGAACGTGACGTTTATTGGGGATCCATTCGGTCGCATGATATCAACGCAACAATGAGCCTTAACGTGCAGCGATTTACGAGCACTGCATCACGGGCGGGTAAGCCTGAGCCTCTATTATATATGGACCGCAGCGGAATTCTGGCCGCGGGCCAATCGTGTAGCGCCTCGTATCGCATCGTATCTATTTGCAGCATCAAACGTTGCATCTCGCTCTCTAGATCAACATAAACTCGGAATTCTCGGCCGTATGTACACGCATTCAGATTCGTCATCTTGTTTCCGAACGCGGCGCGCGTGTGTATCATCTAATTAACTCGATGTCCGACGTTTCTGTTAACATGCGGTCCCGACGCTACGTCACTGAGCACGAGAGGTGCGAGCATTATGACGTCACGATTGACACACAGGCCTCAAGAGACGCCCGATGTTGGGTTGCTTTCGAGTGATAATGATTGTCACGTTCATCTTTTGAATCATTTTCTTTGAATCTTCTTTTTAATAATTTTCTTTCAATTCTTTTATTCTTAAATAATTTTCTTTTATACGATTTGTGGTTTGACAACTTTCATTTAATTTTCGTTCTCATAATTCGCTCTTTGTTCACTGGAATTTTCAAAACTCGAACGAAGTCGGCTGAATGTTAACTGACTCTACCACGTGGTTTCACTTCAGGACCTCTCTTCGTTCCGTCCGTAACGCGCGAACCAGCTCGTCGAGGCTGTTGCATATTGTTAGAAAGGCTTTCTCGAAATAAGGTCCGCCTAAAAAAATATCCCGTCTCGTTACAATTGTCAGAGTCGCGGGGGCAAATCACTTCACTGCCGGGAATGAAAGGTAAAAAACAAAGAAAGCAGAGCTTGATGATGACGGAGGGAGCCTCCGCCAAAGGTCCTGCGTGATTATTACAAAGGAATCTTCGCGGCTGCATCCAGCCCGCCGAGGTATTGATCCCTCTCTGTATAACACCGACGCAATATCAATAGCGCCGAGCGAGAAAGCTATTTTAGAATGAAGGAGTGAGCGCGCGAGAAAGGGTGAGAACGGGAGGAAAAGCGACGGAGAAAGAGAACGATCGCGCGAGATGGAAGGAGAATAATCGCCATCGTTATTTACGTCGAGGGGTGGGTTCAAGTACGACAAGACGAGAGCAGACGTCTCCGCCGATTACTCTCGAAAAAGTGTTTTCTCGTTGTTACCATATTTATTGTCCTCTTCTCCCGGTGCACTTTTCCCGGATAAGTTCTTGTAAATTCTTGTTTTATTTGTATCCCTTTTTCTCTCTTGTTGAAGAAGTGAGCGCACCCCGTGAAGTCGTAAAGTCGTGGATAAAATCGACTTTGCCGGGTCGGCA
Organism: Ooceraea biroi; assembly: GCF_003672135.1. Taxonomy (NCBI): domain Eukaryota; kingdom Metazoa; phylum Arthropoda; class Insecta; order Hymenoptera; family Formicidae; genus Ooceraea; species Ooceraea biroi. The sequence goes on along the minus strand of NC_039506.1, from coordinate 15,222,201 downwards.
TTGCGAATTAAATCCGCAACATCGTTACGACTTAATCGCCTCAGTTTTCGGACGCGCGCTAAATCGTTTTCAAAGTTTGCGCGATCATCAAATGCTTGTTTGCGAGTTTCTTACCGAAAGTTCGCGCGCAACCTTCAATTAGGGCTATTGCCGCCGAGAAACCGCCCTTGAAACGTCCAAAAAATCTCTGTGGAGGATCTTAATAAAAAAAAGAAAGAAGAAAGAAATGAGAGAAAGAAAAAACAAGCTACTCGCCAGTATGACATCGTGACGTCGGATCGTTTCGGTGAGAAACGGCTCGTTCAACAGGCAAGATTTTTCTCGACGACGCGACGCTCGCATTTCGAGGTTTGTCTGGCGTCCTCAGGATTTTCAGAGAGATCGTGCACTCGCGGACAAATAACGTCGATCAAGGCTCGCCGGCAAAAAGACGGGAAAAGGAGAGCGCGCTTCTCTCAATTTTCTCGATTCGTACGGGACAAGCCACGTGGGATTCTCTCTCTCTCTCTCTCTCTCTCTCTCTCTTTTTGATTGCACGACGTCGTTGAAATAATACCGCAAAAGTCGCGCGTTATATCCTCGATCGCCGGCAAATCCAGGAGCAACGAAGCTCCGGGCGTTTTAAAGCCAGTCGAGCGACGATCTCTCCTTGGTACATTGTCACCGGAAGTGGGTGTCCCGGTCACCATCGAAGATTAATCTCTTTAATGAAAAGACGGCGGGTGTCCCTCGCTCGCGCAAACGGAGCGGTAACTGCAGCGGACCGAAGTTTTTCTCCGCTTCTGTCCTGGGGACTTTCCATTTAGCGCCAAGTTCAACGTTCTACCCGTTGCGATTTTCTTCCCCGCACCGCGGGAGGTTCTCTCTTCCCCTCTCTCGTTCTCCCCCGAGCAACTTTCGTCGTGGCCGCACGCCCCGAACTTTTCGCCGCCGAATAAAAACGGCGGCGTTGACTGCCGCGCGTGCAAAGAAAAAAAAAAGATAGAAAGAAGGAGAAAAAGAGAGGAAGAGACGGAGAGAGAGCGCAGACCTGAAGCACCGTACGGAAAGTTATCACGAGTTTCTTCGACACTTTTATTTGCGTTGCTTGAACAAGCCTTAATCCACCAATTTTTGCACTAGTAGTTCATCGATTCCTTCCCTTTCTACCTATCTCTATCCCCCCTTTCTCTTTCTGCAATCCTCGTGTATTCTCGTGTATAGTCTCGTCACTATAGTGACGAGACTACTATGCAATTACAAGCGCTAACGAGATGCCCGCGTTATCGGACACGAGAATTTGCATGTACCGCGTTTTCCTCGAATCATCGGATCATTGTCGTACCTGGCGCGCGTTCATCATCCTCCGTATTTATTGCGAACGCACTCGCAGGCCTCGCGTAAATTATGTCCGCCGAATTTGATGGACAAATAATAATCTTCTAATAATCTTCGAGATAATATTATATTTTTTCGAGGATAAGCGCACAGAGGTGTGTTTTGTTTCTGGATGATGGATTCTTTATTTATCTTTCATTTCTGCATTTAGATAGATGTCCTTTGTACGGATTAGACCGCTTCCGTCTTTTCCTCCGAGATAAAAATACAATTCCAGAAAAATAGCAGCGGCTGTTCCTACATCTGCTTGTCTTATTTGTAAAAATGATGTTAGCTTGAAATTCCGTTAAATATGGCGATAACGGCCGCTCTGCGTCACGTTGTTAGAAATGCAAAAGTATTAATAGAGCTTCTCGCAGGTTTCCGCGAGCACCGTGGCAATAGATAATGGTGGAGCGAGCGACGGCCAGCATCTCGCAGCAAATTGCAGAGAAAAGTGCTCTTTCCTCTTATCAGGGTCGTTACGGCGACTCTCGCGAGGCGCATTGTATTATGTATACACATTCAGACACCGTGCATCCGTAAAGTGTACCTTTTTCCGATATCGTGCTCGTAGAGAACCTGCTTAAAAAGCCGTCGCTCCGCCAAAATGAAGGGTCACCGCGCGAGCAACAAGAATAAGCGATAACAACAACGTTCTCTATGTGTGGTGCAACATTTCTATCTTGCCAAGCTCCACAAATTATTATACATTATATATAATGTGAGTGTATGTTATGTATCACTATACTCACTATAGCTAATCGCTCAGTCGCGATTATGCACCTCGCTTGGCTCTCATTTATATAATAATCTTATATTATTTAATAATTGTTAAATAATATTTATCTCGCTCTCATTTTCGCTCATCTTCGCTCGTCGATTTCGAAACCTTAACTTGCCACGTGTGCAATTAAAAATTAACACCATCAAATCGTTGGCAAGTGTGAAATAAAATCGCCTCGTAAAAACCGCAAAGCAACTGTAATTGTCGTATTCGGAGAGTGACGGGGTGGTTCGAGGGCAAAGGGATCAGGGTCGTAAGATCTTGCACCTCGGTGAAAATTATCCGATCGACGCGTTTCCAACGACAGCTGTTCCGGCGGCGAAACGGCCAACCACGAAGCTCGCAACGATATCCCGCGGGGGTGGATCGGCTTTAGGGGTGGCACGTCGCCGAGCGAGGGACACAATACCGGCGGTGCTTCCGCCCGAGTTTCGCGTCCGAAACTCGCTCGTCCGCGTTGGGAAACACGTCGCAAACATCGTAACTCAGCTCCGCCGAGACTCGCGCGATGCTCGCGCGAGCACGCGCGCGTACTCGATCGAGACTCCTCGTCTCTCTCGGAGGAAAGGCGGTACGGACGGAAGGGAGGAACTCACCTCGTCGCGCGCTCACTTCCGGCGAGCGCGACGACTTCCCGTCCGTTCGCCAACTTTCGCGACCGAGTTGTTCGCTCGTTTCTTGCGCGCGGCGAGATTTTCAGACGAGGGTGAGCTACAACGTCGAAGTAGTTTAAACGACATCCCGCGGACTCGGCAGCGGCCGAAGTTAACCGGAGTGCGGGGGGTTGAAAAAGCCCCGTCGCGATGGAGAACGTGCCGTGTTGCAGCGAGCTGTAAGCGAACCGGCGACGTTCGGGTCAATCAATCTCGCGTTAACGACTTTCTGCTCTCTGCTTCATCTCATAATTCTATAGAGAGAAGAGAGAAAGAGATCAAAGTAGAGAGGAAGAGAGATAGATATGGAAGAGGGCGAAGATTAAACTGTCAGTCTTGACGTTCCATCCTTAGAACGGCGTATATGCGCGCGGTCAGCAGCTTCGAAAGTTGCTCGAATTAATGAAGCAGGCAGGGGAGTCGACTTCAAGATCAGCTGATAAGTCTGATAAGTCGGTTAACGTGCAAACTTGCGAGCGAGAGACCCTCTAAAGCTGAGCGCGATGCTGCTGAAGATTGAAGTCAATGAATCGAGCTTGCCTCTTCACCCTTATCCAATCTCATTCTGGCTGGCTAGAATATTACGATATTACACGCGGGGAGCGAAAGGGGTAGAAGGGAATATTTGAGCTGGTGGGTGGATGCTTTCGAGTTCTCGAAATATTCTTCGGGATAATTTAACGCAAGCTGTCATTCTCTGTCACCGTCAGCCTTCTCGCTTTGGTCGGTTTCACCCTTAAAGAGGACGGGTGGAGATGTGGAGAGGAGAAGAACAGACAGCCGGGAAAGTACCTACTTTTTCTCCCCGATAGTAGTGTTCATTGATCGGCCGCGTATGCGGTCCTAATTAGGTCAAGAGAATGGAAATGTCCGCGAGTCGAATCGGCCATTATCGAAATCCGTCGCTCGTAAAGTCGCCGCGATACCATCGACGTCGCCGCTGATGCCGATCGAAGATGTTGACGATCAACGAATCGGCATTGTCGGCTTTATCGTCAGCGAGAAGACAAAAGAACGAGAAAAGAGGCACATTTTCTTTAGATAAGATTGATAATTCTCGTGATAATTTTGCGACGATATATTAAATTCTTGCGATTATTTAAATCTTTTAATTTTTATCATTTAATTATGATTGTATGATGGTAATCCCTTATATTTTGTGCCGTCTGCGACGCGTGAGATCTGATGAGTCGCGATTATTATTAATATCTGAGACGATCCTTTGGCATTATTAAAACTTGGAGTTTTAATCTTACGGCTAGAACATCGCATCACAGTTTGCGTATTCTTATACGCTTCTGGATATAAATCAAAGGGCGCGTTAAACCCTCGAGAGATATTAGTCATTCCCGCTAATGGCGTCAGACTCGATCGAAATCCGCCGACTACGTCATAAGATTAAGCCCTGAAATGTCGGTCCCCTCGTTCTATCAGACTTTGGGATCTTATTACAAAGCTTTAAGCTCCCACGAAAACGATTAATAAAGAATCTCCCATCCCTCACGCCAGACAGGGTAAACTAGTATATCCGCTTTCTTCGTTTCGATTCAATTTATCTTCTGAGTAATTCTCGATTAATTCTCGGTTTTGCGTTGTAATTAAGAGTTTCCGAATTTTCGCTCGCAGTAATCTTGCACGGTCTCTTTCCAATCCCATTCCCCACGCGGAAACGTCCTCGCAATTTCCTATCGCTGCTTCGCGAATTGTTGCGATAACTTGCCGGAACTTAATTTTAAAATAATATCGCAGAAAATCGAATTAGGAAATAAATAATCAAGCAGATAATTTCATCCTTACGTTTTTATTCGATTGATACTTATATTCAAGAAGTATCATTCAATAATTATTAAAACATGATTTACGTTTTGAGGAAACGTCTGCGAGAGAAACCAAGTACACGTGCCAAGATTGTTAATACCATAAAGATTATAACATAGGTGACGTATTATGATGATCAATATAGTTAAAACCATAGACATAATAAGAATAGACCGAGCGTGAAGCGCAAAACGTGAAGCACAGCTAGAAAAGGACGGAAAGTAGGTGGAGGATCTCTTTCTCTCTCTGTTCGCGTCTTCCCCACTCTCCGCTCTTACCCCCACTCTTCTCTCCTTAGAGAGAGAGAGAGCAATCCTTCGCGTCTTCCCCACTCTCCGCTCTTACCCCCACTCCTCTTTCCTTAGAGAGAGAGAGCAATCCTTCGCCTGCTTTCTCTCTTTTTCTACCTGTGATTCACTGCCAAGTTGAGAACACGCTCGGTCTATTCTTACTATGTCTATGGCTAAAACGCAGACCCGGCGAGACGTGTCCTTATCCCGCTTTATCTTTCTTCCATCCACCGCGCTTTGATAAACATCTCGTTCATTTTGAACAAGACTCGCAGTCACGGCCGGAGGGGACGAGGATACGGGGAGCACGTTTAACAGCGCGGCACGCCCCGCGATCAAGAGACGCAATTTTGTCAAGATAGCTCGTGACCGGGCTGCGCAAAAACGCCGGGTATGCATTTCCACCCTATGAAGATGTCACCATAGGGAGCACAAAGAATGCCCTCGCAGCTGGAGACGCGGTTACCAGGACGAGCGAATTCTCAGGAATTGTGATATTCTACCGGTCGGAATTGTAGACGCGGGATCGCGCGACAAAGGGGTACGCCAAGGGGAACCGAGGGAGGGTAGGAAAAAGCCTAGGAAAGGCCGAGAGAAGCACGCGATGCGGCCGGTTTCCTGCGCTTTCCTCCTCCTCCTCCACCTCATGCGGCGAGGAGATTAAAAAGGTGCTCGCGAAGATTCAGCGAGGATGAAACAGGGGATGCGCGCACTTCTCTAAGTGGAAACCCCGCTTCTCCCGGAGACGCGAACGAGGATTTACGGCTGTTTATGGCGCGTAATAAGTTACGCGCGCGAAGATTGGAAAGCACGAAGGTAGCACGAGAGAGATACGCGCAACGAAACTCGCGCCGACGAAGCGCGGACGCTCATGTAGTCGGACGAACAGCCCTCCGTTGCAACCCCTTCCGTCCTCTCGATCACCGATCGTTGTCAATCGGTTGAGAACGAGCACGAGCACGCGAAACGTTGCGAGTCGACGACTGCTACGCGATTGTCTGAGGCGCGAGCGAACACGCGGTAATCGAAATTAATGGCTGCCCTAGTCAGTTTATCTACGCCCCCTCTTTTGTCTTGTTTCTTTTCCCTTTTTTGGTAACGTTTGTACAACATTGTTTCACGCGCAACGTTACATAATTTCGCGCGTTGCATCGCCGCGGCGCTTGCCTGCGCGCGACGAGAGGCTATCCAGTCCGCTCCGGAAAATAACATTAATTTAAATGACTGTATCCCTGTTAAAATTCATCCGGTGTAAACTTCGGCGGCACTGATGAAAAAATACGGTCTACGAAAAACGCTGCAATTGCACGTTGCACGGCATATCTGCAGTTACAGTTTTCATCTTTCATCGCCATTATGTCAGCCTGAAAAGACTCCAAAAGCCTGCGACTTCAAACTCACGTAAATCTTGTATTCTAATAATAAATACTCCTACAACGTACTACGTTTCATCACAATGAAAAACGGAACACGCCCCTTGCAAGAAAAAGACAATCTGTTGCGCAGATAACAGTCCAAAGAGTTACAATCCTTCGCAGTCACGCGACCAACCCTCACCAGTCATCAACTAATCAAGTCACCACGTACACGTACTTTCTTCCCTGCTCGACACGCGATTCATCCCCTCAGACGTCGCGGGGTACCAGCAAAGCAGAAAAGGTTCAAACTCACCGGACTGTGCCCTGTGCGTGTGTATCGCGGGGGTGGGTGGGACCAATCCGGCGATGCTGCATAGCGTCTGCCCGCTGCCGTACTTGATGTTCCTGCAATGGCAGGGTGTGGTGGGTGTCGTGAGACCCTCGCCACCCCTGCCGATGGCGGTCCCGATCACCGAGATCTCGTCGAGCTCGTGCCCGCTGTCGTAATGGCACAGCCTGGTCGCGCTGGTGCTCGCGCCGCCACCACCGACGCCTTCCTCCCCGGCACCGACGTCGGAACGACCGCCGCCGGTGCCCCTGCCCCCGCTCCGGCCCCTAAGCGACTGCACTAGCCGCTTGGCGCCCGAAGACATTCCACGGAGGTGATCCAGCCTTCCGGTATTCGCTTCCTCTTGTCGTAGCCGAAACCGCCCGGGTGCGCGCCCGGGATGTCCACCTGCGAGAAGAAGCGCGGTGATGTGCCTGAACAACCGTCACTGTGTGAGTAATTAAGGGTTCGTATTTAAGGGTTGAACAGAGTGGAAGGGACTGTAATGTTTGAGAGATTGATGAGCGGACAGCTTGGCGCAGGGATGAATATCCAGCCGAGCGAAGGTTGGCTGATCATGCGTGGATTGTCTACTTGCCGCGCCGAAGACCGCGCGATACAAATGATGTTTCGGGCGAATAAATTTCGCGCGAAATTGAAATTTATCACTCCGCCTCGAGGCGTTCTCTTTGGTCCGTGTTTTATATCGCGCGCGATAGAAATTTGGCGATTTTCTATCCTCCCCGGCGGATATTTATGATAAACGACTATCTGTGCCTGATGCATACATCTCCTTTAGTCTCTCCGTCTCTCCACTTTATCGATTTTGGCCGTAAAGGAGCAAAACGCTATGCTTAAAAGGATAATAACTCTTGGTAATGTATGATGGACCGCCTCTCTCGCGCGCGCGACTTTTCTACATCATACTTTCTAAAAAAAACAAAGGACGAAAAAGAAAAAGTTGCATAACAAAAAATATCTTCTAAACTTGGTACATCAGAAAAGAGCAGTGCAGACAGCGCGAGAAATTCAATAAAATATCTTGCTGTACAAACGAGATTATTGATTTTACGCCACGCACACGTATGCATGCGTTTCCAGGATGCGCGAGAGGGGCAGGAGAGACCTTTAAAGTTCAGAGTTTAACTCTCGCGTAACTAGGAGGATCAAAGTCCGATGTTAAAGATGTTCGACTGCAAGTTTCGAGAGCGGCATAATGAGAACCAACGAACAAAGAATGAAGCAACATCCGCGAGGGACGGTATAAACCCCCTTCCGGGTGGAATGCAAAAGGGGCTGCACTTACCACGTGGTGATAGCCGCCCCGCAGTGGTAACTCTGTACTTTCGCCGCTAACCACGTATACCGCCAACGATAGCGCCGCGCACGATCGCGGCCGGTGTCACCGAGCGCAGCACATGATCGGTCTCTCTCTTGATCTCCGGCGATTCGGTACTACCGAGCCGGCTCGCGGGCCGGCACGCGTCTAAGGCACCCGGTTGCTTCCGGTCGCTGCTTCCGGGCCGGCGCGCTGCCGCGTACTATTATTATTATTCGCGCGTTCGCAGCTCCGTGGAGCGAGCACGGCCGACCAACGAGGGGGACGATCGCGCGTGGGGGACGATCGGCGGCATGCCACGATGTCGACGACGCCGCACTTCCGTCGGGCTTCCGGTCGCACCGTTCGCCGACGATCACGCGGCGACGGCGCTCGTCGACACGACGGCGACGACGGCGGTGCCTGCACTCGCGCAGCACTTTTTGCGAACGGTGATCGACACGAGGAGGCACGCGTCGCACGCCACGCGGATGTCGTCGTCCACGTCGCGACGTCGTCCGGTACCGTCGAGCCGCGACATGCCGCGCCGAATAAGCGCTATTCGCGAGTGATCCGCCAGATGGCGCGCTCGCGAGTGGACAACGCAACGCGCCTGCGCACTCGTCCCACGATCACGATCGCCGGACTCGATCGAGAGGACGGATCGGTCCGCGTCCCGCGGAGCCCGCGCGCGATCTGCTCCTCCGCTGCTGACGGCGCAGACCCTCTTTAAGGGACGGCCGGCGTGCAACAAGTGTCTGGAGCGACGACACTCCCGCGATTCTCTCACGTGCTGCTGCCGCGACGCTCTCGCCTACGAACGCGCCGCGTTCGGCCGCGACGATATTCGGTGGTACCGACTTAGTCCGATCCGCTGATGAAGCTGCTGATGACTCGTTCTTGGGGTCCTTGATGCGCAGACGGGTACCTGGGGAGAAAATATGGAAAATGTATTAGTTATTTGATGAACCGATAGCCGACTGATTGAGAAATGATGACGCTTATGTTGGAATTAATATCAAGAGATCATTTTTTCGTTTTTCTTTTTTTTTCGTTATGGATGTGTCATGGTTGACTCGCTAGGAAAGCTTTCATCATCATCCTCTCTATCTTCCACTCTCTCTCTCTCGCTCTAAAGAGAATCAGGCATGCTGGATTCCGCCGTAAGCCCTCTGCCAGGGATCCCGGTAAAGGGTTAAGCACTCGACCCTGATGGTGAAGTAATGGGTTGGAGATTAGGACACGGCCCGTCGAAATTGCTAATATCGATTATGTCGAACCTCAAGTGCGCGGGCTGGTTCATGCGTTCGCGTTACGCTCAAGTTCATCTCAAGGGAATTAGAATGGCAAATGAGCGATAATGAGCCGAAATATCTCAAGCGGACACGCGCGTAGGCCGGACGAAAGATTGCCGCACGCAACGTCATTAAAATAAAGTTACGGCAGTCACGCCGACACCCCGCGTCGATAATTCAAAGCAACCCCGATTCAGTCGCGCGATTCGATGTTAATGTCCCAAAACACAATCGATAATCGATCAGTCACTTCAAGAACTTTGATGGAAAATTCAAATTCTTCGAAACATCGTGAAATCATGAATCTCACATTAAGTTGATTGATTTTTCGGCAACTACTAAGATGGATATGCCGCGTACGTGGTAACCTGATCGAAGGGGTCGCATCCCTCTCTCTTTTATGAAATTAAATTTCCGACTGGATCTTTTAATCGTTTTTTGGAGGCTCATTAATGGATACTCGCGCGCTGTCGGACGACAAGATGATGGATGCGTCGTCGCATTAGGCGCGCACAGGGAGCGGCCGATGAAAGAGAAAGAGAGGGTGCAGAGCAGAGAGGGAGCAGAGGGTTGCGAATACGAGAGCGGACCGAGCGGAGAGAGATCGAGCACACAAAGACACCGAGCTGTCTCGCGCTCGACCGAGACCCCGGAGGTATTTCGCGCCATTATTTTCGTGCTGCGCACAAAGGTGGCACTTTGACAGCGCGCTCAATCGTTTGACATGTCGCGAAAGAATGCCACCCACCCGCGATATTTCACATTAACGACGAAGGCGACCGACTCCCGCAAGAAACTCTCGGCGCCGGTCCTTCTTCATCCGTCATAAATTTCGAGCTCGCTGCGAGCAGCTTTTTCTGCGGATCGACGCGGAAAAAGCGCGCGAAAACTGCACGACGAAAATAGACTCTCGCCGACCGAACAAAATGTCGAATCGTCGTTCTGATTTCTAGGTGCATGAGATATGGTCCTCCTTTTTCCGAAACTTTTTGTTTTATTTGTATAAAACATGAATATAAATAAGTATAATACATAGATGTATTTCTATAACATTTTATAACAAATGTTATGTAAAGAATAATCGTTTTCCCATGTCACATGACGTTTCAAAGATTAATATCAACGCTTCGGAGCGGCAAAAGGGATTGCTGAGAGGACATATACTCTCAATAATCTTCCTAGAACCATGAAGAGACTAAGACCGATATTCATGATCCATTCTTATATTATTAAGGTCGTCTTAAAAATAATCTCAAGATATTTGCCAGCCAATCAATAGCTGCATTAGTATCTAAAAAATATATTACAGTTAAAACTATCTCGTTGCAAGAATGGAATATAAATACCGGCCTTAAGACTCACGTACACGTGCCTAATGTTACTACAATCACGCGAGTTCATCAGACTATCTCCGAGGTGGGCAACGCGAGTCCGGATTATCCGCTGCGCCGTCGCTGGCATTCTTGCGTGGCGATCGATAAATGATTAGTCGGCGGGGTCATGTCGCCAATGCTCCATCGCATCGCGGGCGCCCGCGTTAAATTGATTTCGTGTAACGTAGGACAATGGCTGTTGCATACGGGATGAATATTAGGCGCCCTTGCGCAGCGCCGGATAAATTATGTAGGCAACGAGAGTCCCGTTTTATTGCCGGCGGGGTCGTCGTGCCGCTGCAATCCGCCGTAAACTCGCGACTACCCCGTTGTCACCCCATCCCTCGCTCTCTCTTTGCCACTGTCCTCCCGTAGCTTAAAAGTATTGTACAATATGAAAAAAATATCCGCATCTCCTGGTAGAGAGTGCGGCAAACCAGAGCTGCCTACGTTCGCTCATAAAATTTTGGCTTATAAAAATTCCAGTGGGAATCGCGAGTTGTATTGTATTCATCTCGGGGTTCTTCTCTTCCGCCTCACCCTTCTGTCTTTCCTTCGGTGCACCGATCTTGCCGGACGAGCGTCAGTTTACCACGCGGCGCGCCTCAACAAATCGTTCTTTGAGAAATTTACGTTACGCCGGAAGTTGGATAGATCCCCCGGTGCCGGTTGCTAAATATTGCGTAAGAGCCGTTGAAGAAGAGGAGAGATAATGTGGAATGCGGGAACGGGTTAATTTCGAGCTCGAGGCGAATCCGCGCGGAATTCCGGAAGGAAGGTGGGCGCGCGTATTTAATCATCGAATTCAGAAATTTGCGGCGGAGGGATGAAGGGAAGACGAAGGGGTTCCGGTTCTCTCAAAGCGCGAGCGGAAAATTCACTTCGCGGTCAGCAAAATATATATTATAATGATAATTAAACGCGGCGCTACGTACGGTTTAAAATGCGAGCTAACGAAAATAAATATGAATTAATACGTCGCTTGTTTAAAGAAATAAGTAAAGCTCGCTTGCGCGCACTTCCGGTGGCGGCGGCTCGCGCGGAGCAATCTCATTAACGCGTAATCCTAAATCACCTCGATGTCTCGGTTTTGGAAACGGTGACTCCGCGTGGGTGCTTAATCAGAGCGATGTGCCTGCGACGTATCGCTCCGAAATGCTTTTGTGTGCTCATAGCTTCATAACGACGCTTACGAGACTCATCTGTCACGGGCGCGGCATCGTCGCGCAATTTATGCGACACCCATCGCGGTACCGCTCGCGAAACGCTACCAAAGGGTATCGCAAAGGGAATGCAGGAGACAGTGCTAAATTGTGTGGTGGTATAATATTGATATCTTGCTCATTGATAAATGGATAAACTTGGAAAATCTCTCTGAAATTCCTCTATTCCGAAAACGACACTTTGATTCAACTTGCTCACGTCCGCGCGATCGTAATCGTTTGTGAGCATTTGTAATGAAAGTTTCAATAACATCGTTTAATATTAAAAAATTGAAATAGGATTAAAAAGAAATGGATTATCAGAGTAAACTCGATCAGACCATCGATGAAATCGCTTCAACTGAACATTCAACACGATTCATCGCGAGGATCAAAATTTTCGGTTCGAGAGTACCGGTTCGCGAGCGTCGCGTTGTTCAAAGCTGAAGTAATGGACGATACCACGTGGCATCCGGTTGAGATCCCTTTACACTCGAGCCCTTTACCTAAATTCGCGTATGGAAGCTGGACCGCGCGCGACACACAACGCCCGCGACAGAAAATATTTCGCAATGAAAATGGAATGTTTGTTCGCAGCAGCCGTTGCGTTGCAGAGTGTGCGATTCTAATTCCTCGCGTTCCCGGTATTTTTTTCAATCGCACCCAGAACGCGCGCGATGGCCGCGATCGATACCGAGGATTCAATCGGATAGACTCGGCTAGATTTTTCATACTACGAAGTACGCACAGGTGAAAGCTCGAAAACGCGATGAGAAGTATCTTTAATTTGTCGAGTCTCTTCTCTCTTTTTTTGGTGCTGGTGGTGGTTTTACGTAGTATGGTGGAAAAATAACGAGATTGACGGCGTGTCGATTTAAGCGCCGGCCGTGCGCGTGGAGATCGATCATTTTGCGATCAATGTGCGTTTCTCCGGTGTCGATGTACTACTCGCGGCATCGGTCACCGTCAGTAATACGTGGACAAACCTGCGCATGTCCAACCGTTCGCGAAATTCGCTCCGGAAACTATCCGGGCATCTGTTTCCACGTTGCACTTTTGCATTCACGAGGTACGCGTGGTTAAATTCGCGCGATGGGAAATAATGATCTGACGTACGCAGCGGAAACGTACATACGCGGAAAATACGCAGATAAAAACCACGGAAAAAATGTTTGCAAATCCCGGAGCGAAATGCTGCCGAAATTTTCCGAGCACTAGAAGGAGGAACTTCCGCTTCCATTTTTATCGTTTACCGTTTACCATTTACCGTTACGTCGAACATCCGTTGAAAACCTATGTACTAATATTGCATTACATTTTTGGAGAACGTGCGTTAAAAACGCCTGCGCACACACGTCATGTATTCCTACATGTTCCTCTGTGCGTGTGTGTGTGTGTGTGTGTGTGTGTGTGTGTGTGTGTGTGTGTGTGTGTGTTCGTGTACGTGAGAAGGCACAAACATTGTGTACCGTTACGCAACCGGAAACAGAAAGCGATGAACGCGAATGCTTCACGGTCCAACAAATCGCATGGTTACCTGAAAAAAAGAAAAGAAAAAGAAAAAGAAAAAAGAGGAAAAAGAAAAAGGAAAAAAGTAGAAAACATTGAAAGAGGAGAGGCAGATGCGGGAGCACGTATATGGATTACAAACGATAACGACACATATCCCGCATGCCCACTTCGTTTGTCAGATTGATCGAGTTCGTTAAATTAAACTTGATATACCGCTGCCAGGTCTGCTTCTCGCGGGCCGAGTTTTGCGCGACCGTTCGTGTAGTTCGCATGCTAAAAGTCGCCGTGACAAAACGACGCGAGGAAAAGGAGAAAAAAAGAGAAAAGAGAACACAGGAGGGGAAAAAAAGGAGGAAAAAGCAGACGAGAAGAGACGAAATGAGAAAGAGAGCCGCGCGGAATGGAATTCCGCGAGAATCCAATGGAAGCGGCCAATGGACCGAGTGAAAAGCGCGTCGATTACACCCACGCGCGCGATCGGCGTGACGCGTCGTCCACTGTAGTCCTCTCGCTGAATGCCCGTTGAAAGAGAGACTTTAACTCTTTACTCGCGGACACGCGCAGCTGTTTATACATGCCGCGCCGGCGGATCCGAGACTTTTCATTAATGGGAAATGCGATGTTAAAATGCAAATTTATTGTACTAGATAAGAGAATTGCGGTAAAGCACCGCAAAAGTAAGTCGCGTGCGCAGAATGGGATCTGCGCGAACTGTGATTGCGAGAGTATTACCAAGTTTGTGAAAGTGGAGAAGAGAGGAGAGAAGAGATCACGATAAAGAGGATCTTCGGCAAAATGTGGCTTTGCACGAATCTCGCTTGAAAATTAAAGATCTCCAAAAGACTGTCGGAGTAATATCGGAGTTAAAAAATTAAATCAAATAAAAGAGATTGATAATACTTGGACAATGAAAAATATTTGAGGAGAATATTCAGATTAAATTTGAGATTTGAGACTGCAGATTAGCTTGGATTCGCCGGAGGAGAGACAAATGCAAAAGTGCTAATGGACCGAGAATAAGGGACTGTCGCGTTATGAGTGTCGTGCTTAACGACGTGGAAAAGTGTATTTCGCTATTACGAGTCCCGAGCATTGTGTAAGTGCGACATTCACTTCCTTGTCAAACTTCCTTACCGCGGGCCCGCCCTTAATGTCGCTCGATCGATGACTCGGAAACTTGAAGAGGCCTCTCGCCGCCACGTCGCGTCCTAGACAAAATGCGAGTCAACCTCGACGCTGCATGAGATTTATGACCCACCGAAAGTTCATGCCGGTGGTCCACGCGTACACGTTCAACTCCGGACAAACGTGGTATCCTTAACCAAAGTCTCTGCGATCGCTTAATCTTCGTACAGTTGTGCAGTGACTATCAGGCACACATGAGTTTCGGTCTTTTCTTTCTCCCAGCGTTCTGGAAGAATTATTTAAAGTCGGAACATGTTCCCTTCATCCCTCTCTTGCAATTTTCAAGCGCCGACATCAGAGTCTTCGAAGCGCCATGTGATACGACAGGGGACAAGTTTTTTGTACGTTCTTCTGCATTGGATTGTCCAAGAAGTTCGTATGAGTTTTAAAAATCATGTGGATGACTTCTTTGTCTCTAAACCATTCAAGTTCTTCGAGGGCGGAATCTTACAGTTGCCTGAGATGGATTAAAGTACCGTAACGAAATGGTAGAAACTTTGATGAATAAAATTTTCATTTCACATTTAGAAATTGTGTTTTATTTTAACCTAAGAAACTCATACGAACTTCTTGGACAACCTACTATATTATTTTTCTTTTTTGTCATTAGTATAGTATATTATTAACAATATATAATTCTTTATATTATTTATCAAAAGTATTACTAGAGACGCTACTTATCAGAAATAAACCGAGAATGTTCAAAAGGCGAACCAAAGTCCACGCATACATCGAAGCTTTCTCGTCATGGGAAGGGTACTCGCGAGATTCGAGGCGATCGGTCGTTCCCCATGAAGACCGGAAACCCAGAAACCATCCAGTGCCACAAATCACCCGGCGATGCATAAGTGATGGCGAGCATCGATAATTCATTCGCCGCCCGCGCACCCGTTTTACGCCCGCTTTCGGTCGCTGATGCCGAGGGCTCGTTTCGAGCGAAGGGATGCGCGTTAAACTCACGTTGCATCATTGAGAAGATTCGCCGAGTCCGTCGGAGCGCGGTACGCGAGGCTTTACACGATGTAAAGGGATTATGCTGCTTACTAAAGAGATTATCGTTGCCATATATGGCATCGTGCTGCGACCGCCCGCCTCGAGACGAACTTAACTTGTCAGCCGGCTTTACAAGAGGGCCGGCTTACCGAATTATTGGTGAACCTTCTCACCCTCTTCTACCCCCCCCCCTACCCTCTCTCTCTCCCTCTCTGACTCTATGCACGGCACGTTGCACGATTCACGCAGTCTCTCCCCCGTGAAAAGCGAGCCAGCGTAATTATTAATAGCGCGGCTGGCGTTGCAGAATGCCAAGCATGTTCCGCCCGCTATTTATTTCATTGGCCCTCTCGAGGCTTTTTCGCGTCCCGACTTCGAGACTTTCCGCGAAACGGAAGGAAACGAGGGAAACTCGCTCTCCTCGGTGGAGGAGAAATTACTCGGCTTATTGGGATAATTAGCGTTCCTACTTTGTTCTCCCGACTTTTATGCTCGCGAGGAATAAATCACGACGAGCTGCGCGCGCCAGGGTTCGAGGAGCGAATGCACCCGAGTACCCTTTATACTGCCCGCTTTACCCCTGGAGTTTACTAAATCCGTCTTCTTAGGCATTCACTGCTGTGAGCAATTACAGCTGCAACGATCAATATTTCTACACGTGTTTAATAATTATTTATCGCGATAATTATTACGTTACTTTGGACAATTACAATTAAAATCGCGAACGCTCTCGATGCAATAAAACATAGGCACGTCTGGCGAAAGTGAATTAATAAAATTTCCTCTATAAAAAAGAAACTTCTAAAGAATTCTCCTCGAAAAATTCCTCGAACTATCGAGAACCGAGGAACCATGAGCGATCGCTTTAGCTCGCAGTGACAATGGCTAAGGATTTGGATTACTTGTAATGGAGAGCAGAGGTAGACGGAGAGAGAGGGAGGGAGAGAGAAAAGGAAGCCAAGATGAGAATTAACGCGACCTGAGACAACGGAAGCGTGCAAATGATAATGCCGTCACAATGGTAGCATCGCGTGCGCGTCGCGCTGTGCACGTACACGCGTACGTATGTGCGATCTTATATCTCTGTGCACACAGATTTGTGTCGAGGCCTGTCGAGCGGATTACTGGTCATGTGGCTCGCGTTCTAAGTAGCCGACCGTTGGCCAGCTTAACGGATTAGCCGCCAAAGCCTCGGAGCCGCCGGTTCACGCGACTCGGATGAAGCTGTGACGTTTAAAGACGCATTAGCGACACAACATGCATCTTCACTCGTCCCGTCGTCGCCTCCGCGAGGTTTGTCGGCGAGACTTGTAAGCGACAGTCACGCTCAATTAATCACGCCGATTATTAGCGATACGCGAGCGATGATTGTTGTTCGTCACTTCCGCTCGACGATTTCCGTCTGCGATTTCGTCTCGGAAGAATTGCGAGAGAACGTTGCGGAATCAGGAATAATTTTGATTGTCAAACGTGAGGACAAAAAGCTGTGGATCGCGAAGATCGCGATGATCGCATAGATCGGACGCGCGTATAGGGTGGCATATAGTCGCGTTCAAGTTATATTGCCTGTTTGGAACGCGTTAAGTCGACGACGCGATAACTGCTTTACTCTCGTTAGATGAGTTACGGGTATCTGTTTCACGTAACTTCACGCATTTAAATCGGCCCTTTATGCTAAAGCGACCACACGACGGGAAACTGCAAGGGAGATGCTTGAGGAAATCGTACTTCACGATGATAATAATGCGCCCGTTGCAATTATGCATGAGCCGGCGCGCCGTTAATTAGATACGTGTATAAACTAAGTAATAAATAATAAATAAGACGAGCTTGCGGAAAAGAGTACGCCGCAAGGAATTTTATCGCCTCCAAGCAGCGTCATAATAAAATAATGAGAGAAAATAAATGTATATTGGATTGAACACACACATACACACACATGGACGTATTATGCATAATATCGCTGCATGCAATACTAAATTTACGAATACGACGCGTTTCAGGTGAGATTAGCGCGATTTTTCTAGATGTGGCCTGTCAGAAATGGCCGAGCTGCGCTTGGTGCCGGCACGGTGGTAAGCGAGTTATGCAGTTTCCGGCATTTAGCAACCCTCGGAGGGGGTGGACGCCCGCCGGCAACTCGCCGAAACTGTCTCCCGCGAATGAGGTCCCGCTGATTCCGTTACCGATCCACCAATCCTTTCCCCCGATCCCAGTCAACGCTTCGCATTTGGAAAATTAACGAGGATCCGCAGCGTGACTCATTTTCGACTGTTAAATAACTCTCCTCCCCGTTTTCCCGCACGGGAAAAGACGCACGAATTCCGCTAAACGACAGTGAATGGTGGCATCACTCAATTTATTTTATTCGAATTCACCCCACGGCAGGGGGAGGGGGGTGCATCCGTCACGTGACTCGTGGGAATTACTCCGTTCTCAAAGTCCTCGAAGTTTTTCAATTGCGCCGCGCGAGTGCTCTTCTTTCTCGGGCGCGTTCACGCGCGTTCACGGAAGTTGGGGATGCGCCGGAAGAGACGTCGAGCGACCGCGAATAGCATTACATCTCGTCGATTTGAATTTGTGTGTGTGCATCTGTGCGTTTGTATACGCTCCCCGCGCGGCCAGATTGAAATTGAAATGGCATCTCCGGCATTCTTGCTCCTCTCCGGCGCACTCGGCTAGCAATTTGCTAACGGACCGAGAAAATTATCTCGTTGCTCGAGATATTTAGTAGCGCAGACCAGGTCCCGTTTTCACGGTCCTGTGAGTCCGCACAGAAGCCGGCTCGCAATCAAGAGTTACTACGGTGACGAGAGACGTCGCCCGACGTAACAGTTGTTGCCGAAATTCTGGACAATATTGGCCGGGATCAGCCAGCACGGCTCTTCGCGGCGCCGGAAGGACGAGAATCAAGATGAATATCGCGCGGAATCCCGTGTAATCTCTGAGAGCCGCACAACCGCATGTTTCTGCATCGAGTTTATTGCCACTGTGACGTAAACATTAGCTTTTATTTGTTGTTGACATTCTAGCTAATCTAGATTAATTGATTATTCTGTCCGATTTAAATTGTCGATTAATATTTATTGTCGATAATTGTCGATTAATAAATAATGATTGAGAACTCGTGAACATTGTAATAATCGTTTTCGGAGTAATCTGACATCTCCGTTTTTCTCTACTTATAATTTCAATTTATTTAATAATATTTCGAATTTCCTTTTCCACTTAATTCTTGCAGCAATAATTATTACATTAATAACGATGAGAAGCGTGTTCGAGACGCCATGATTTCCCGCGTTTGATTCGATATCGGTAATTAAGGTGTAATTACGCTTTAATTACGCGAGTAACGTCGGCGCGGACGGAAGACACGATTGGACGAAAAGATCAATTGCGCCAGCGCTTTCGTGAGAGAGCTGACAAGAGCTTACGACGAGCGAAACAGAGCAAGTTAAGCTCAAAGCAGATGCCTAAGGGTTCCAAGGGCTCGTTTACAATGGCACGTTTCAGCGATATTCTCGCCGTTCTCTTTTCGGCCAATGTTCAGGAAACGTTTCGCCCAGATCTCGAAGCAACTGTTCCTCAACAACTGTTGTCATTAAGTAGCAGCTGTAAAGCAGGTTCGGCGGAATATCGCCGATCCGCTGCTGCGCGAAAACAAACGAATATGGGATACGAGCGCACGCAGGTTTCCGGAAAATTGAATCCCGAAGTAGGTTACGAGAGACAAGTTTCCCAAGGCGGGCAACATGCACACGCTCGCGCTCGCGCGCGGCAAATAAACAATAGCAGACGTTGGCACTTTGGCGGACGGAAAATAACGAATTTTTGCCGCTGAAAATTTACGACTTGCAATCAGTGGTACCATCTCGTAAATTGACAATGCAGATCGGTCCTCGCGCGTCCGCTCGAATTACAGTGCGCCCGCGCGTTTCGGACTCCATTTTGCGCCGGAGATGCTTCATCTCGATCTGAATTTAAGGACTCGCTTCGTGATGAAGATTGATCGAAGATCGAGTGACTGCTCATATAGCACAGAAGCTTGAAGTAATATTGCAGCGACATTGCATCGTTGCAACTTGTAATAAAACCTTATCAAGACTTTTCAAAGCTAAATAGGCAAGTTAGAACCTTGACGCGATTATTGACGCATAATTGACTTATTGTGCGTAAATTTGTACACTATCAGTAAAATATACGAACGTTTCGATCCTATGATCGATCAGTCACTGAGGAGAATTCGAAGTACGATCGAAGGTTGCAACAAGGTTGCTGCAATATTGGTGCAAGCTTCTGCGCTATACCCACGTAGAAATTGCCGAGGTTGTTTAACTGGCCCAACATTGGCCTAGTATTGGTAGCCCAGAGTACGGCAGCGGCGTTACACTCCAGTGTCGGATCTGTACTGGCACAATACTGGCGGCCAGTACTGCAAAGAGTTGGCAGACAGTCTTGTCCCAGTACTTATTAAAAACCGGGCCATGTGACGGGCCATTATAAAATACAGACATGGACCAGTACTGGTTGCGAGACAGGCCATGCTTCGGCAACCGACACAGACCCAGCATTCGACTACATACATTGCCGATAATATATAACTAGCAACACAGGCGCGCTATAAATAAAATAAGAAATAAAAAAAAATAAAATAAAAATAATATAATAAATACAATTGTCAATATAACCGCACCGACAGCCACTATGACATTCTGACATTCGCAACACGAAGTTCAAGTCACACGAAATTCGTCGCGGAAAAGAGGCCTCAATATTCGATAAAAAAGAACTTCACGAAGTTAACACGCCTTTTTTAGAATAGGATTATAACAATATATTGATTCACCAGCGACCGATAGATGGCCAGATCAGGCGTGACGTTCTCGCTAGAAACATTTGCGTTATCACGTATAAATAACCATCCGGAAAACCGATTTAACATCTTTTTCTTTTAAACGCGATATTAATTCACGCGACATTTACAAAATGATTTTACTAATGTTGTTTGCATTAGTCTTTGTTTATAATATTTAAGTCACAAATACAAATACAAATAGTACAAAATACATATTATATATATATAAAAAATACATTTATACATTAATACATTAATTGGTCCACTTCTATGCCCAATGCTGGTGCAGTTATTTACCCAATACTGGTCCATGTATTATTGCCAGTGTCGGATCAGTACTGGCAATTAAGTACGGCATGGCGTTACACTCCAGTGTCGGATCTGTACTGGCACAATACTGGCGGCCAGTACTGCAAAGAGTTGGCAGACAGTCTTGTCCCAGTACTTATTAAACCCGGGCCATGTGACGGGCCATTATAAAATACAGACATGGACCAGTACTGGTTGCGAGACAGGCCATGCTTCGGCAACCGACACAGACCCAGCATTCGACTACATACATTGCCGATAATATATAACTAGCAACACAGGCGCGCTATAAATAAAATAAGAAATAAAAAAAAATAAAATAAAAATAATATAATAAATACAATTGTCAATATAACCGCACCGACAGCCACTATGACATTCTGACATTCGCAACACGAAGTTCAAGTCACACGAAATTCGTCGCGGAAAAGAGGCTTCAATATTCGATAAAAAAGAACTTTACGAAGTTAACACGCCTTTTTTAGAATAGGATTATAACAATATATTGATTCACCAGCGACCGATAGATGGCCAGATCAGGCGTGACGTTCTCGCTAGAAACATTTGCGTTATCACGTATAAATAACCATCCGGAAAACCGATTTAACATCTTTTTCTTTTAAACGCGATATTAATTCACGCGACATTTACAAAATGATTTTCCTAATGTTGTTTGCATTAGTCTTTGTTTATAATATTTAAGTCACAAATACAAATAGTACAAAATACATATTATATATATATATATATATATATATATATATATAAAATACATTTATACATTAATACATTAATTGGTCCACTTCTATGCCCAATGCTGGTGCAGTTATTTACCCAATACTGGTCCATATATTATTGCCAGTGTCGGATCAGTACTGGCAATTAAGTACGGCATGGCGTTACACTCCTGTGTCGAATCTGTACTGGCACAACACTGGCGGCCAGTACTGCCACGATGGCAAACGGTACGGTCCCAGTATCGGACCGTTTTGAAATTTCTACGTGGGTATGAGCGATGATTCCGCCCGCCTGCCTAGCGTCGTTCCCTTTTTATTTATTTCTGACTAATGATACCTGTCGGTTTCGCAGCCGCGTTAACGTTCGATAAGTAACTGCCATGACGTAATTTTTCCTAATGGAGGGAAAAGTTGCCGCCCCTGTTGCTCGGTGAAATATCGCGCTCGCAAAAGAGGCAATAACCGTGTTCGCGCCAAATGCGCGGAATTGCCGACGCTGCAAGAAACGCGAGTTTCAAAATGCATCGCTCGAGCCGCCATTCGTCTGGATCTCGCCGGGAGCACTCGCGGGAACTCATTTTTACGCGATTTATCCGACTTTCGTGCGGAGATTTATTTCGGAATTCAATAATCCCGACGTGCCGCGCGGCGTATTTATTGATTGCAACTTCGGTCGCTACTCGCTGCATCGGTTGGCTCCCAGCATCGCACCGGAACGCAGAATCGTATTACTCCGTTTATCGTAAATTGTTATCCTCGCAAGATACAATATAAATACTCGTTCCACACCGTTGTTTTCGAGAGATGCAAATCTCTCTCGTTTTGGTACCGCTTTGATTCAAGTATCACTTCTTTCAGCGTGCACTCAACGCGGACAATTCGCTCGCTCGGGGAAAGATACGATTTGCGGCGATAATTGCGCCAGGATCGCGGGACCGGAAAACCACCTGGAAAATCGATAGCAGTTTGTCGCTTTCGGTGGGACGGTGCGGAACTTTTCCAGTGTCGAGCGCGAGTCATTTTCCGTGCTTGATGCTTGATGATATCGCGCCGAGATAAATTATCTCTTCGTCGACGACGTCTCGTTTGCGCTCGAACCGCACCGCCGGCGAAGTACATGGCGGAATATATGGCGGAGTATAGCCGAAGATAGTATTTCCGCATCGATCCGCGCGACACACGCACACGGTGTTATGCAAATGCGGACACTTTCTCGTGAGAGACTCCATCGCGCCGACGATAAATCACGAAATTTAATCACGGGCGAGGGGGCAGGGGGGCCGCCGGAATCCCGCCGATCATGCTACTGAACGCGTGATCGATCGGTGTGAGATTCGGCGCGTGTTTACGCGCGCCTCCACGTATAAAATCGTCTACGTAACTGCTGTTGGCTTTTTTTAAACACGTTTCCTCTCTCTTCTATTTTTGTAATTAAAGCCCGAAAGAGCGCTCGGACCGCGATTGCGAATTGAAACCAAAAATAAATTAATTCCCGCATTCGATGTTTCCCAAGTACAGCTCTCGCATCTACCCTCCTTTTGATATTTATTTTCGATAACTAAATAATGGGTAATGCGCGCCGCGCTCGGTCCCGTGATATTTGCATCAACGAGACGGGAAATAAAAATACTCCGCGAACTGGTGAACAGAGTGAATTTTCCTTCTTTTTTTGTTTTGTTTTGCAGTTATGGAAAAATTCATTCGGGCCGGATGCTCGCGAGTTTCAGTAATTTTGAGAGAAAACACGCGAGACACGCGACACTTTTTCGCGCATTAATATTCCGTGTGCCGCGTGGCGTGCGTTAATTTTGTAACTAATATCAATTTTGCGGTCGGATTCGATTCCAGTGACAAAGATTCCCGGTTCCATACGCGCGCGCGCGTCGACCGCGCGATTTAATAGTTTCCACACAGTGCAGGAGTTAACAATCTAATCGAATAGCCGAATTTAACGATAGCTACGTCCAATTAGAACAGTTTCAGATTTTGTATAACTTCCGGCAATATTGACGTTCGTCCCCTCGCAAATCCTCGCGTCGATCGTGACGCGTTCCGCGCGATGTATGAGGGATATTCTGGAATATCCTAAACCCATGCTTGCTTCTTTCTGCCCATGAAGGAGAGGTTGCTCAATTCCCAGTCAATTTTCGTTTTTTGCAAAAAAGAGGAGAAATTCCCAGTGAAGGAAACATCAAGGAAAATGCCGAAAATGCATTTCGCGCTAATGACGACTGTAACGAACCACAAAATGCGCGGGCATTAAACTTGCACCTTCTCTCCTACCTTCCCCCCTCCCCCCCTCTCTCTCTCTTTTACGTGAAGCGATAATCCGCCTTTTTGATAGGATGCATGTAAACAATGCTGATACCTTTTGCGCACGAGCTCTCACATATACCCGCACGTTTTCCGGCAAACAATTGGTTTATCCGCATGCGGAAGCCAGCGTGATGAGTAAACCGAAAGTTTGTTTTGCACCGGGAGCACAAACAGCGAATGAAAATGCACGTGCGTTGCGTGCATCGTGAATCAAACGCGTAAGAAAGGTCGCCGGGCGGTTTAAAGCATCGAAAATCGATGGTCATTGACCGCGTGGTGCTTATCTCTCGTAGGGAGGGAGAAAGAGAAACCTCTTTCTTCATCATTGTCGATACAAGAATTCAATTTCTGCTAAAGCCCGGCGACGTAGGCAGTTTCTCATCAATGCGGTTCCGCACGGCTCGCGGATATTATGGACAGCCGCGTTTATTCGTGAACGCGGACGCAAAACAATATTTTGCATCCCTCAACGAGGAATCGCAGCATCGCGAAGAAATCGCCGCTGATCGCCACGTGTCGTTGTATAAAAGCGCGTGCAACCCCCGAATCCACACACACATGTGCACGTGCAACACACATACGCGCGCGAGGAGATTAAACGAGAATGAGAAACGGCGAATCCTAGCGCGGTTCCATGAATAAATACATGAGGGAGATTTTCGAAGTTCCGCGACGAAGGGAATAATTCTCGCTGCGCGGCTGATCTTTTCTATGCTACGGATTTAAGCAAATAATTATGTCTCTGTTTGCAATTGAAATTATCCGTGCAACGAGAACGCGAAGAGGTGAGTGTAGGATTGCCCAGCGATGATTACGAGAAAAATTACAAATACATGTTGCGTTACGCGAGCGGCGAAGCAAGCGTGACAAAGTGTTACGTATACTGCATATATTTCGTACATGTAGGTCATATACTTGTTTTATTAGTACATACTTTCATAATTCCAAACAACAGAACAAACAGAATTTTATGTACTGGGTCGTCCGGAAAGTTCGTGCCGATTTTGAAGGAAAATTCAAAGGCAACATTTTTTTATGTCGATAAATATTTATTGACTTATGTATGCACCGTTTTGTTTCACAACCTTTGTCCATCTTTCACGCAACTGGAAGATTCCATTCTCCCAGAACTTCTTAGGTTTCTCGGCGAAAAACTCCTCAAGGTGGTTTTTTATGTCGATCAAAGAGTTGAAGTTCTTGCCGCTAAGAGAATTTTGCAAAGACCTAAATAAGTGAAAGTCTGAAGGTGCAATGTCTGGTGAATACGGTGGGTGAGGTGGCACATCCCAGCCAAACTCCAACAATTTTTGTCGGATAGTCAAAGAAACATGAGGTCTGGCATTGTCCTGATGGAACACGACGCCTTTCCTATTAGCTAATTCTGGACGTTTTTCCTGAATCGCTGTCTTTAATTCGTCCAGTTGCGAGCAGTACTTATCTGCATTTATCGTTTGGTTGTGTGGTAGGAGCTCATAATATAGGATTCCTTTCCAATCCCACCAGACACAGAGCATGACTTTTTTTGGATGAAGGCCAGCTTTCGAAGTGGTTAATGCTGGTTCATTTCGCTTACCCCAGGATCTTTTTCGTTCTACATTGTTGTAAATGATCCATTTTTCGTCACCCGTCACTAATTGCTTCAAAAATGGTACGTTTGCGTTGCGCTTGTACAGCGAGTCGCAGATGGAAATGCGATCCATTAAATTTTTTCGGCCAAAATATACGGAACCCATACATCATAGCGACTTACGTAACCAAGCTTCACTACATAATCGTGGACAATGGTTTTCGATATTTTCAGTATCTCTGCTAATTCACGTGTCGTGTAGCGCGGGTTATTCTCGATCAGTGTCTTGATTTGGTCGTCATCAGTAGTAGAGGGTCTGCCCGAGCGTTCTTGGTCTTTAAGGTTAAAATCACCAGCTCTAAACTTAGCGAACCACTTACGTACGGTTCTTTCAGCTAAAGCGCCTTCTCCGTAAACAGAACATATCGAATTTGTTGCTTGTGAGGCATTTTTGCCTTTCCGGTAATAGAAAAGCATCAAGTGTCTAAAATGTTCCTTGTTTTCTTCCATCTTCAAAAGAGTACAAAACTGACACGAATCAATTTATCTGAAACAACTTTTTTCCTAAAGATGCGTTGAAATGTCACCTTTAAGCATATGTATATAAATCGTATGTTTTCAATAACATTGATATATTCAGACATGTTTTAACGCCATCTATTAAAAATCGGCACGAACTTTCCGGACGACCCAATACATTCCAAATAATCATGTCCGCAAGCAACAATAATCGCAAAATCGCCTCTCGACCCTCCCTCGAAAGCAGTCGCCCAAGTACTCAGCTGAATTTTATCGAATCTCGCAGAGCGCGATGGGTCGAACCGGATGTTACGAAACGCCGATACCCCGCCGACAAAAAGACCGCAATTGGAAATGAGATATAGTGCGCGGCAGGAGTCCGACAATGCTTTTCAAGAATTCTTGGAAAAATCCTCGGGAATTCCGCGTACGCGACAACGTCGATCGACATGATTAGTTGCAACCCGACGACATCCGGTATCCGCGCCGTGGGACGCCCGATCCCCGAGGCGTCCCCCGGGTATTCCCGATACGATACCCGCGAGTATCCCCGCGCTGCGGCTGCAGCTGCCAACCGAAAGAAGATACAGCCGACGCGCTGAATTCTCATCTTTCAGTGACGCGAGTACGTGTTGCATCCCCCGGGTGCGACGCGGACTATGTCCGACATTGTTCCGAGTTAGTTCCGGGGGTGGTTCACGTGCACCTCCGATTCCGATTTCCCTCGTCGAATTAAGCGAAATGCGCGCGAGATGAAGATCGGACGGTATATCTACGATATTTCGCGAGATCGCGGCGGTGCGGAATTGCCGAGCGAATTTGAGACTGGTCGTTTTTCAATTGCGAAATTTCAGCGGAGAGACTAATCGATACGTATCATTGAATTATTACTGAATGATTATAAAAATTTTAAAAACTTTTTGTTGCGTACAAGGTGGGATTTTTTATGTACTTGGCGTGCTTGTTTACTTTTTTAAATAAAAACTAGAGGATATCATTGCTGCTTTATCTTTGCTAAATCGTTATCTGTGATAATATTACCAAGATCAAAATCGCTGCGTCATCTACTGAAATATCTCTCCTCCTCTCTCTCTTTTTCTCTTGGATTCTGGAACCATTTCAGAGAAAAATCGATTAGCCATACTTATAACCGGCGTGCTCCGTCAGTTTTGCAATCCACTTCAGTCACTAAAATATTTTATCCCTTGCCATTCGTGGCCGCGTCTCCGCTCGGCGCGGCGAGCGGAAATATCACGCGGCGGATCAAAAGCGAATTATTTATGCGAAATCCGAAATGCGATATCAAGCGTCTGGCGGCAGCGCTGTCCTAGTTACGATATGTTCCGACGTAATTCCGTTCGCCGTTGGATATTCTTGATCGAATCGCGCGAGCGCGGCATCGCGATAAGCCGCGGCGGAATCAAAAATACGAGCAAGCCGCGTCGAGCGGATCCTCAGGATCTTTCCGCTCGTTCTCATCTTCGCCATCTCGTCATCGTCGTCGAACGAGATGGGGATATTGTGCTCGGTACGTGCGAGGGTTGTCATGACAAACTCGAGTCGCTCTGATTTGCGCCCGCCACCTGACATGCGACGCGTTGCATACGCTATTTTTCACCAAATCGTGTTTATTCCGCCGTCGAGATCCTGCCGGTTTTGATTGCGCACCCCCGACAGAATTTGTCGCAACGCCGATGCTCCGTCGTAGCGACAAATTCGACGCGCGTGTAACACGATCTCCGATAATCGGATCGGTAATCCGGCGATTGCGTCTTTGTAACGACGACGAGACGCGAGATCACGTGAGAGTGTGGCATCTCGTTTTCCAGCGGCTTCTCGGCTGACGGAAGTACGGATACGTCGTATAAAGCGAAAAAAAGAAACAACATTACTTGAGTAAATTGTGTTCGAAAAATTGCATCAATATTTCGTAGTGTTTTTACGTAATTGTCTCGTTCAATTTCGACGAGCGCACTTTCCAAGGAAGCAGCGCGTGGAAAAAAAGGGAGGTATCCGGAGAGATGGCGAGCCAGAGACCGTGCAACTCGCAAATCAATGTTAAAACGAGCGAGTACGGTGCCACGCGTTCGCTAAGCCGGGTTTTTCATAACGTATGTACATTGCAACCGCCGGAACCGTTATACAAATCACGTTGGAATTTCCATGGAGCGTACCTTCCGCAAGTACGTCTTTCAGAAAAACGTGCGACTCGAGGAAACACGCGAAAAACACCAGCGACCAGTTAATTCACTGAATAAAACACGTTGAACGTATTGCGCGGCGAAACGCACTGTAGATACCCTTCGTTCCGCTGTATTTGATGTAATAATCTGTAAAATACATATTATATAATTGTCCAATGATTTAAATAAAGTTAATTACCATTATTTTAAGCCCGAGTGCGCTCGTATTGTCACACATTTGTTAACGAACACGAGATCAGCTGCACTCAGAGACAAAAAGAGAAAAAACACGGAGCCAAAAATATATTTATAATAATAATTAGAATAAGTTATAATTCGGAATAAATTGTGACAGGCACAATAATGAGCGAGCTCAAGAAAGCAGAGTAATAATGCAATTAACGATCAAAGAGAGGCGTATTGATAAGTGGACAAGACAAGGGCAGAAATCTCGAGGCCCGGGTGGGTTTCCGTTGATTGTTATTTTAATATTATATAATATATAATATGTTATTTTAATATATTATAAAACGCGAGATCCCTCGGTCGCTCGTGCGTCCTCATACAAGATTCTACGAAACTCCGACGTCACGTGCACTTGCAGACGATAATGCTGAACAGTAAAAACGCGACGTCGAATTCATGTTCTCCATTTCTCCGAGAGGAGCGATGTTCCTGAAAGTTGTCTCTTATAAGAAGCGATTCGTATTCATGTATGCGTCGAATATGCTCGACGCGAGTGCTTGGTTTTGCGAGGATCTCCCGCGCGTCCGTGTCTAATCGAAAGACAATCCATCATGTCGAAGCAAGTGGATTATCCGCGGAATTATCCTCACGGGAAACCCGAACCGTTGAAAGATCGCGCCGCCCGGTCGATCCCACGTATTCTGCACGCGATATCTAGCATAGAGTGCACAATAAATATAATAAAGTTTAATAAATATACTAAATTTCAATTTAAAAAATGTTTAAAGTTTGTCAGTCATTTTTTTAATGTGATCCTCATTAAAGCATTCGTTCCTCATTAAAGTCTGACGAATTCGTTGACGAACGTGATGAAAAGCTTGACTCGCATAACACACACATTCACATTTGAAACACCAATAAATGTTGCATAATGTTTACACGTTACCTCCTTAAATCGAGATGTGTGCGTCCTAAGGGAGTAAATGTGAGCGGACACTAAGACTCGAAGAAATTGCAGTATCATGACCACAAAGGCACAGGGATGCTCCTCGGTTTGTCGGATTTATCGGAGCTACGTTACATCACAGTTCCGAGCGTTCTTTTATTACAAAAAAAGGAAAAAGGAAGATGGAAGGAAGAAAAATACACGCGAATTGACGACGAGGAGATCCCGCGACGAGAGACGAGGAAGCCGGCCTCCGACGAGATCGCTGGTGTTCGTTACCGCTGGACGGACAGTTGCAATAGGATCCCCCGTTCCTCAGAAAACCAATTAAAGTTAGCGGCAGCTCGTGAGGGAAACTAACGTATAACGCTATAAGTTCCCGTTATTCCCCATCTTCGCCCGGTCGCCTAACTCCGCTTTAATACGTAAACCGCCGAAACTCCGCCGAGACGCCATCATGAAGCAACGTTTACGTACTGATGTCCCGGGGTGGAGTTCTCCTAGAGAGAGAGAGAGGGAGGGGGGGGAGAGTCCAGTTCTCTCCGCTCCCTTTGCGATCAATTACGGGCTCGAGGAGGACGCTCGCAGATCGCCCGGCTAAATCTTCCGGCCGGCATAAAAGCGTCGTTACACGCGCCGCGGCGGCTTTAAGCGGATATCGGACGGATATGCTAGCGCGCAAGCGGATGGGCCTGGAGGGTGGGATCGGCTATAAATTTCCATCCACATTAAACTGTCGTTATGCATTTAGGACCCTCCTCCTCGTCCTCGTTCTCGTTCCACCGACGTCGCCACGTAAGTGGATGTCCATCGAGGAGTAGACGTCCGCGAGTAGATCGAGATCCGATGGGCGGATGCAGGAAGTGAAATTCTCCCTCCACCGGAGCTTCCGCTCCAGAAAATATTCATATATCGCGAGAAGCTCTCAAAGAGAAAGAAAGAAAACAAGAAAGAGAAAGAGAGAGAGAGAGAGAGAGAGAGAGGAAGAGGAGATGGAAGGATGCAGAGCACTCTTCCCAGCAGCGCCGCATCTTGCAACCCTTTCGTGCCTCCTCTTGACCCTCCTCTCACCCGACTGTCGTGCCGTCGCGATTCTCTGGCCACTCTCGCCTGAACTACCATTTTGACGTACCTCGACGTCATTTCGATCTATCCGCGACACGGTGTTATATCGTGCAACGTGGAGCTGATATTTCGCCCGCGTTGCACCGTATCGAGCCAGCGTGCAGCGTATCGATAACGATCAAGCGCCGAATTGATTCGATTAATATAAAAAGGGAAGAATTAAAGGCGCGTACGTAATTCGCGCCGGTAATTGGAGTTACTCGGGTCCGGGCTTCCGGATGGTGCATTTTGCCCGAAAGCACAATAGCGCGATGCGATATTACGTGATACACGCGTTTCTCGGGGGAGAGTTTTTTTCGACTTCCTCCACCCCTCGGCAATTTCCAGAACATTTCGCTAATCTCGTGTTACATTGCCCGAGAGAAAATACACGGAAATGCTCCATAAAAAAATGACCATTGTTCGACAAAAAAGAACAGGGTGATAAATAAATATACGTATGTAATATTAACGGATAAAAAAACGTGAGTGAACAAAGAGCGTGGGAATAATTTTCAGAGAATCTCCATCGTTAATCGGTTATTATTATTAATACGCAATAATCACAGAAGAGAGCGTCACGTAGCCTTGACGCGTTGTCCTTCCACGTATAACGCAAGCATAATATGAAATAAACGACGATTTATAAAAATTGAAAGAATAAGCTAATTTCCTGCGACACTTCCTTGCGTCGGAATCGGCCAAGTGGAACAATGGCCATCCCTCGACTTCTCAATAACCGCCGCGGGAAATATGTATTTTCATTAAGTCCATCCGCGCGCCGTTCCAGATTACGACGGCGGCGGTTTTATGAAACCACTCGTTGTACACGAGATTACGTCTATTCTTTAAAGCGAAGGATTCCAAGAGAATGCGCCGGGAATTTCATTAGTTTTCACCGGCGTATTGGCACTGTGCAAAATTACCGAAAATTATTCTCGAAGCCGCGACATCGCAATCCTTAAAACCGACGAGAGATGTCAAAGGGATCGGTCGCGTCGGGTGCGCCACGTAATCGCGCGATTAACCCCTATAAAGGGGGATGAAACGGACGTCGGAGCGACGAACGCGGCGAGCGGGTGAAAAATGCGCGGAATTATCGTGGAATTTGCATAACGACGGGACTCGCGCGGATCCGGGTGCGCCGGAGGGTTTCACGGGGATTGAACGTACCCTCGGTCGCCCTCTCACTCCCTTTGTCGTGCCTGTCGATCACGATTGACGGCAGCTGCCGTCGCTCGAGGTTGCAGTTTCGTCTCGCGCGCCTGCAAAGACATTCGACGTGCGATCGATGCCGGAAACGGAAGTGACAAGCCCTCTTCGACAACCCCGTTGAACCCCGAAACGTCGATTGCGATTGCTCGAATTCGAATCGCGGCTTAACGTAAGCCACTCGTAGGGATTCGTTCTGCTCCTCTCCGGATTTACAGACCTTGTACAAAGGGCAATTTTCTCCTTTCGTAAATTGCCCTTTACCTTGTGGTTTGCCTCCGAACTTTGACGATCCGGGACAGCCCGCGTTGCAAGAGCAAAGTTGCAGACCGAGACACCGAGACGCGACGGAACATCCCGTAAATCAATGGACACTAGCGGGATTGTTAAAAGGGTGGCTATTTAAATACCACCGCGTGGGCGGATATCAGATTTTTCATAGGTCGTGCATGAAAGGTTAAACTGCGCGGGTTATTCCGTCGATGGCCGGTTAAACTCTTTAAATTCCAGCCAATCGGGAGATATCGCGATACTTTCACGGAATCTAAAAAAACCGCAAGATTCCGGACACGTGCGGCGCAAATTTACCTGACGATCAATTTCTTACCGTCTATAAGAAAAAACAAGAAAATGGACGAACGAATGAAATTTAATATTATATATTTAAGTAATTTTCTTCTTTTGTAGAAATGTTCAACAGTTTTACAAACGGGAATACATAAATCTCCTGTTTGACTTTTGCGCGAAAAATCCGCAAGATTGACGGGCAAAAGACCAGGAAGATCAACGAGGGCGAAAACGCCGGTACGGTATCGGTTTTAGAGGAATCCGCAGAATCCTCGCGTTCGAATCGCAACGCAACGCAGCGCTTCCGCGCACGGGGTTGCTCCGACAACACTTTTTTTGCCATCGCCTTTCAAAATCGCTCTGCATACCGGGAATTACGTCCGTAACAAAGAGCTTGCAGCCCTTCCTCCCCCCCCCCTCGACTCTTCCGGACAGCTTTTTAATTGGATACCCGGGCAGACTGTTTTCACTGATGGCTGCTTCAATTAACAAAAGAACAAAAGGACTCGGACTCGCTGCAGACGTGCCGCGGAATTATCGAAACAAGCAATCGATCAAACGTGAGAAGCTGCAGTCAAATTGAGTGGAGTCAATCTCGGCCGTGTGCTTTCAAACGAAGGAAAGAGCGAGAAGGGAAGCTGCGTGCTGGTGCACGCTGCTTCTGCCAGAGAGATGCCGCATTGATCAGTTTATTATTTAAATGAGAGGCAAGATATATATATATATAGTATATATCGTTTGCTCGAATCTCGGTAATTTCGCCGCGAATTGTGCTGCATGATTATTCGCCTCGCCGCAACTGATACATCATGTAAAATCAGCATGGTGATATCCGTGCTAATGCAAATTATTCGGCTGGAGCGAAGCCGATTTCGATAAAACGAGATACTCTTGATTAATTGATAGTACTGCGAAACTGACGAAAATACGCATAAATCGAAACGAGCCTCGGCTTCCGCAGCGAATCCTCATGGCGCGCGCGATGACGACGTCCAAAAATCATTACGCAGATTGCAGTGCTCCGAGAGGTATCCTCCTCCCTGCCTCCCTTTGCAAAATTGAGCATCGTTCCGAATAAATCCATCGTCGAACAGTTTTCAGCCGCATTGCCCGTTTTATTATAACAAAATATGGCAAACGCGCGCGCGCGCGCGCGTAGAGCGAATTCGCGAAGTGTCATCCTGCGCGTTTTGCGCAGATGAAATCGAATCACCATCAATTCTCGCCGGAATTCTCGGGGAATTACGCCTCCTGATATCGCGAGAACCTGCCCGAGACAGTCACCGGAAGCGTACTTACGTCGCGCGGCGGCAGACGTAACGACCGCTTGATTACGCCGCTTTAATCTACCTAAGTGCCCTAAGCCCCCGCGTCGGTGCAACCCCCGGGCCTCGTATTAAATATCTTCCCTCTTTCCTTCTGCCTTCTCACGTTCTCCGCGAGTGTAAAACCGTACCGGGAAAATGTTCCGGTGAACGCACGCACTCGCGAGCGCTCGTGGGAACTCGCGCGCTCCTGTTACTCGGATGTGGATCTGTAATTTGCGGCGTCGTTCATTGCTTTACCGTCGCCGCTGTAAAACGTAGATAGGGCTCCCTATCCCGGTTACTTTTTGCCGGCGCTGTAATAAACAACGGTATTATCCCTAAAACGGAGCAGCGCCGGCTTATCCCTGGTCTCCTCGGATGCGTCCACCGCGGATAATGAGGGGCGGATAAAACACTCGGTACGTTCGTCGCTCGCGTTTCCCCGTGAGCGTGAGCCGGGGTGCCTTCGTTTTTGCCGGCGAATTCGTTAAATGATTACGCTCGTTACCTTATGCACCGCCGATTCGCGCGATCGAAATCCGACATCCCTCGGGAATTGGTGGCACTTTTCCCCTATTTCTCTCTCTGTCTCTCTCTGTCTCTCTTTACTATGTGGGGATCGCGGAAGGGATTACTCGACCTGATTATCGGAATGTAATAATCTCTCCGATTGGAAATGCACTTGCTGCTGATGATGTTTATGATAATATTCCCTCGATCAGGATGAAAATCAATTGAAACGAGTGGAAGAATATTCTCGGATATTTTCAATAAATAATTACGTAACGAGAAGAGTGGCACGAGTAATGAAAGCTAACTCGCGACAAAAATATTGCAGGTTATTATGCTATACATATATAACACACGCAATTTCGCACATAATGTGTTACACAAAGCAAGATATATTCTTGAACATGTTCGCCGCGGTATTTAGCATATTTCTCGCGCCAGCTATGTTAAATTATAATATCTCAACTACGGTCTCGACATCTCTTTCACGTCGAACAAAAGTGTAATATAAATGTAACAGTATATAATTTTAAATATCATTATTTAAATAAATAATAAAACAATAGATAAAAATATAGCATAATAATATAAATAAAACAAAAGTTGCTCTTCACTCCCGAGTGAGTGTTCAGTCGCGTCGCTGCACGTTGAAAATCCCTGCAAGCTGCCGTTTCCATTTGCCTCCCTCTTTCTCGGAATTTGTCCGCCACGGAGGGATGAAATCACTTGATGCATGTATCGAGTTTTATATATGTATATATATACATATTGTGCATTTGCATGTATGCGTGTGCATATACGCGCGAAATACGGGTCACACATGCAGCCGGAATTCCGTTTGTTCGTGACACATGATTTAGTAGGTTCGCGCTGTGCTAATATTAACTCGATACGGTATTATAGAGACTGGCGGACTCGCAAAGTCGTCTGTAAAATATTAATATCGATGTATCGAGCAGCAGTTTTGCGACACGTGCCGCTCGTCAGCACGCGGGATGCGGGGAGAAGCGAGAGACAAAAACTTTCCCCACGTGAGACGCATCGATAAGGACTGATCGATGAAGGCACCGCGCGCGATCTGCGGTTCAAGGTTAAACGGAGAATCATCCCTCTTCCCCGTGTCTACTGCTGATCCCGCAGAAATGGGAGGTATTTTTCAAAATACCCTCCGACGTCGAGAATAGCACCCGCCGGTCCCTTTTATGTGAAGAGATCCATTTGTATGGGGCTTTTCGGCGAAGAGTGAATGCCACTCTTCATCGGTAGGCGATAATTGACTGATTGAGAAATAAATACATGGTTGGCTAGTAGAGGAAGAGCCATGCGTGACGAAGGGTCAGTACTTGATTGCTCCTTGCCTGCCAATTATTGGGAAACAATTCACTGGGAAATTAATTAGGAAAAGAATCGCTGGAAAATATATATACAGGGTGGCCCATTTTAATTTATACAGTCGATTTTTTAAAAAACTAAAAGAGATACGAAAAAATGTTTCAGACAGACATGTCACGATTTCGAGGGGGACATAAGATGATACCATTGGTTTGACCTTGAATAGTCGTTTGAAGGTCACGCGAAGATCACCTTCAATTTCTTAAATTGAAACCCCAACTTTTTATTGCAGATTCTTATTCTCCATCGAAAAGTAAGGAACTTTTGTCTGAAACATTTTTCCGAAAAATGTCATGTCCTTAAAATGATCTTCAAGATGAGTTTTGAGGACATTTTAAGGACATAAGATGACATTTTTCGGAAAAATGTTTCAAACAAAAGTTCCTTACTTTTCGATGGAGAATAAGAATCTGCAATAAAAAGTTGGGGTTTCAATTTAAGAAATTGAAGGTGATCTTCGCGTGACCTTCAAACGACTATTCAAGGTCAAACCAATGGTATCATCTTATGTCCCCCTCGAAATCGTGACATGTCTGTCTGAAACATTTTTTCGTATCTCTTTTAGTTTTTTAAAAAATCGACTGTATAAATTAAAATGGGCCACCCTGTATATATATATATACTGTACTGTACTGTGTATATATATATATATATATACAGGGTGTCCCGGGTTTTAACCGACAAACTGCGGGAGCATATTCTACTAGTGGAAATAAGAAAAAATTCTTATATCGAGTTTGCTTAGAAATGCTTTATTACAAAGTTATAAACCAATATTGAAAAGAAATATGAGATAAGTAACAACGGATTTTTTCACAAAAATATAAATTATCTACGCAATGATTTAGTGACGCATTTCAAAATGT
This sequence comes from Ooceraea biroi, assembly GCF_003672135.1. Taxonomy (NCBI): domain Eukaryota; kingdom Metazoa; phylum Arthropoda; class Insecta; order Hymenoptera; family Formicidae; genus Ooceraea; species Ooceraea biroi. Next base: position 15,186,157 of record NC_039506.1, on the reverse strand, counting down.
CCTTACACATCGATACAAGCTAGACATCGACGTAGTACAGAATTTGTTACAGTACGACATTCCTGAAAATTTGGTTGCATCTCAGTAACTGAATTAGTAATTCGTTGCTTTAAATCTATCTGGTACTCTCCTGTTAGGAAATCTACGTTGATACTCTCGTACGGCAGCTCGTGCATTTCCGTCACAGAATCCGTACACGAAATGAATATCAGTGTATTCCTCATTTGAAAACACTTTTGGCATTCTGATAGTAATTGCTAGTTGACACGACGATTGAAATCTAACAGCTACTGTTGTGAAAGTAACAATCATACTGAATCGTTTCAACATAGTGAACATGAATACATGTGAATACACGTAACATAAACATCTTCGACCTTCCAAATTCTACACTATGTTCCGTTGTTACTTATCTCATATTTCTTTTCAATATTGATTTATAACTTTGTAATAAAGCATTTCTAAGCAAACTCGATATAAGAATTTTTTCTTATTTCCACTAGTAGAACATGCTCCCGCAGTTTGTCGGTTAAAACCCGGGACACCCTGTATATATATAGCTAATTAAATACCTATTTATTTATTTCTGACAGGCATTGCAATTTGATACAACAGTGTATAATTTTTGCAATATCCGAGCTCTATAGCTGAACTAACATTGTAGAACATTTTCGAAAAAACTCAATCTCGTTTGATTTATGGGATTGTGGGATTGCCAATGCTTAGCCGGAAGTTTGACATCCATCAGTGATGGCTACTAGGGTTGCGGTTCCAATTGACGCTGCAAATGCTTCAAAACGCTCTCTTTCCTTTTTTGTACTTGAAAAAAGAATAAAGGATAGACAGCGTTTTTGAAACATTTGAAACAGCATCAACTGGACCGCAGCCTGGGTCAAACCGAAAAACGCTATTTGAGTGACGAGTGACGTTAACATCATGAGTTTGTTAAGAGATTTGTTTCCCAGACTCCGTGCATCCAAAATCTCCCGCTTTTCGCAAATAATCGGCCGCGAGGTGGCAATCCGGGGAAGCAGGGGGTGAGATTTCCGAGTGCTTGGCACGTCGGATACCGTTTCCCGGGGCTCATCGTCATCCGCAGCGCAGACGAGGAACTTTATCGGCCGGGTGAGAAGAAAAGTTCGGTCCGAGCGAGCGAAATAATTTCCCCGGCTGAAATTAGCGTCGGTGGAAAAGAGTTGCATTGACGACGACGACGACGGCGACGACGGCTCGATAAGTTATAGCACCACAGGGAGAGCGGGGATGGGGAGCGGCCGTTCAAATTAACTCGCTTGTTAAGTTTGACAGGGCATTTAAATTACGGCACCGATGGAATTAAATCGTCTGAAAAAGCGATTGCCACCCCCCGCAACCTGACGGAGAAACTCGCCAGGAGAGGCATTCTCTCTCCACCCCTGGCGCACAAACGCCGAATAAAAATTTAGTCGTCTTCCGCGCGCGTTCCCGCTCCTCTAAAAACCTCGGTTTCTGCAATCTTCCCTTATTTTAATTCTACCGCTTTCCTCTCTTCCCCACGTAATATATTGCGTTCTAGACCAAGGAAGCACAGGAAAGCTTGCTGAACGTCATTTACCACTCTTACGATTCTGTGAGCTTCGTATTAACTATGTATTAGCTTTTACAAAAAAAAAAAGAAAAAAAGCGGCACCTATATATTCCTATAATATTTTAAAGAAGAAAAAAAAAGAAAAAGAAGGCAGGACGGTCTCCAATATCGGGGCTTCCTCGTCGGGGGAAAAAAGTTGGCGGTCTTAATTAAATATCGTTTCCCCGCGAATCATTAGGAGAGATCCCGCAATAAGTCGAGCGGCGAAGTTTACCGTACCTCCCGAGGATCTCGCTCCCTGAAACGCGCCCCGAGAAAATCATTTGTCGCGCGGAACGTGTCGGGCGGTTTTATATCCGAGGCTCGTGATGGCCCGCGAACTTCGCTCGCGCTCCCAGGGCGGCTGAAACTTTGATACGTTCCACTCGCTCTTCTCGACGTGCGCGATGTCTCATTGAAAGCGTGTGCTTCTCTATAAGCATTGCCGGATCGTTTTAATTGAATCCTGCGTAAGGATGGATTTATATCGATAAGGGCGGCTCGAATCTCTTTAACATTTTGCCGCCCGTTGCTTCATATCTGACGCTATTAACGCAATTCATCCATGTAAACGTGAGGTCGAAAAAAGGAACGCGGAAAGAAGACAGCGGATAGATCTGCCAATTGTACTGGCAATTTTCATTGCTATTTTGCAAATCTGCTCTTACAGATAAATCAGTTGACAAATTTATCTATCAATATTACAGTGGAATTAAATCGCATTTGTCATTTCGGAAGCCTCTTCGAACTTTCGGGAACGCGGGAGAAAGAGAATGCTCCTTTCCTCATCGGCGATCGGTTTCTCTCGCTCTTTTCCGCTCGCCGTTTCCAGATGCTGGAAACAGGATAACGGGCGAATGGCCCATCGATCGGTTTTGTCCTCGCGGCTCAAAATCGGCATTGTCCAAGCTCGGGCACGCGGCAGAGATCCACGCGCCCAGCATATTTCGTGAATATGACGGTCGGCGCGGGTCGAGCGGTCGGATGATCGGGATGGAGCGGCGGTTAGATAAGTTTGTAAGCCGATTCCGTCGGCAGGGCTTCGCTCAAGTTTCTCAAGCCTCTTGTCAGCCTCGGAGCGAAGCGGATGAAGACGCGAAAGCGGACGCAGCCTCGCGTAAGGAGCCTTGACGGATAATTAAAATAACCAAAGGCGGATTTACATTAATTACGCGCCATTAGGTGCGTTTTCACTCAGGCCACCGCTGTTCGTTCGGGGAACAAGTCCACGCGAGCGATCCGCAAGCGCATCCACGAGACCGCGATGCTTTATCGCTTCATTTCCGCGCGACCGTAACGTTTCGCGTTAATTGTTCGCTGGTCTGGCCCGGCGAAATAAGGGAGAGACGGTGGACACGGTCGTGCCCTAAAATGGGACGGCATTAAACGTACTGCAGGCCATTAGGGCGCCGAGAGCGTCCAGCGGAATATAACGGGGTGGCACTGCAAACCTCGCGCGGCTCGCTCGTAATGAGGCTCGTGAGAAAAAGGAACAGAAGCAAAAAGAATTCTCTCGGCGAGAGAGCGAGCAAAAGGAAAGAGTAGAGTAGGAAAAAGAAAGAAAGGAACGAGAAGAAAACCGAATTCATGGCTTATAAATGCATTGTCGCGTTCAACGCGCTTCTTTTTGCTCCCTTTACTGCGTCACGTGGTGTATACATTGTATATTATTGAATAATATGTATATATGTATGTATCGCATAGTCTTTCCTCTCTTAAGGGTGAAACATCATCTTCGGGGTCCCAGTTGTTATTTGAAATAAAAACTGAAACGCTCTGTCGAGTTTCCAAGTGGCGGCACTATAGTTTCCCGACATCAATTAGCGTCAACAGAAATTACATATATATATGTTTTACGAAACTTTGTACGACTGAGGGACCTGCCGATACACGATAGGCGTTGAACCCTAGGAATAAGTTACCACTTCCGGAGAGAATTACCGGGGCATTAATTATTCATGAAACCCAGCAAGATCGAATACGGACACGGCAAACGTCACCGGGTTTCGTGTAAGCCGCATAAATATAATGCTGCTTAAATCCTTCCCGGGGTCTTCATTAGCGTTACACTTAATTAACCTGGAAAGCATTCTCCGCGCGCACCGCACATAAGCGGCATTACAGCCGGCCATAAGCAGATTTCAGGCGCGGCTATTTGCGTATCGCGTCTCTTCAGCGGGAGCTACGATTTCAATGTATCGACCCATCACCGCCGCCGCCGCCGCCGTCTGATTCCTCATTAATTATCTAAGTGATCTTTCCGCGGCTCCGATAATTGCCACGGAAAGGTGGTCGGCGAGAGAGATAGAGATACGTGAAAAGGGTGGAAAAGGGAATCGATTATCCGTCGGCGGAAACGGCAGCCTGGCAGCCGGGGATAAAAGAGAGTCGCGGCACGGCAAGCGAAATAAAAGGCGCGATTTACCGTCGAGGGTGAGTTCCCTTCCCCCTCTTCCTCCCCTTCTCCCCCGACCGATGTAAAAGACCGTCCGCGCTCGAACTTTTCGCATCAGTCTGTGCCCCCGGTTGCGTGCTCACGAGCTCTGACAGGCAAGTTACGTCCGAGTTTACGCCAGTTGTGTGTGACCTCGTATCCCGCGTGTCACTCGGCACAAAAGCGCGAATATTCCGGGCTGCGAAAGTTCCGGGCGCGTTAAGTGCGAGAACTTATCGCGAACGCGACAGTAATGTATCGCCGAGTTTTATTCAATCAGCGGTGCATTGCGTGATCCCGAGAAAGAGAGGGACGGTGTTCAGCAACACGATTTTATAAATCTTTAGGAAACTTGTAGTTTTTTTGTCTTAGTTACGAAAGAGAAATTCTCGGCAACTATTTCTGACAATTTTCCACAAATAACACTTATTTCTTGTTGATTTGAATTTTTGTAGCTGTAACAATTTTTTCAGGTAGCAATTAAGTTGTAGTTTTATCGTGTATTAATCTATTAGGTTGTTCATTAAGTTCTGCGGTTTTCTTGATAGATAGCGTTTGTCCATTGAAAAAGATAGCATGCATCGCCTGAACCGCGGATTGCCGAATACTCCGTGACAGGTTAGACAACGCTTGACATTTCGCCAGAGTCTTTGTTGTGTTTTGACGTGTTGTGTGTACGCGCTATTCATTGAAAATGGAGGATCAAAAGGTGCATTTTCGGCACATTTTGCTATTTTTCTTCCGCAAAGGAGTAAAAGCGACGGACGCACAACGTGAGATACGTGGCGTGTACGGGGACTCGGCCATAAGCGCTGACACTTGTCAGCGTTGGTTTGCGCGCTTTCGTTCCGGAGATGTGAACGTCTCCGATGCTGCTCGCTCCGGTCGTCCATCCACCGCTGACGACGACCAAATCGTGGCCGCAATCAAAGCAGACCGACACCTGACGACGCGGGAGATCGCGGAGCGCTTCGACATCGCCCATACAACGGTTGCGCAGCGATTAAAACGGCTTGGGATGTCGAAAAAAGCAGATGTTTGGGTCCCTCACGAGCTCACCGAAAAGAACATTTTGGACCGCGTCATGATCTGTGAATCCCTGCTGAAATGGAACTCGCTGGAGGCCTTTCTCAAACGGGTGGTCACGGGAGATGAAAAATGGGTGGTATGTAACAACATTCGACGCAAGCGGTCATGGTGCGGTCCGGGTGAGTCGTCACAATCGGTTGCCAAAGCGGATTTGCATCCGAAGAAAGTGATGCTGAGTGTGTGATGGGATTGGCGAGGCGTCCTGTACTTCGAGCTGTTTCCGCGCGGTCAGACCATCGACGCCGAGAAGCATTGCGCTCAGTTAGAAAAATTGAAGTAGGCAGTGGCGGAGAAGCGGCCGGAATTGGCGAACAGGAAGGGCATTGTCTTCCACCACGACAACGCCAAATCACACACTGCTTTGGTGACCAAGAAGAAGTTGAAGCGCTTTGGCTGGGAAGTCATGCAGCACCCACCGTACTCCCCAGACCTTGCGCCGTCGGATTACCATCTGTTCCGGTCACTCGAAAACAATCTCGACGGGCAGCGCTTTAATTCAGTGGACGATATTCAAACGTACTTGAAGGACTTTTTCGCGCAGAAGTCGCGCGACTTCTACAAACGCGGCATTATGTCCCTTCCAGAACGTTGGCAGAAGGTGGTCGATCAAGATGGACAATACATTCTAGATTGAATAAATGTGTAAGTACAATAGATTTATGTTTTAATTTAGGGCAAAAAAACCGCAGAACTTAATGAACAACCTAATACATCGTGAAGCGTTTTCAACATTCGATCACGAATCGCATAAGGTGGCGAGTCAAAGTCCCCGTTACTTTTTATTGTTCGACTTTGCGCGACTACGCGTGCGTTTATTGCTGCTAACGAACGTGGCTGCGATCGCGCATCGGTCTCAATCAAGACTCTAAATGCATTACGGTTGCTCTGAATCCGAATTAGCCCGCGCTAATCCGATACTGTATTGTTCGAGTATAATACACGGCAGATGCGGGGTATCACAACCCGACCAAGTGGCAATACATATCGTATTTATTTACCGCATCGCCGAACAAACCGTGAAAGAAAAGACACCGGGATCCTCTCTAGAGCGACTTGGCGGTGCACGAGTGACGAGTATGACACGATTAAGTTCGCGAAACTTCCGAACCAAACTGCTCGACATTCAAATTTGGCGCTCGCGCGTCTTCGTCGAGTCGCTCGCAGCGCTCTCGCGCTTGCCGAACGCGGGAAGATTTAATTAACATCATTTCCCGCGTTTGTTTTAAATTTCGTTTCGAAAATAGCGAGCACCACTCGAGATGGGAGATTTACGGACACTTCGAAATGGACAGGGAAGCATTTATAAAAAGGGCCAACGGGGAAGAGCACACGGAACTTTGCCGCGTAAGTTCCCGCGGAACGGAAGAAAGTTAGGAGGTGAAATGGAGGACACGCGAAGCTTAAGCGAGCGTTTTCAGAGCTGAACGGTCGCCGCGTACGGCCGCGCCGGAGTTTTCGTTGATCATTGATCCGGGCAGTTTCCATTTCCGCTGACTCATTTACGATCATAAATTGCCTTCCGATCCTTCCGAGGTTTTATCATGGGCACTCGCGCGGACTTTTAAGAGAAACTCAGCAGCGAGAACGATGACACTTTGCACCCTTGGAAATTCGAGCGAGAGGAAGAAAGGGAGGGAATGTAATTGAGCACTCGCTTGAAAATCGGTAATCCTCCCGCGATTAACTTTTTTAATTACCTTCTTAAGGGGGGAGCCTGCTTTAGAACGTTGAAAATAAGGTATAATTTTACGAATTTTTTTGGAGAAACTATACAGCGGATTATTATAAAACTTTGATGCATTTATTAGTACATGTTTAAAGATAAAAAAAATTATTTTTTGATTTGAATATATCGCCTGTAGAGGTCGTCCTGGAGGCATCTTAGCGCAGCCGGCATTGTAAATTGGTGAGCATTCTCCCGCCTCCAAATTTCATCCAAACTGAAAAATTGAAATATTTTCTCGTTATTTATGAATTCCATCGTCGATGAACCTTTAATATTCATAAAAACATTAAGTTAAACAATTATTTTTGCATGAAAAAGTTCAAAAACTTTGCCTAAAAATCGTACTTTTGTGTTCTAAGCTCCACCATTTTGGCACTTTTCAACTTTTTTCTTCTCTCTTTGGTTCATCGACGATGGGAATTCATAAATAACGAGAAGATATTTCAATTTTTCAGTTTGGATGAAATTTGGAGGCAGGAGAATGCTCACCAATTTGCAATGCCGGCGACGCGGCTGCATTAAGATTTCTCCAGGACGACCTCTACAAGCGATATATTCAAATCAAAAAATAATTTTTTTGATCTTTAAACATGTACTAATAAATGCATCAAAGTTTTATAATGATCCGCTGTATAGTTTCTCCAAAAACAATTCGTAAAATATACCTAAATTTTCAGCGTTCTAAAGCAGGCTCCCCCCTTAATTTCAGGACGCGGCAGTTATCGCGCGGCGTCGGAAAAAGCGCGAGGATAGGGAAGGGAAATTCGCGCCATTACGGGACCGGCGTTACTTCTTACTCGGTGTTAATGGGGAAAGTCAGATAATGCGGCGCGTCCGCGGGTAATTAAGTTTTAAGATTCGCCGCAAAAGTGCGCGTATGCGCGCGCGATTAAATGCAACGGCGCGCTAAGGCGCGGGAACTCTGAAATTTATCTCGCGGCAGCGCGAGACTCGCCGGGCTCGTTTTTCCGGTTTCCGCGTCGGCGCAAGGTCCGCGCGATATTAAATCGCTCGCGTTACGGAATAATTCCGCGGGACGTATGTGGAGCGCGATCGCGCGATGATAATTCATTTATCCGCCGTGAGATCACAAAGGCGCGCCGTTTGTCGGCCGCAAACGAAATCTCCGTTTGCGATAATCGTTCGATTATCGCTCTCGACGGTTCCTTAATGGACCAACAACGGCGGACGAGCCGGGCGAGCGCCGAGAATTTTTCTTCTTCTTGAATGCACGTGAAACTCCTCGTTGGAGCGAGCGAGCGATCTTCTTCCCGTTTATCCGCTCCGGCGTCTAATCTGCATCCTGAGCCGAGCATTATATCGCCCATCGTCGTATTTATTTTATACAGGTGCGTTCCACGATAGCCTAGTTGCGCGGCGACGTGACGTCACAAAGCTGGCCGATAAACGATACCGGCAGCGAGAATACGAACGGGCGGCGCGGAGCTCTGAATAAAACGAGATAATACCTTCAATATAAAGCATCGACCGGAAAGTTGCAGCGCGTGCCGGTCCGGCAATGTGGAAATCGCTGTAATTCCGCGGGAAATGGCACTTCGTTACTCCCGGCCGGCCGGGAGAGCGCGGTTACGCGATCGAACGCGGAAATCGACGGGATCTGACGCGCATGCGCGCGCGTATCGAGGGATCGCCTGATTTAAATCGTGGCGGTCACGTGGTGATCCGTGCGCGGCCCGTTCGTGTACACGGGAATATTAAAACACGTAAACAATCGAGAGCTCTAGTTACGACGCAGGTTCGCCTGTCGCGAGAAATCGCGTCCATTCAATTCGCACGAGTACGAGACCGAAAATAAATCTCGAGCGTCCGAAAGGCGCGCGAGTGTATCGCGAACGCGCCACATTTCCCATTTTGTTTCCTCGCGCGGGCATTTTCATTTTGTGCGTATAGCACGCGCGGACAATCCCTCGCGACGTCAATTAACGCGATTGTGAATGCGTTTCGCGAAATTATCGCGTTTCGACTCTTCGCCGATTGACGAAACGTTCATTCGCGAAAAGCGGCGGATATTGATTTGTTTAATAACTTCGCGCGCACGTGCACACCCCTGCGCGCGCGTTATGCACTGCGCCGTCGATGACGCCGCGTTGATTAAACCTGTGCGTAATTATTTTGCTATCTAGTGTTTGGCGTTTCGCACTCGACGGAAGATACGTGACGAATTAATAATACGGTACATACGTTTGCGTGTACGTGCGCACGTACCGCGCCGCGAATCACCGTCAATCATCGTCATCTTTCGGGACGGCAGGCTCGGCACGGCCGTGCGATTCTAATTCCGAGCGAACGGAAAATTAATTTACATGTAATACATATATAATCAGGCATGGTACCGGTAATACGGTGTACCGGGATACAATGATGGATGCAGCGATGGGGATGGGGGTGGGAGCGGAAGGAGGGGAAGCTAAACGCATCAACGCTTGATGATAAAGCTGAGCGGTTCTTTGGAACCGCTTTGATCGAGACGCCGAGCAAAAGTTTCTACGTTAATTTCGTAACGATAATTGGCAATAATGCGCCAATTAAATCACCTTTGATTCGTTCAATTAGATCGCGAGCAGGTCGCTTCCTCCGGGAGCGCACGATTCAAGATACCGCAATGGATGAGTTGCAGACCGAAGGGCCCGCGTTAAGGCGCCGCTCAAGCGACAATTAGCGCTGTCACGCACAATTAGGCGTCCCTGAGTCCAATCAGCAGTATCCGGCAGGATCCCCCGCCAATTATCGCGACCGTGTACCCCCGTAATTCCCTTGATTGCCAGCGCGATAAGACGCGTTTTTGCGCGAGCAGCACTTTCTAATTGCCGGAAGTGTTAACGGGGATCCGTTTCGATCTACAAGCACGTACATCGAGAGCGCGCGCCGTGAGGGACGGGAGGGCAAATGTCGTGGTATCGCTATCGGCCATTAAGCGACACTTAATGCCCTCCCTGGGGGAGCGAAGCGCCGTAACCGTAAAGGTGTTTGACTTTTCTCGTGATCGGTAACACGGCCGGCACGTTTAATCGCCGCGCTTCCTGCGCAATCGTCCGCACTTTAACAAGCCTCCTCCCCGCCCCCCTTCGCGCCAAGCGATCGAATTATACGACGATGGAAGCGCAGACGGAAACCCATCGTCATGGAGGAGCGAATTACCGTCGCAATATGTAGCCAATTACCGTTACAACCGGAAAACGAAACGCTAATCGCATCCCCTTTCCCCTCTCTGAATGTTATCGCCTCGCGTAATTTACGTGCGCGTACGCTCGTTTATTATTCATCAAATCTCGGCCGTTGTATTTTGCATTATTTTGCTGTCACCTCCATCGAGTGTATTGCAGCGCGATAATTACGCGGCGTTAATCCGATCTGCGAGCGATCGCGTACGTTAATCCTCGATGCTGAGCGCTGTAATGCAGTAACGCGCCGATGAGCGTAACAGCGTGATCGACGACGATCACGATGGAAAATCGACACGCACGAGTAGCGCGCTTTTCAAGCGTTTTCTCGCATCGACAAGGGGTACGACAAGGAGTACGGCAGGGGTGAAAAATCGACGGCGACGCGTCCTCGCTCGCGTCGCGGCAAACGCGAGTATTTGCGGAGGGTTGTGAAGGATGGCGAACGATTTCGGGGATGTTGCGCGAAGATTCTTCGTAAACAGAGCGCCGCTGACGAGAGACGATTGCCATCGAGTTTGCTTTCGATCGAGCCGAAGCGTCGATTCGCATCCCCGTCGCCACTTGTGCCCCCTTTCAACTGCCTTCCTCCTTTGAAATTAGTAAGTGGCCGCTCGATTTCGTTTCTCCGCACGTAAAGGGGAGCGTCGATATATTCAGGCAAGAAATTGACTTGCCGCCCTTTACTTGTAATTTACAAGGGAGAATTTCTTCCGGTGCTTTGCGGTAGATTTGCCGCAGCATGAGAAACAATTCGAGTTCCCGACTGTACTATGGTCTCCTGTATACGGGAGAATGACAATTTGGCGTCGGTTAAATGTCGGTTAACCTCCAGAGTTCACTATTCAAGCTATTTCGAACGATCTTCGTTTAAAAAAAGTGTTAATTTGGTGTGTTGCTGAAACTACTAGTATAAAAGATTATAAAAGATTATAAAAGTGGAATTAAATTGTGGAAGTGTTTAAAGGGCACCTCAAAATTGATCAGAGTCAAATGAGAATCGATAGAAGCGTGAGTGACAAAGTGCGATGTATTTTAAAAATAATGGGAGAATTATTTATATCCGCAAGATAATCCACGTAATTACGCTGCGTGAGATGAAATAAATTTCCATGTCGAAAAATATGTAAAGATGCAAATATTTTAATCCTCTTACTAATCCCCGATAAAAATAATCCATGCAGAGTCAGCCCATTCTTTCGCAATCTATGCAAAATATATTATTAGCGCCTGAGTGCACGGCCCGGATAATTACATCAGATCATTTTCGTCCTACCACAAGTGCAAACATCAGGAACGTTAAAACGCGAGGCAGGCGCGCCAGGCATCGGACGAGGGTTAATTTCCCGCTCGCATCCCCTCGCTCTTCAGTCTCGATTAAACGAATAGCGAGAGTCGAACGTTTCGAGTGCGCGAGATCGATCTTTCCGCGATGTTAAAGGGTATAGCTCCCTCCGCGTGCGCCGCTTAACTCGGCCAACAATAGCAAACGACGACCGCAGACCACGCCATCCCTCGAACACGTAGCAGCATCCCCTCGGCCCGAAAATGACCGCTCTCATCCCTCGCTCGACATCTATGTCGTCGTTAACTTCTTCGACTTCAAAAAAGTGAACTCGACATGTCAGTCAGTCAGTCGGATTCGACGAAACCCGGGATTTTGATGTACCCACGTAGAAATTTCAAAACGGTCCGATACTGGGACTGTACCGTTTGCCATCGTGGCAGTACTGGCCGCCAGTATTGTGCCAGTACAGATTCGACACAGGAGTGTAACGCCATGCCGTACTTAATTGCCAGTACTGATCCGACACTGGCAATAATATATAGACCAGTATTGAGTAAATAACTGCACCAGCATTGGGCATAGAAGTGGACTAATTAATGTATTAATGTATAAATGTATTTTTTATATATATATAATATGTATTTTGTACTATTTGTATTTGTATTTGTGACTTAAATATTATAAACAAAGACTAATGCAAACAACATTAGTAAAATCATTTTGTAAATGTCGCGTGAATTAATATCGCGTTTAAAAGAAAAAGATGTTAAATCGGTTTTCCGGATGGTTATTTATACGTGATAACGCAAATGTTTCTAGCGAGAACGTCACGCCTGATCTGGCCATCTATCGGTCGCTGGTGAATCAATATATTGTTATAATCCTATTCTAAAAAAGGCGTGTTAACTTCGTGAAGTTCTTTTTTATCGAATATTGAAGCCTCTTTTCCGCGACGAATTTCGTGTGACTTGAACTTCGTGTTGCGAATGTCAGAATGTCATAGTGGCTGTCGGTGCGGTTATATTGACAATTGTATTTATTATATTATTTTTATTTTTATTTTTTTTTATTTCTTATTTTATTTATAGCGCGCCTGTGTTGCTAGTTATATATTATCGGCAATGTATGTAGTCGAATGCTGGGTCTGTGTCGGTTGCCGAAGCATGGCCCGTCTCGCAACCAGTACTGGTCCATGTCTGTATTTTATAATGGCCCGTCACATGGCCCGGGTTTAATAAGTACTGGGACAAGACTGTCTGCCAACTCTTTGCAGTACTGGCCGCCAGTATCGTGCCAGTACAGATCCGACACTGGAGTGTAACGCCGCTGCCGTACTCCGGGCTACCAATACTAGGCCAATGTTGGGCCAGTTAAACAACCTCGGCAATTTCTACGTGGGTAGTTACTCCCTAGATACTTGCGAAGAAGGAAACCTGGGAAAACAGCATGCAATCGCGACAATCGGTAGTATTCGCAATAAGACTGCGCTCTCGAAATTGGAGTATCTTTGTTCGCGTGTTATCAACGCAATTGCATTCCCGCAACAAGTAGAATCGACGCCGAGGAGCGTCGCGCTCGCGATCGGCTCGCGATCGGCGCGAGAAGTGAATCGATCGTCGGACGCGTTCGGTTAATACCCGGCGAAATGTCAATCAATGATAATCGGCGGGGAATCGGCACCGCGTACACGTCTGGGTCACGTGACTCGCAGAGGTCGCGTTACATCAGCGTGCGACAGAGCGGCGCGATCAAACGGCCGGCGTTGCTCGTATCTCGTGACGCTTAATGAGCTGCGATTACGGGCGTCCCGTACACACACGATGTAGGACAGGTGAAAGCCGGAACTTGAGGCGTCAGATGCACTGGCAATCGAGTTATCGCGATCAATGTTCGCGGTGGCGGTTCGCATAATGGCACCCACGTGCTCCCGCGATGCCACCGCGATCGGGAGCACTCGCACTCGGTGATCAGTCGCGTCCGGGATCGCTTCGCGCTCGGCCGCGCTTTCCGTGTTTCGTTCTTTTTCTGTCTTCCCCATGACTCGCACTTTCGTCGAGCCTCCCGAAAAGCCGCCGGAAGAATGAAGCTCGCGTTTCACGTATCGATAATCCCTCCCTCTTCCATCCCTTCTGTTTTCGGGAGGATTCGCGATCTGTGTCAGGAGACTCGCCATGCATAAATTCACGCTGATCCGCCTTGCTCTTCACCGTTAAACCATGAGTAATCCACCGTGACCGGATACGTGACGCGCGCGATGACGTCCGACGTGCGATGATCGACCTCGCCGCTAGCCGCGAGAAATTTTGAACGACCACGAGCTCGATTCGCAGCCACCCCGGTTGTTTGGTCGCTTAATTAAATTCTCCGGCGAATATCTCGTGCGTACTTCGTCTCCGTAGACGCGGCATATTATTGACTACGAGCCCACCCTCCGAGAGAAGCTCTTCTCGAGACTCTCCTCGTAAAAGGCGTAGTTTTATCGTCGAACGTAACGCGCACGGACAATCGCAGTTACTGGCACAGTTCGGACCTTTCCTTCGTTTCTTTTCGCGGTATCGTACGATCCCGATCAGGATCAGTCTTGACCACTTTTATATTACCTTCCTGCTGCTCGAGTCCTCGATCGCTCGCTCTTCGATCAGCAGCACGAGGGTGCTCCTTTAAGAGCACTCCAGCAGCCTGGGACAAACATCCTCGACGTAGAATCCGCGGTGTTTAACGGCGACATTCGATTCCCCCGGTGTCACGCTCGGCGAAAACGCGCCTCGTGTTCACGTCGATGTCGCAGTCGGGTTCGAGCGGCAGCACCAGGTCGCGTCGAGCAGCTGCGTTCGTTGTCGTGCACGAGCCGCGTGCTCGACGCGAAGCTGTATTCCCTTCGTCACGCGCGCTCAAGCTTTTCAGGCAGTTCCCTCGACCTGGATTCGTGCACCGCCGCGTCGCGACTCGGTCGCGGGAACAAGAAAATCGTCGACCACGTTCGTGTTCATCCGCGAACAGCATCCGCGCGCGCGACCCACCGCGAACACTCACACTGACATGGCGCACACGATTCTCAGCATCCCCCCCGGGTACACGAGTGGCCCCACGTCACCCCCACGAATCTCCCCGGATTCACCGAATGGATCTCACTGCGCTCTCGATTACTCGTAGCAGCCGCGATTACCGACGATCGTCGTCGTCAGACCTCGGCGAGGTCCCACTCTCCGCGTTTCCGCTCCGAGCGAGCGAGCGCGTGTCGCGTGCGCGGCTACGACGCCGGCGAAACTTTAGAATCCACCCCGGCGAACCTCTAGAAACCACCCCGGCTTGCCGTCATCGTCGTCTCGGTCGCATCCTGTCGGGTGCAATCGCCTATCAAGTACGTTTCGATGATCCGCGTAGCCGGCCGACCGATCGTTAGGATGACCCCGAATACTCGAACTTGGACAGGTCACCGCCACCGTAATCCACCCTCACTGATCACCCTCGTGCCTTCGATGGCATCCGACGGTGGACTCTCGGTCACTCTCGCGCCGACGAAACCTCGTCGCCGTCTCCGTCGTCGTCGTCGTCGTTGTCTTCGAACGGAACCCTCGACGTGCCGCGTTGCTCTTACCACGTTGCCCTCGCTCATCTACGCGCTCTCTCCCCGACCGCCGTGGTCGTCGTGATCATTATCATCATCATCGTCGTCCTCGTCGCCGATGACGTCTCGTTGTCAGCAGCAGCAGCACTGACGGCCCCTCCGCGCGCGCTCTCGTCGGCCGCACGCGCCGCTCGCGGCTCGTGTGTCCAGGTCCACGTCACCCTCGCCGCCGGGTGTCCACCCGGTTGCTCGCCCGCACGTTCGTTTGTTCGTTCGCGCGCGCGACACGGACGAGTCACGCTGGCGAAACCCCAGTCCGGAATGCTGCGGGTTGTAACCTGTCGCAGCCGAGGAACGCGCCACCGCGACGCGCGGACACCCGGACCGGAGCGTCGTCGGACAGAGACAGAGGGAAAACGAGAAACGGAGAGAGACGGGAGAGGAGGGTAGAGAGGAAGATAGACAGAGGGAGACAGACAGACAGACAGAGAGAGAGAGAGAGAACGGTTCGCCGGTTTCTCCTCCTTCGTTGCCCGGGGAGCGGCTATGGCGGCGGCCTGGCTCTCACTGCTGCGTCCCTCGACGCGGGGTGAGACTCGCGGGGGTTGGTTACGCGAGGGGTGAGGGGACGCGATTATCTCGCAGCATCCCCTAGCGCGCAGGACCAATCCGCACGGAACCGGCGCTTGACGACGGCGAAGGGTGTGCGTGGGTTGGTGGGAGATAGCTAGAGAGAGAGAAAGAGCGAGAGGGTAGAACACGGGTTGGCCGGTAGATGAAGAGAGAAAGAGAGTGCGAGCGCGGGGGGTTGAAAGAGAAAGACACGGCGCGAAGAGTGACGTTGAAGAGAAACGCGCGCGCGCGCGCGCAGGGGTTGAGAGACGAGAGTTGACACTCCACGGGAAGAAGAAGGACAACAGTTGAGTGGAAGCGAGAGGGTTGCTTCAGAGGAACGGACGCGCGATGGTTGAAGCGAGAGAACCAGCGCGAGACAGAGAGAGAGAGAGAGAGAGAGACAGAGAGAAACGGGACAAGATGGGGTGAACGAAAGAGGGAAAGGCGAAGAAGTGCGTGCGCAAGCGGGACAGAGATGGAACGCTGGGCGCTGGGTGAGACAAAGATGGTGACGGCGGCGGGGGTGATGGGAGTGACGGCTGATAGAGGGAGACGGGGTGCGATCCGAGGACTCCTCCGAAGCGAGACAGGGTGTGGAGCGGCGTAGTACGCGCGGCAGAGCGTGAACACGAGAGAGAAAGAGAGAAAGAGAGGAGGAGCCGTCGCAGAAAAACCGAGCCGATCAAATGGAGATGGAGCGAAGCGCGAGCGCGAGGGTCGCCGCGAGAACCGCGGATCGAACAAAGGCGGAGTGCGTCTTCGCCGGAAGACACGGCTCGTCGCCGCGAGAATCCGGACGGACCACGCAGGCGGAAGCGAATTGGCCGGGCGGAAAAGGAAGCGGACGAATCTTCCGTCTCCTCCTTGTCCCTCTTCCTCTCCTCCCCTTTCGTGAGATCTGAACGGAAAACAACGGGACTCGCGCGCCAAGCAGACTCTTCGTGGCACTTCTGGAGCGCAACTCTGGAGATAGAGCGCGGGGGTGGTGCGAGGGGCTGCCAGATGGGGTAAAGGGGTAAGCGGCCGAGACGGGAAAGTTCGACTTGGTACTCCGCGCGAGATTGCGCGGCGACGTGAAGAAGCTCGCGTCTGCTCCGCGACAGAAACGCGACCGGATGGGGGTGGGTTGAGAGAGTCGATGCATCGTGACGCGATCGTGACAAGCGGCACGCTGACAACTCCGGAGGGACGAGGGAGAGCGGAAGTTGTTCCGCATTACCAGCGAATTTCCGGCGACGTTTGCTCGGAAGATACGAGCACGAGAGCGTCGTTTGCCTCGAGGGTGCTCCGAATTACGGGAGATAAATATTGTTTCTTCAGCGGGGGAGCCTGGAAGACGGTCATCCTTTTTTTCTTATCGAACGGCTGGGCCGTCTACATCTCCATTCTCTCTTATGACGCACGAGTGGACGAAGAAATAGGATTTTATATACATCCGCGGAATATTTCACGTGCGCCATAAATCCGTTTGATTTAGGTGCACGCGGAACATCATGAGACCTACAAAAGCCCGTTTCTCCCGAAACTGAACTGATTATATGAATATATTCTCAGAAACAGACCCGCCGCCGGGTCCGATAGACCGCCCGCCCGGTCGCCGGCGGAGGGTTAAGGGCGTAAAATATGTATGAGCGTTTATCATCGGGGAAACCTTTGCGTCCCGCCCCGAAGAAGCTGTAGTTTCAGTAGCAGAACCGATGTCAAGGCAGCTGCTCCTCCGTCGATCGTTTCCGCCGCGTATCCCATGAACACGCATTTGTAATCGGCACTAAGTACCCCAATTTATATGCCCTAATGTACGCGTACGTTAAGCCTGGTCGTGGTCGGAGGGTAGAGGGTTGGAGTGGTGCATGTCCACGTGTAACGACGTCCTGGATCACGGACGGCAGGGATGGAGGAGGGATTGAGCGGCTGTCGATCAAGAGTATCCGCATCCGGCGAAGCGGCCGCAATGATGCATCGTCAGTTGAGGGTTGTATCACTTGGATCGACTTATAAAATATTCATGAGGAAAGTTTTATCGGCGGAATCGCGCGCTCGCGACGAAGAAGCTGACTCGAGTATGAAAGTGTCGTTAGAGACGCTCACCTGTCCCTTCAGTCTCCATTTTTTTCTTTTTTCCCACCCTCGCATTTTACTTTCTGCTTTTCTCCCCCGTTCGCTGCGTGCTGTGTCAGCGTAAAATTTCTGTTCGCGCACGCGCGCTACGCTGACATCGTCCGCATCCGTATTTATATCTGAATACACACGCGTACGTTCTCGTATCTTTTTTTTCAGGATCGGTTCCTCTTGAATAAAAATCTGGGAATACAAAGAAACATTGAATTGCAAAGAGTGGAAGCAAAAAAATTCGCGTGCCTCCGTGGAGCGAAGAGCAGGATGCGAGAAATTAATTCAAATTGTTTTCTCGTATAAATTTTACAAGACACAGTCGGCTAATTGGACGTCTGCAAAGTCGCTATGACACCTGCATTTAATAATTCTGTTTTGTATATCTCTTTTTCATACTGAAAACTTTCACGCAGGGAGAAATTTTTCGCCGTGGAGCTGCGCGAAGACGTATGCAAAATTGGCGCGCTCGCATTTGCATCTACGTTTGCGTTACTTTAACGTTCGCGGATTGGCGACGTGATTTTTTTCGCGGGACTCTCTCGCTGACGGCAAGAATGTTGGATGGGGATCGGTGAGACGGGGTGGGATTAAAGCGAGGGATAAATGCAGCCGCGCGCGCTCGTAAGTCTATTTCGCAACGCGGGGTAAATAAACGGAGCGATCCCCCGACGCGGAACGCACCTCCCGGGAGGACAATGTTACCGTTAGCACGGAATGATCGAACGAGCAATTATCTCTCGGCGTCCCCGCGATTTCACGAGCCGGGGAACTCGCGCACTCTCGCGTAACGCATCTCCGAGCATCGATTGCGCGCTCGGACGCGGGCTTGAAAAATAGCCGGTGGATTCGAGCACGGTGCATACCAATTTAAAGTGTCGAGATTTCGATGTCATGCTATCGCCACGCGATCGAATTGCAGCACAGCTTTACCTCAACGACGATTTATTTATTCGTTTGGGTAAAATATTAACACTCGTTTTGTGAATATATGTACTTGTAAAGCCATAATTAAGTAAATCGTCACTTTATTTAATATCTATTATTATATTGTTGTTGCATTATTGATATATTATTTAGTGATAAATAATTAAAGGGAACTATTTTATAAATAAAAGTTTATTTATGCACGTAAAACACACACGCGCGCATATATAAATTTGTTTTTCCAGAATAAAAATAATACAGAAGAGTCTAATTGATCGCGATTGATTGAACAAATAATAGCTCTCTCTGGACAAAACAATACAGACGGTTGATTGAATATATAAATCTCTCTCTCTCTCTCTCGAACAAATTGTTCAATTGTTCAACAAAAGGATTCTTGATCGAAGAGCCAATCAAGTACACGATGCAGTCGCAAGATCTCACGAGGCTCCGCAATGCGACACACAACAGTACCGTGCCGATCGTGTCGAACGCGTTTGAGCTATCCTCGAACCATCCGATCGCTTGATGTTGCATTCTCAAGCGGGCGAAGAGGACACTTTACCGCGTCTTGTTCTCGCCGTGTGCGATCTATCTATCAAGTGCGCGATGGTAATTAACGAGCACGTTGCTGGCCGTTGCGCCTGTCTCTGCGACTCGTCGACGACTAACTCGCCGATCGATTAATCATACACCATTCCAATTATACGCGTGGCGCGCGGTATCGCCTAGGGTAGATCCATTTTTCAACGGGATGGCCGGGAGGGTGACAGGACGGGGGTGCAGGAGCCATGGTATCGCGGGATCCATCGATCGTCCCCCTCATCGAGAATCGCACTCGTAATTAGGGACTGCTCGCTAAGTACACAGAGACGATGGGAGGAACGAAAGAGTGAGAGACGAGAAAGAGAGAGAGGGATAAAAAAGAGAAAAAAAAGAGAGAGAGAAAGAGATCATGGGTGCGTGGATCGCGCATCATCGTTCCTAACATTCGATTCGCGCTGCTCTCGATTTTTAGAAAGACGAATCGAGATCGCCGGATGCGCCTCACTGCGCAATCTTCTGAAACCTCACTGTTGCCAGGAAAGAAAGGAACATCGTCTAATTTTGAGCACGTAAACGCGGCATCCGGACAATCTCTCGTTGAACGGCCGACACGCGTTTGAAATCGAGACGGCAATTCATGAATTAACGTTGACCGGAGAGACCGGCGAATCGCAGAGGCGCTCGTTATGACAATTATCAAGCGTGATTCCCAGAACGGGAATTCTCCGGTCGCTCCGAATCGATCAGCTGCATCAGAATCAGCATCGGCGACTCCCGGTCCCTCGGCCCCACGACGGCCGAGTGATTTATCCACCGGCGTTAATCGCCCTTCGCGGCTCCGGCGACTTCCGCTTTACTCGCGGCGCGACGGAAACGCGATCCCCGTGCATTCTGTTGCATCCCTGTGCCCGCGTTGTCCTGTGCGCCGGCGTATTCAAGACGCTCCACGAGAAAGGCTCCCTTTCCTGGGGGCAATTCATTATGGGGAGTTACAAGTAGTTAGAAGCGGTTCCTATTGTAACCGCCGCATCGATAATCTCCGACAAAGGCTCGATCGCCAAGGGGAAGAGAGAGAGAGGGGGGGGAGGGGGGAGGGGGAGACAACTACCTCTTGCCTCGGTTCTAAGAATACCCCGCCGCCCCTTTGGAAATGTGTGCTCTTGATTAAAGTCCATCCCTCTCCGTTGTTTTTCTTCACCGGCATTGTAAATAGTGCCTTAACAAACAGCGACGTACCGTGCAGCCCAGAAATATCGAAAAAATCGATGGGGCTGATTGTGCGTAGCGTCCTCGATAGAAGCGATCGAGACCAGCGGCTGCACTCGGTGCACCCGAAAAGGCAGCCCGAGGGGGACTCGCGGGAGACGGAGTACGATTACTGCGATTGATTTAACTGATTCTGCGAGGAATTATCAACTTTATATTGTTGATTTAGAAGGAACATTCCTTCTATGTTTTCTCCTTTTTTTGTTCTTTCTTCTCTTTTCCTATTTCTCTTCAAGAACATCTTGCGTTCTCATTATTTATGTGAGCTCGTTGTCTTTATACGCGCAGTTTCATGCTCGAGGTAAACAGCGATATGAACATTTACGATTATTATCATAATCTGCAGTCAGCAGCTTTTAAGCTCACAGGCTGCGAGACAAATTTTCATAAAGGTTCAAGAAAACTCTTAGGAGCTCGTTAAGGTTCAGAAATCAATATGTAAAACTGCGTATCTCGAGGAATGAAAATTTTCGGAAAATCAGAATCGCTCGATCATTCCACCGTCGAGGCTGACGCGACAGGTATTCTTAGACGACGAGTATCCCCGAAGATCGACGATCATTCCGCCGCGGCCTCTCCCGTACTCGGAATCGCGCGATAAAAAGCGGAGGCGTGTCGAGGTGTACGATCGCACAAACAAATGGAAATCAGCCTGGCACAACGTCTCGGCGCCGTCAATTCGTTTGATTCATCGCGGCTCGATTAAGCGCCGCGCTCGTGAGTAATGGGTGATAAGGGTGGCGCGCATGGGGGAGCGCAAAAAATTCCATGTCGTCCGAGGAGCGTCGTCAAGAACGTCGTCGTCGTCGTCCGTGCGAAAAACCACTTGAGCGTGCTCGGCAGATTCGACTTGGTCGCAAAACGTGCAAAAAGGCACGCTTTTCCCGTTGCCCGCGCGCTTGCCGTTAGGTTTTCCTTCCGATTCAACTCCACGATGGTCGCGATCGATTTACCGGACCGTCAGGATAATCGCGGTTTCGAGGATCTCGCTAAAAAAATGCGAGTTCGTATTCGTCTTCATCTTACATACTGCCGGATCTGGGCTGTTTTTTCCTTCCTTTCGCGGTGACTAATTTGATTTAGTGAACGATCATATCCAGCGATATTCACGAGCTTCTGTGTCCACGGTCAAAAGCCCGCGGAATATTTTCGTGCGCTATTTTTTCCGTACTCGTTTTTCTTGTTTTTTTCTTTTTTTGTGCGCCGCCTAATCTCGACGGTATTATTCCGCGGGGAGCTTCCCGATCGATTCACCATCCATTAAAAAAGTTCCAGCCATCGGGGACCGTGAACGCGAGAGAGCGACACGGGATAAATACTCGTATATTTTTCTGCGTGCGCCCGTCAACGGTATCGTTTACGCGCCGGAAAACGTGATCTGCCATTTTTCCGCATAAATGAAATCGCATGACTGGGGCAGAAAACGATTGCCGAAAAGAGATGAAGGGAAACAAAAATTTCCACGCCAACGTCTGTTAAACCGCTAGCGCATTAGAGAAAGAGACAGAAAAAAAAGAGAAAAGAAAATCCGCAAACGATGTTCGTAATTTTCCACGTGGCTTCGCGTGTCTCAACGTTTGTACGCATTTACTCGTTTTTCGGTATCTAATAATATCACTCTCATCTGTTACCTCCTAATTCCCCCCTTTTTTTCTATCGTTTTTTCTCTCGTTCTTTCTGTCTCTTGTTGCATGTGGCCAAGTGATGTTTGTTCTCTCCCCTTTCAGTTTCTGTCCATTTTGTGGAGACCGCTCCTCGCGGAACGAGTATTTATCCCGCGCGCTCTAGCGATGGGTGTAATACGCTCGCACGTGAAATCGATATTTATGAATACGGCGTTCACAACTCTCGCTCGGTCGCCGATGAGAGACCAATATAGAAATCCCAGCGGGCACGATGCCTGATAGTGGCTCAAAGCCGCTACCTCGACGTTTTCCCTCTCGTCCAGCCTCACGATGAGAAGACGTCTTTTCGCATCGTGCGCATCGATTGCCTCGCGAGTCGATTAATTCGTTCGCAGCGATCGGTCGTCTTGACTCGATTTACCCCCATCCAGCAGATATAACGAGGTTTGCATAATTGAGGACACGCGTCCGCGGAAACCCACCTAATCTCATCTCTTTGATGCACTAATTAGAAGAATAATTAATTAGCATAATTAATACTCGATAGCGTCCGATCGATTTTCTCTTATTTCCGAAAATTCGGGTTAATCCTGCAAGAATTCGATTAGGCAGTGATGTCAAAGCCAAGAATAATATCTGTTATATTCGACAAGAATAAATAATTAATTTAAAATTAATTAAATTAATTAATTAAAAGATTAAATTAACTTTACCGGCACGAGTTTTCGATTGTGCCAATCTGATTGTGCAACGCCGCAAATCTCAAAGTAATTTATTATTCAACGAGTGATATAATATCGCTCTTGAAAAAACATCGATGAATAATATCTCCTTAAACAAATGTATGTCTGAACGGTCGCAATCAATTTCGCCGGGATTCGAAAATCGTTCAAGAGAAGAGATTAATCATACCGCGCGAAACCGCAAGGGGTTTCGCAATAATTCCCCTTAATTTTGCAGCGCCCATTCGTTTACCATACCACGTCGCACGGCTGCCGCTCCTCGCTTATCGGCGAGTAGAATCAGCCGAATTTCGATATCTAATAATATCTTCCCCGAGTTATATCCAGTAAACGATGTTTATGTTCCCTCGTCCTCCGTTGCGCGATATCCTCCTGGGGATCCGCAGCGATATTCGACGCTACCGGAGCGAACTGGCCAGGTACAGCTTTTCCATCAGCGGAAAATAAGGCAGCAGAAATCTATACCGCGTTCTGTTCAGTCCATCTTGCCATCGCGTCTTCAAAGATAGATAGAGAGAGTTTTGAAGATCTATCTCTCTCTCTCTTTCTGCCTGTCGCAAATAAGCGAGCATCAGCTACGTCTTCGCCGACAAAGAAAAATCGCTACCCTTGCGAGCAGAACGTTAACAATCGCGAAACAGTCACTCGCTTTGTCGTATTCGCAGGAGAATCCGATTACAACACGCACGAGCACGCAAGGATCTTTTTTTATATTTATAAAAATTCCCAAATTACCAAAATTTGCTTCTGAAACGGAGCAATATACGTGCGATGTCGTCTCGTGCATCAAGCTCTACATCCGGTAGCGAAATTTAAAATTCCCAAGTCGTGACGGCTACTTCCGCTCGCTAATAATCACGATCCGCGGTCATCCGGTCGCCGGCGCGGCACGGAATCGCCTCAACTCGCGCGCGCCCGTTGTCCACCGTAATTGGAACTTTGCGGGAGATCCTCCTTTGACGGACGAACTGATCCAGGTTGGATTTTCCGGGGACGGATGACGCAATTCCCAACTGAATTTCACCCCGGACGGACAAAAAGACAGACAGACAGAGAGAGAGAGAGAGAGAAAGAGAGAGTCGGTCCGCGTTCGCTTCTGCGGCGGCAAGAAAAAGCGACGAACGTAAAACGCAAAAGGGGGATGGATTAACGTGGAGCCGGCTCTCTCGAGTGCCTCTTTAAACTTCGACGATGTCTGTGTCGATCCTAGGGAAGAATTTCCCTGAGTACATACGCGCGCGCGCGTGCATGGAAGGGCAATTATTCGAGACCTGGCGATTCTGCGAAGTTTCGCGCGAAAGGGAAGCGCAAATGAGAAATACCGTTGCCGGGGCGGGAGAGACGGGGGAGGTCGCGAAGTCGGAATGAAGTGCGAATAACGAGACGGCAATATTTCTTCCAGCGCGAAAAGGACGAAAGGAAATGAACAGAAAAGCGACGGGGAGGGAAGAGAGATAACGCGACGTCGAAAATGATATTCCTCTGAATTGAATTATCGCGCCTGGCGCATGCCTGGGGCCAACGATTTCTCTTTGGGGAAACATTATTTTCGTAATTCCCAGTTACCTTATCAAACGCGCATAATCGAATGCCATCAAATGTAAATTTTAAAAAATCCGCACGGATTTCAAATTCGACGTCATCTTCGGCAGATATACATTTATGCGAGACGAGGGCGAGATTTTTAATTATAATACGACGAAAACGAGACGCAGAATTTCATTTTCTCACTTCTCTCTCTCTCTCTCTCTCTCGCATTGAATCATATCAACCTCGGGAAAAATGTCGGTATATTCGCAGTCAGGGGACGAAGAGGATGGTGGAACTGCGCCAAGTGAAGGACGGACAGCCAGATCAGAAGTTACGGTAGACGGAAGAAAGACGGAGCCGCTAGACAAAGACCCCATACGTAGAGCCCGGAAAACGGTGAGAGATATCACAGAGAGGAAGAGCGTATAAGAGAATAGAAGAGAGTCGGACGCGCAAGATGACGGATGACAGAGATAAGTCGATGTCCGCTCGGGCACTTCGCCGCGTGAGAAATCTCTCGCGAGACGACAGATTCCACCCTTACTCGCATGCTGATTAAACTGGAAAGAGGAGGAGGAGGAGGGAATTCCGATCGACCGATCGATCTGTAACAGCGATGCACGAATCAGCGAAATTCAGCGCGATAAAAACAGCCGAGTCGTTTCCGTGTGAAAGCTTGAACGCTGCGCTACTCGTTTGTCGCAGTGGCTGCCGGTGTTGATGGTGTTGCATGATGTTCCGAAAATTGTCATGGTGAGCGAGCACCGAGAGGAGGCCGGGAAAGGCGGTCTCTAATTTCATGCGCCGCTGATAATGCCGTAAAACGCCGGATGGAAGAACTTGGGCACACGTGGAGAAGCTGCCGCTCGCTGCTCCGCAAATTGGCTGGCTTTGAGGCGATTGCCTCGGGCGCGAAATAAGTATTACGTAATGCGTCAATTAGGTCCGTCACAAAGCATCCTCAGGGGCTTCAGGGAACTCGAAGGCGAAGACCCGCGGACATTAATTACAGTTAATTAGAATATTAATTCCGTTATGACAGATATTCCCCAAGTTTTACGAGCTGTATCTGCGAGAGCGAGACTCGGATTCCCATTGTCACGGTGGCCCCACGCACATTCTGATCTCTTGCAGCGCAATTTGCAATTAAAAGTAATCCCCGCCTCTCTGTATTTCGTATAGATGAAGAATTCAAATAAGAGGGAAATCAAGGAAGCCGGCAGAATTGTTCCCATAAGCATGCTATTCCAGCCCCGGTGCAGCAGCAAATAATGCCACGTGATATTGGAACATTCTCGGCCTCTTATTTAAAGAGAGCGGATGGGAAGGCAAGTTTAACATTTATATTGTCGCGGAGCACGAGAAGGTAGACAATTAATATAAAAATCCTAGCTACAACGAGAGCTTCATATTAACGTCATAGTAAAGTAAATTACAGTCGAAAATTTAAGCGAGGCGATGAACACGTTACGTCATCGCTCACGACGTAAAACACTCTTTCATGCACATAAAAAATAGCTATGAATTATAAAAAATGTCATTTGCGAATATCTATTTTACAACGAAGCCGCCAAAACGTTTACGAAACGATAAATCTTGAAATGATACCGGAAATGGCTCGATGTCAGAATTAAACCAAACCGACCGAGTGGATTCCTCCGGTTATCTCCCGTGATTAAAACGCGGAGCTGCAGCGAAAATATTGATACAATATATCCTAGAAATATTGCGTAAGCTCCTCGGCGGTGCCGCTTCCCCTGCGACGACGCGAGCGGGATCCTTGAAAATTTCATCAGCCGCGAGAGAGGAAGCTCGCGATTCCGGAACGAAACGGGCGTCTTCTCGTCTTCGTTAATCTCGCTCGGGGTTCGCGCCAAGATAACGTCAAGATAACGGATACATTGTATTATAATTCGCAGACGCGCGTCCGCGATTCGCGCTTCGTTTCACTCCGACAGCACGGTCCTTCATGCGATCTCTTGCACTTTTCGCAAATTGCGTGTCTCTTTTCCCCCCTTATTTTGCGGTGTACCCCAATAAAATAGAAACGAAGTCAGAGGGAAAAACGAAACGAGTCGCGCGCGTGGTGGAATTTTTCGAGGGGGTCCACGGAGAACCCTCTTGAGAGTGAATCTTTCTCGCGCGCGCGTACCGTCGCCCTCGTTCATTATTAATTCTTCATCTCGCTCCCGGACGCGCGTTGCGCGCTCCGGAATACGCTCCGGATCCTCCGCACTCCACGCCGCGTATCAATAAAGACTGCGGTTCCCAACCCCCTCCCTCCTCCCCCTTCGGGATCAGAGGGAAGCTGCTGACTTCGTCTCTCTCTGGCGGGGATGATTTTAAAATTTTCATCATCGTATCGGCAGGGAGAGAGAGAAAGAGAGAGAGAGAGAGAGAGCACATAGAACGCTTTTTCCAGCGCCAGCGCCGACGACGCCAGCGTTGGGGCGATGTCGGGGGTGATGTCGGCCGGGAACTTGAAGCGGAAACGACCCAGCGATTTGACATGGGTTGCCCCGTCTGTTCGCGAGTGGGATAAGCCCCGGGTGGTGATGGCGGTGATAGTTGGTGGTCGGAGCAGATACGTCACGTAACGGATACGACGTTATCGCGGGAAAAATCGGCGCGATTGAAAATTTTACGACGAGCCCGGCGTATCCAAATTGCACCCTCTCCCCTGTCCGCTTCTGCCCGCGCGACTAAGAAACGGCATGGTGCGATCCCGTCATGCTACCCTCGACTTTGAGATCACATCCATTGCGGGGGATGCGTGAACGCATACCCTTCCACGTCTTGATTTAATATCGGGAGATCGGAACTGCGAGCTTGGTGTTGATGGAGTGCGGGAAATTGCTCGCAAAGTGCAGATATTTTTTTAGACCTGATCGGATAAAATTGGAATTGGAACAAGTCAGTCAGATTGATCATTCGATTTTCTTTGATTTTTTATTCTTATGGCTTTAAAGAGATCTTGTAAGATTTGACACGATTCTGCGTGTTTTGGAAGATTAATATTGTCGAGTGCGAGAAATCTTGTTTCTTAACGCGAGTGTTCATTGTTGAAAAAAGAGACAGTAAAGAGAAAGACAGAAAAAGACAGAGAGAGAAAGAGAGAGAGAGAGAAGGAGAGGAAGAGATATCGGGAAATTATTCAGGCGGCTTGAAATTTGAATAAAAAGCTTCATCCCTTCTGACTTTTATTATTGTACCCATTACGCGCGCTCTCTCTTGATATAAATATTATACGATCTGTAATACGTTAAACGTACCGCGCGACATCGAAACGCGAAAGATTTCCACGATTTTACAGCTTTTGATCTCGAAGAAAGAGAACGGTGAGGGAATTCTTAAATAAACGTTCCGAGACTCGCGAGAGAGAGCAGATCGACATTTTCCACGACAGCTTGCCGACTATCCAATTACGTTGGAGGGAAACGGAACGAAGTGCCACCAAAAGGCAAGAATCCCATCAGCTTACACTCTCTCCCACGCGCGCGGTATAGGGAATCCCCTTTCGAGTAACGTTCGTGGAAAGGAGAACGACGTCGCGGAATTAGATGGATTCCCATGGAGATTTTTATGGGCGAGCAATAAGGGAGCGCGTGGCCTGGCAATGGCGACAACCATCAACTTATTCCGTCTCGCTTATTAACCCGCCGATGCTCACCGGAACGTCATGGGATGTCTTCATTCGTCCGTTTGCTCTTCGTGGCCCATAAGACTCCACGGACTCCTAATTCGATCATTCTCGTCGCGTTCGCGTGACGGATTTTCCCACCACGCTATCTACCTTTTCCATCGCCCCTTTCCTCCCCTTTAATCAAGACAATTGCTCGAGCAAACGACAGCCGCACAGTCGGCCGCGGCCGGCTCGTCCTAAGTATTTACACGCGCAAACCGCGTCGGATGTGCGCGCCGACGTCTGCGGGACGCCGCGCGAGTAACTCGTCGTTCGAGGACGAGCATTTCAGCGAGACGGTGTCTAAGCAAGGCCTCATCAGGCCAGAGATGGGGCGGTGCCCCCGCGTCGTCGCCCCTTCGCTCTAAAAACGAACGAATGGAGCAATCTCGCCCGAGGATAAACGCCCGAAACGGCAATCGGATAAGCGCCTTCCGGTTTGCGGAAGAAACGAGGCGGCGATCACGAGCTCTCGTTCGTCGGAAATCTCGCGAGGTTTTTCGTCCGCACGAGGGAGCATCCTTCCTTGCGATTCCGATTTTTTCCCTCTCACCGATGTGCCTCCCCTTTCCCTCCCCACGCGCGTTTATCACGGGACCGGGGTCGGATCCTTACAAGAGGATGAGGGGGACAGATAGGACCACCACTAAATATGCGATTACGCCCTTTAATTATCCCTCCATGCGGGTCTCGCCTTCGACTCTCCCTTCTTTCACCCTCCCCCTTTCCCTCCCCCATACTCCTGGCTCGGGTCGTAACTGTTTCCATCTCGCTCGTGAAAAAACGTCGGTCCGCGTCGTTCGTTGCGAGAGCCACGAGATAAAGCTCGTGTTCCCAATGGCACGAGGGACTCTTCCGCTTTGCGGTTTGTACCCTAAGGGGGACAAGGGGGTGTAAGTAAAAGTTTCGTTTAATCCAATCGAGGGTCGGAGACGCCGGCGGCGGCGATGGTCTCTCCGCGGGATTGGCTTCCGTGAAACGTTTTATTTTATGAATGACGCTCTCATGATTTTTGTACATAATTAATCTCTCCTCTCTCTCTTTCTTCTCCTTTTTCCTGTCTTGTTCTCTCGCTCTGTTCGACCTCCGGTGTTCTCGGGGTATAGTTTAATTTTAAAAGACGGCTGAGAAAAAGAGAGAGAGAAGAGAGGGATGTTCTGTGGAAAGTTTTCCCGTAGGATTTTTCTTAATAATTCGTGCGGGTTCACGTTTGTTGTACCTACTATCTCGCAAGCTTTAATTCAACATAATTAACGAACTCGCAGTTGGACGGCAGCGTTGATGACGTCACGCCAGACAAACGGTTCCAGTTCTAGTATTCCAGGTTTATTATATATAGAGCAGTCGAAAAATAGAAAATTAACGGAGCTCTCATAAAATATGTATGCACTTTTTTCTTCGAGCAAGTTTAACGAGAAATCGATTACTCCAGCGATATTAATATCGCGAAAGATTGACTGTTGAACGTTTTGTTCATTTGCTGTGCACTTCGCACGGTCAAATGCGGCCGCATTACGATTTAATTTGACGTGTGTTTGCGATTTTATGAACAGATTGAAAGTCCCGCCCTCGCGTCCCTCGCGAGGACAATTGATCTTCCATGGCGATGAGATGCGCTGATGGGATCACCCGTTTTCCGCGAGCAGGGAAACGAATTTAAATTACAGATGCGAGGCGACGATAATGGAATAAATGTTATTCGGCCCGATTGATCTGGAAGCTGGAGAACGGCATGGTCCTGCAGTCGAATTGTCCGCTGCAAACTGATTTTGCTACCTTGTAAACAGAGGTTGTGCAATTAACGCGATAAACGCGTTAAATTCACTTAACATACCTGGATTGGTACAAAATTCCGTCGCTTTTGCGATCGTTCTGGATTAATCGCTCACGATCGCGAATGAATGGTGCTTTAAATTATTATCACTTTTCAGCTACTCTCTGAAAAGTAAAAATAAAAAAAAAAGAAAAATGTGTATGCGTCCCACATAAATCACAGGTTATACATTGAAACATTTATTAATTTTAAATTACTTATAGTTATTAATTTTTAATATTAAAATATTTAATTTACTTATATTTATTGATTTATTAGGGGTGTGATTTAGTTTCGAGGATTTTTTTGCTCAAAAACGCATGTATTTAAATATGATAATGAATGAATACCTTAATCAAACTATTTTCCTTCGTTTTCTATAACTTTTTCTCATCTTTCTGGCAAGAGATGGATTCCACCACGATAAAATCACTCTTCTTTTCAGTTGATCCATTCGTCGACGAATTTTCGCACTTCTTCGAAATTATGAAAGTGTGTATCCTCTAAAGCGTGTTGCATCGACCGGAACAAATAATAATCGCATGGAGCAATGTCCGGAGAATACGCGGGGTGCGGTAAGACTTGCCATTCAAGCTCTAATAGTGTTTCTTTCACTGATAACGCAACGTCAGGTCGAGCGTTGTCACGAAGAAGAATCACTTTCCGTCCTTTACTCGCAATTGGTGGTCGTTTTTCGTCCAATGCTTGCTTCAACTTGTACAATTGGTGTCGATAACGATCAGCCGTGACAGTCTCATGCGGATTTAACAGCTCATAGTACACTATCCCACCAAATACAGAGCATTACTTTTGAACCGTGAATATTGCGTCTCGGAGTGGATGTTGATGGTTCGCCTGGATCCACCCATGATTTTCTGCGTTTGGAATTATCAGAATAGATCCACTTTTCATCCCCAGTAACAATCCGAGACAAAAGACTCTTCTTTTTTTGCCTGGCGATCAACGAAATGCAAATGTTCAACCGGTTCGCAATGGCACTTTCCGATAATTGATGTGGAATCCATATTTCCCTTCTTTCTGAATTTTTCCCATTTCATGTAAATGTTTGGTAACTGTTGTACGATCAACATTTAATGCTCTGGCAAGTTCTGAAGTGGATTCTGTTGAATTTTCGTGCAATAATGCTTGCAAATCTGCATTTTCAAGCTTTCTTGGTTGTCCCAAGCGTTCTTTGTCCTTGACATCAGTATCACCACTTTTAAAGCGTCTAAACCCAGTATTCACACGTCTTAATTGATGGGGCAGAATCACCATAAGTTTCCACAAGAATTCTATAACCGTGAGCCGCAGTTTTCTTTTGATTAAAAAACAAAAGCAACGCATGTCGAAAATGCTGTTTCGGAAGTTGCATTTTTACGATGATATAAACACGACTGTTATTGCATCTATTGCTATAATGCTACTAAATGTGATGGATAATGTCAAGACTGTAAGAAACAACAGTTATCGGAAACAGCTATTGGAACAAACTGACACTACAGCCATCTGTTGCAAAACCCTCAAAACTAAATCACACTCCTATATATATAATATTATATTAATATTATTAATTTTTAATATTAAACGTGTACAATGCATTACATAGCTTGAAAGAATTCTTTGGCGCTGCGATGATCGTGATGCGCCATGCACGGCGTGGGCTTATAAGGCACCGTGCTTTCAACCCCTTTGGCGTCGCAACCGTCCCTCCTTTTTCCGCTGCGAGCTAACCACGATAAGAATTTAAACAGGCTCTCCTTAATTCGAATTCCCGGCCTCCCGTCTCGCTGACCCCCGCGCCGCGAGTTTTATATTTTCCGTCCTCTCGCCCCCTCAACAGAACGGGAGCACAATATGCGCACGACGTCGTCGTACCCCACCGAAGTCTAGAAAATATTCACCCGACGTAAGTAAGCGCCGCCGCCGTGCGCTCTCGAGAGTAAGAGGGCCACGATGAGAGACGCGAATGGAAATGAGGGCACTGTGACATTAAAGCGTAATGCGCTGTAATTTTTATGACTCGTGGCATATGTATATAAGTCGCCGAGCAGAGAGCGATGATCTCTCTCCGGCGAGCAGCAGGGCATCAATCTCTCAGAGTTTGAAGATCTCGAGATACCTGCGACAACGTTGTCACGATGTCTGATCGGCGAACCGTTTCTTCTTCGCTAAGCTGCAGGATATTGTTGTAGAATGATCTTTCAACTTACCTTATTGCGCACTATTTAAATATCGAGACTATTTATATATTAAATAAATATATATTTCGCGAGTATCTATTTAAATATAGTTTGACTATATATTTTTATATGTATTAAATACATATAATTCGAGCAATCCTCTTACCTATGATCTTCTCGATAACAGATATTATAACAGATATTTGCCCGTTTGCTCCCAGATTTCTTTAAACTTTACTTGCCTTCTATAATTTTAATTATTATATTTAATTCTGTAAATATATACCGCTACGTCATTTCAAAGATATTCTATCAAACATCCCCAACCGAGAATATTCCTCCCGAAGATACCTCAATATTAATCTCCATCGACGTGCATTAGGCCCGAGTTACTGCTGTTTCGAGCGTCCCGGTGGCGATTGGACATTCGGCGCATCGGTACGTGACCTCGTGTCACCCCCGGAGCTGCAAGACAGGAAGGAGGCGTAGTATGTACCGCACGTAGCGGAACGAACAACTGTTACCGTCGGTTGACCACGAAGTCACGATTCTCTCTGTTAGCCACTGTCCTAACATAAACGACTTTTCTACTAGGTGCCACGGGGGTTGGAATTCGACTCGCTCCACTCGGTCGACCATTAATGCGCCTTTTCTACTTAGTCGCGCTGGCTTTCTTTGAACTGTTCAACTTCTCTTTTTCTCCCTCTGCTCTTGCTCTGCGTGGAACTGCCGCGGCGATCGATCGCAGCGAGAGGTTTATTTTTAGGGACCGACAACGGATTTTGGCGCGCAAATGTCATCGTGGGGAAATAATAAAACCGCGAACGTCCGCCTAATTTACTTCTCGACGTCGAATTGAACATCGGAATCGATCGTGATGTAAATGCGAGGTAAATGGACAAAACGTCGCGCGCGTGCTCCAGCTTTTGTTGAGCTTTTAGCTAAATTTGTTATTTCATGATTTTCTGGATTTCAAATAAAAGGTAATGACGTTCACCGGGGAGGAATATTGCGGCGATATTGAATGCGATGGGATAGATATTGAATATACCGAAGTGACTATAAATCGCTATACGCAGTTATGAGACGGGAGATGATGCCCGTTGCCTGTCTTGAATCCACTTTGTCATCGTTACCTCGATACACGGGACGCTTAAACCCCGCCGCCGTCGTTCTTTTAATCGAGCAACGAAGAATAAGATTAATGCGCGCGAATGAGTGCAAGAGCGGATGGCAAAAAGTAATTTACAGTCACGCTTAACGTCGCCCGCCAGAAGCATCGTAAATAAACAGCCGGCGAGCACTTAATGCGAGTGCAGTCTCGAATCAACGTCGCGCCAATTTTATTCCTTGAAACAATTACAGATAAGCTCGAATCCTTGACATCACCGGGATCTAATCAGCATGAAATCTCGCCGAAAATTTCGAGAAGCCTCCTCATCAAAAGTTAACGCTTCCGAACCGGAATCAACTTTTGTCACAATTTCTAAGAGTATAATTGTGTTGGTACCAGCAAGATGGATAAAATATTTCACAAAATACGTAACTTTCGCATTTATTTTTTCCTGCGGGAAGGTTTGGGGTCAAGTCCAAATTAGGTCTCTGGTGTAGGACAAATATTAATTATTTAGGACTGAGAAAAGTACTTTCGGGATATATGTATCCCAGTAGATCCGAAAAGTTCGAAAGCTTATTCGTTGAACCATCAGCATTCTCAGATATTATTCTCTCATTGTCAGATATATTTGTTCTCTCTTATGCACTCTCATTATGCACGAGCGACTCCTTCCTCCCTAAAAAATTCTGTCCTTATTTTTACAATAATAGACAACAACTGTTCCGTGAGAATCATCGAAGATGGATCTGCCGTTAGAAGATTAAATCTTGGGAAAGAGAGACGAGGCAAGCGATGGTCATCCGAGGCGCGATCCGGTGCAGGCAGCGGCTGGAATTAACGGTTTAAATAAACCCCGACTCTTTCCACCCTTTCATCCTCTCACCATCCCCGGTTGATGCTTAAGGGGATCGTGATGTCGTCTGTTTTACCGCCGGAATTGACGACTTTTAATTCTCACCTTTCTTTTTATTGATACAGAATGATAACTTCGACGACATATATATCGATTCAACATCGCTTCTAGCTGCTGGTAGTTTTAGCTGTTTTTGCTTTTGGCTGCACAGGTGCTCAGTTGAAAGTTTAATTATGCAAACTGGACTACTTCGGAAAAGCAACACGCCGCGAAGAACTTATATATATATATATATATATATCGATTTAGCATCATTTCTAGCGACTCGTAGTACAATTACTTTCCTTTGCAGTTGTTCAGCCGCAAGTTCAAATTTACAAAATAAGCTAATACTTTCCGTTAGTATAATTTGTTAACGGCGCAACTGCGGACGAAACTATTGTTACTGCTAGCAACTATAAGCGACAAAATGCTCATTTCGTTTATTCAGAACTTGAAACTCTTGAAAATGCTGGCGAGTTCGCATACGATTCCACCCACCATTTTCAAGAGTCATAAGTTCTGCATGCGCTGGCAGTAACAATAGTTTAATTTGTAATTAAACGCAAAAAAGGTTGTAACACTTTAAAGGAAATGCACTAAAATGCTGGCAACTATTTTTAACGATAAAATAAGAAAATTATTTTTACTTTATCCTTTTCCACGATTAAGATATTTTTTTTCATAATTTATCACGTCTTTCCAATAATGATATAACGATTTTTTTCTATTTAAATAACGGCGCTTTTGCGCCGGAGGTCGGCAGTCAATCCAAGAGCCCCTTAAGGGGGGAGCCTGCTTTAGAACGTTGAAAATAAGGTATAATTTTACGAATTTTTTTGGAGAAACTATACAGCGGATTATTATAAAACTTTGATGCATTTATTAGTACATGTTTAAAGATAAAAAAAATTATTTTTTGATTTGAATATATCGCCTGTAGAGGTCGTCCTGGAGGCATCTTAGTGCAGCCGGCATTGTAAATTGGTGAGCATTCTCCCGCCTCCAAATTTCATCCAAACTGAAAAATTGAAATATTTTCTTGTTATTTATGAATTCCCATCGTCGATGAACCTTTAATATTCATAAAAACATTAAGTTAAACAATTATGTTTGCATGAAAAAGTTCAAAAACTTTGCCTAAAAATCGTACTTTTGTGTTCTAAGCTCCACCATTTTGGCACTTTTCAACTTTTTTCTTCTCTCTTTGGTTCATCGACGATGGGAATTCATAAATAACGAGAAGATATTTCAATTTTTCAGTTTAGACGAAATTTGGAGGCAGGAGAATGCTCACCAATTTGCAATGCCGGCGACGCGGCTGCACTAAGATTTCTCCAGGACGACCTCTACAAGCGATATATTCAAATCAAAAAATAATTTTTTTATTTTTAAACATGTACTAATAAATGCATCAAAGTTTTATAATGATCCGCTGTATAGTTTCTCCAAAAACAATTCGTAAAATATACCTTATTTTCAGCGTTCTAAAGCAGGCTCCCCCCTTAAGCAGAAGAGGATATGAAATGCGTGGTCCGGTTTTAAGCTCGCCGATAAATGCCTTGGCAAACTTCATTGAAGTCAGGTCGCCACCTTTATAATACCCCCAGCTTGTGCGGCTTCGGGCCCCGTCACACTGGCGGGAAATATCATTACGTTGCTGCTGCCGGACGTTAACCGATGAAAATAAGAGGCAGACCTAAAGTAGCGTAAATCCCTATCGGCCACGGCAGCGTCAGCCGAATAGCGAACTGCAGAGCACTGCTGGCCGTAAGTCCGTATCGGACTACGCGTTGGACATTGAGATTGCGATTTCGAAAATGAGGTCTGACCAATCGAACTGCAGCAGGCGACGTTTCCATTGATCAAACCAGCAGTTTCGTTCTCTAATGCGTACTTTGATGCAGACTGCACGCGTCTGCGAGCAATAGAATCACGAGGTCCTTTACTTATTTTATTGCCTCAACTCGTTGTATTAAAGATATAACTTTCGAAGTAGGATTTACACATGCACATAGAGATGATATTGATTTGAATTTATATTTCATCCATGGATTACGTTTTATGGATGATGGCGATTACAGTTGGTGTTAGGGGCATGAAAGGGCTAAATTCGCGCAATAGGTCGCCATCGCCGGAGAACCTTGCGCTTCATGTCGGTTCGATTTTTGTGATCCCGACGGTATTGTTCGCGATCCGTCGTTAACCGCTAATTAGAGCGTTACGGGAAATTGGTTTGAGGGAAACATAAAGGAACTCTTATTAATTAGCGTCTGGGTGCGGAAAAATCGATGGGATGGTTTTCGCGCGGTTTCGCAACGGCGGCGTTTTAGCGCGCCTATCTAATATTCATTCCTGATGAAATTTTCGTCAAAATAATGGGAAGAGTAAAGTCCTGCATTATGATATTAATGCAATATGTATTATGTGTAACGCGCAACGTGTCATAATTATTATTAACCTTTTTCACGTTCACGGGTTCTTGGAAATTTTTGTTAAATGAGAATATATGACGAAGAATATCTGACGCTTTTTACATTTAAAAAAATTAAATAACAGATTATATTAAATAATATTTTTCATTAAGTAATTTTAAAAAATATTATTTTATTACATTACATTTCAAATAATATCAGAAATCATTACATTAACTAGTAAAGCCGTACGACAATTATATGTTACAGTTAAAACTGTCCAGGAAAAAAAATATCTGACGCTTTTTAAATTTTGAAAAGTAATAAATAGCTGATTATATTAAATAATTTTTAATATAAAAGATAGAAATATAGAATTTCCTAACTATATTAGCTCAAGTAAAAATATTGTTTTCCTTTTATTGTATAATACACAAGACATTTTGACATTTCGATGTGTAAAACATCTATAATACATCTAATTGGTCGAATGGTAGTACGATAATAGTTCTGGTGGCTCACTGTGTGAACACCAACAATTCCGGATAATTGAAAACCGACGTACATTTCGTTAATGTTACATGAAACGTATAATCGCGGCACATAACACAATATACGATCTGCGGTGTAACGTTTCGTGACAATTGGGGGGCACCGCGCGTATGAAATTATATATTATCAATAAAACAAGCAACTACAGCCGGCATTAATTAAAACGCCAATTTGCATGCCACCCCCCCCCCTCCCCTAGTACGTAAATAAGACCGTATAATCGCGCATACAACGCGATGGCACAAAACTCAATTCTGTAATGAGAGTAATACACACCGGCGGAGCGCGTCGCCCCGCAACGGAATTTGCGACGGAAACACCACGAGGAAGAAACGCACGAGGAAGTTCGTCGAAAGAAGGAGAATAAATTTGCGCGGACCAACGCAATTCTGCAATTCGTGGAGAAAAACGAGGCTCGACACGAGTGAGTGGAAGGCTCGTCGGATCGTTCACAGGCACGCGAAAGAGAGAAAAGAAGAGGACGGGGGATGCAGAGGATGAGGGCACTAGGGGGATAGGAGAGGAGGAAAGTAACGCGGAAAAGAGGAAACCGCGTGTAGTCGCGATTCTCCACTCGGGCCCTCCTCTCCCCGCTTGGGGGTGAAAGTGGGAGGGAGGGGGGGGGGAGGCCTTCGCGGAGGGTGCGAACGGAAGAGGAATCGGATCAGACGGAGTGAATGAGCGGGAATTGAAGGCCGCCGCGCAGCTTCCATTCCGTTCCACAGCTGTGGCCTTCAAGAACCCCAACCCCTGCGAAAATCAATGTGAGCCGCTCGTGGTCGCGCTACTAACCGTTCTGATAACGTGCTCCTCTTCTCACCCTCCCGCTCGTCTTCCTCCTCCCCCCTTCCCGCCGCTCCTGCCCGCGGGCCTAAAAATACGCGGAGCGTCTTTGTGCGGACGCACGAGCAACCCTCGTGCTGCTCGCGCGCGCGGCCTCGCCGATACTTCCTCCCCTCCGCACGACGAAAGTCAAAGCCACCCCTAAGGATCCTCGGGAGCCCCTCTTCCTGGGCGCGCGGCTTACTCGTTCCGGCCCCGGCGGGATATTTCGGGCAGAAACGGCTTCGTTAACGATAAATTGTCGTTTCATTTGCGGGAGCCGAGAGGAATGCAGCCGAATCGCACTCGTGAGGTACTGGGGTACGCTAAGACGGTCTTCTTGCGGATGGTACAATATTCCAGAATATTTTATTGGCGGATTCTGTCGGAGACAGTTGCGGAAGAACGGAGGCGCGTCGCTCGTCAGCTACCTCCAGCTGGCCACGCCATTTCGCGAATGTGCCCTGAATTACCGCGTTACAGTTTTAATATATAATTATGCGAGGGAGTGACGTTCTACACCATGCGATGCGCTAATGCAAACGCGGCGCGTAATTACCGGCGCGGTTGAGATACGGCCGGTCGCGAGTCCATTTCCGAAGTTCCTACCGTGGGTCTCGCCCGGGTAAACTGCGTAACAATCGTAAATTGCCGGGATTAACGATAGTGCAAATTGGGCAGATCGTATATTCATTATCCGGACCGGCAATTATGCGCAGTTACTGCACTTTACGGCCTATGTAGATGCAATTGCGATCTGTCGTACTTCGCTACTACGATCGCATAATTGATGGATTGGATGTAGTTAATTATTACAAGTCCCCCTCCCCCTCCCCCCGCGCACGCAATGTACCCTCGGCGATAATTAATTAATTATGACGTCGCGCCGCAAATTGACGCGTTCGACGCGTCCCCCGGGACCGGGGGCATCCAAAACCGCATCAGGGAAACTCTGATCCGCACGCGGAGCGCGCAGAGAGAAAGCTGCCATTTTAATGAATGACGCGCGCGATTTTATGCTTTATCCGTTTCAGCGGAAATCTCGGCTGTTGCGCGGGTTCCGCAGCGCGAAAACGCTGCTGATGAGAACGTGGCTTAACACTTCTGTTGCAGCGGCGGCCGGATAGCGATTGCAATTCGCGTTCGGCGCAAAAGGATTGATAATAAAACTTTTGAAGCATAAAAACAAAATGGAATTTTCGAAAAAATGTCAATATTTATGTAAACTTAGATTTAATCAACACGCGCCATTTTTCATGCGTGACGACTGCAGTCGGCACTAGGGTTGAAGAGACTGTTCCCGGCCGCTAATTAACGTAACGGTATTCCTCATCCAAAAACTAGAAAAATTCCGTAATTTCACGTAATTTTACGTAATTTACGCAGTTTATGCGTTCACGTCAGCGCTCGGCTGTTTCGTCCTTCTTTTATCCCTTTTTGAAGCTTCCCCCTCCTTTCCATTGCGCTCGCGCGCATCAAACACCTGGCCGCTGTGCGTCGAGTAACTTGCTCTAATTCCGGCATAACGAAACGGCCGCTTCACCGTGGAAACATGGAAAGAGACGCGAGATAGTAATATTTTCCGGCGAGATGACAGCCGCAACGTCCGCCGCAGCGTCCGGGGTGCACGATCAGCGCGCGCGCGAGCCGTTTACCCGCTCGCAAATCCGCCCCCGCTCGCACGCGGACGCGATCGTATTAAAACGCTCCCTGCTTTCTCAGCGTGCTAACAAAAAAAGGAAGGAAAAAAATAGAGCGTTACCGGGGGGAAAGGGATGCGCATTTCCGCGTTCGTCGCGCGCGTTTCCGTTTTCTCTCCTGCCGAAAAAAGCCGGAAGAACGATGATGGTCGTTTTCCACCGTTCCTCCGTGCGGCCGGCGAGCGTTTTTAATCGCGTGCCTCGTAATTCGCGGCAGTGCCGTTTTCCGTGCATCGCGCGCGCGAGTGCACGACGCATTTAGTTAATTAAGGCACCGCGAACCCCGTCAAGAGTTCTGCATGGTGCGTGCAGGCTGGAACTATTTAATTCAGGGAAAATTGGCGATATAATGCTGCGCCGTTTGGCGAGGCGAGACCTAACGACGGCTCAAACCCGCGGGGCACCGACGTGTATGTGCGCGCCCCCGTACCCTCGGGGTGTTAATACGCGCTGTGTTAATAAGCCAATTCCCGAACGTCGTTGAATGAATAAATGCAACGATTTGATACAGTATATTAATATATATGTAAGTGTATGCGTGTGTATGTGTACATGTATAGGGCTGCGCGCAAACTTTCCTGCCGGAAGAAGTTTCATAGATTCCTGAAATACAAAGTTGTGCAGAGCAAGTTTCTCCCCCCGCGCAGTTGTCGGTTTATTATTTAGTAATTATTTCGCGGAAGATCGCGCAGCTCTCCTCCTCCTCGCCGCGCCTTCAGCCCCGCGCAAGAACTCAATTTAAAACTTCGCACTTCAGAAATCTATCAAGTTTCCTCCAGGAGAGACGGGGATGCGTGAGACTCCCCGTGGCGCGCGGCCGGCCGCCAGGAATTATACCGGACGCGAGTTGCCGGAAGTTACCGGGGTTATCGGATTCATTCGCCGACGAGTCGGCGAAAATAAAAATAGTTAACATAAATTACGTAACTCCCGCGACGCGCTGCAACGAGGCAAAGAAGTCACAAGCTCGTCGACCGGAAACGCTCTGAGATTCCGCTGGATTTCAATCCGCGCGGCGCGCGAATTAATCTTGAAATAATCACGAAAATGTGCGTGACACCACTCCAGCAAGGATGTCCAAGGGTTGCCTCGGGCACGGCGGCGGTGGCGGGTAACGAGATCGTTGCATATCGCCGTGGAAGAACGACGGACGTTTCGACGGGGCCCCTCACGCTGATGGACAGTCTAGTTATTGCGATTGCACAGCAAGCTGCAGGAGCTCCGGATCGCATCGCATTATCCGCCGTCATCGAACGTTTTGAAATGTGTATGCGAGTACTTGCGGCTGCAATAATAATAACGCGCTCCGTGCGCGTCGTTGAATTACGCTAAATAATCCGCGCGGAATAATCTTGATAATTGTAATTTTATTATACGTTATTTTCATTTTGATGATTAATTTTTATATGATATTTCGGGCGCGATTTGTATTTAGTACTTTTGTATTTGGTCACAGGCTGCTTGGAAATAATTTTTAATCGTGAACATCTGTTTATATAAATTTTGGTGAGATATTATACAGGGTGTTTCCTCTAACTGTAGCACTTAGAATATCTCTGCTTCCTTTGATGACATGAAAAAAGTCAAAGGACGAAAATTGTTCGATTCAAAGAGACTAGTACTCTGGTAAGAAAATTATTTTTTTTAATGTAAACTTCATTTTTTAGGTGTCCCCAAAGTAAAAATCAAGAGGCGTAAGATCTGATGATCGAGCCGGCCAAGAAATTCTTCCACCACGTCCAATCCAGCGATCAGGAAATGATTCGTTGAGTACGTTCCGTGCAAATGAAGTTTATCGCGATATTCCGACAACACCTGAAGATATGCGAGAAAGAATTCAGCGTGCGTGCACCGCAATTACTCCGGAATCTCTCAAAAACGTAAAACAATCGTTTATTCATCGAATTCGAAAGTGTATCGAAGTAAACGGTGATCATTTCGAACATCTGTAAAAAAGGTATATCTTTGTAGTTATACATACAATAAATAGAGTTTCTTTTCCTAAACGTGATTTTTGTGGTTCAAAGTCATTTGAAGGTCAACATATTCTGTATGGTTGAATTTGTTTTTTTACAAGCTACATCATTTCGTTAAGGAAAATATACCATCTCGTTTAAAAAAATGTTCATGACCTTGATATCTTGTGAAAGGTCACATTAAAAAAATAATTTTCTTACCAGAGTACTAGTCTCTTTGAATCGAACAATTTTCGTCCTTTGACTTTTTTCATATCATCAAAGGAAGCAGAGATATTCTAAGTGCTACAGTTAGAGGAAACACCCTGTATAATAAAATGAATATCATAATATAATAGATATAATAAAATTATAATAATAAAATGAGACAACAATGTATGATTCTCCGTGAGATTGTTTAATAAAACTCTGAGTACAGATAATAATAATTGTTTAATAAAACCCTGAATACTCTTTCCATCGAGAGTAAAGTCCTCCTGTTGTCCTCTACTGGGGCAAGTAATTCAAGTATTGGGTACGTTTGAACTTTTCAACTGGTGATGCAATCGAAAGTTAAGATCATCAGCGGGGCGACTAGTTTGCGAAGAGTAAAAGGGTGATATCGATTCCGCGTCTGCCAAGTTGTAATTTGTGTTTGTGTTCCGGGAATGGAGGCGCGAATGCATCGCTGTTGACCGAGTTTGTGTTTGTTGTTTCCCAGCCTATTCCCGAGGAAGACGTTGCATCAGTGATTTCGACTGTCTTACACCTTCGAAGCAAATCGAATACTCGGTCTCAACTTTAGTTGAGCTGATTTGCACTCGCTGATTTCAATACTGATCAAACTTGTTTCCGCGCTCACCCAGAGACCAAGTATATGGAAGCAGATTTTGCTTTAGACGTATATCGCAATCTGAACATCTCGATTATTTTGCCTCTTTCATTCTTTCTTGACATTATTCGAAATTTAATCATCAAACTCAGTTTTATGAAATTTTAATTATAGTTTACTCGATTTCTATTATTTAATCATCCTACTTAAAAAGAAACATTTGTTTAGTTTCGTTGAACAGAATTTAGTACAAATAAAAAGTTTATTTAATCCGCCATTGAGTTGTATTCCTTAAAAATAAAAACTCCCGATCTTCTCGCGCTTTAGTCATACTATTTGAAAATATTATTTCTCTTGAGATCCGCTATTGAGTTGCACCAATTAAAAATTAAACTCCTGATATTGTATTATTAAAAAAATGAAATAATGTCTTACGTCTCGTTGACTCGACTACTACTATCTCAGTTTTCAACCGAAGACAGCGGAGGCTTGTAACGGACATTTTTTTAACTAAAAAATTGAAAGCTTGATGGTACCTGCGCAATGGCAACCCGTCATTCAAACGAATACAAACGGGTTGCCATTCAGGGTAGGCAACACTCAAATTTCGTTACTTTCAATTTTTTAGTTATGGAAACTCCACTACGAGCCTGCACTGCCTTTGGTGGAAAAATGAGGTGGTACGAGTCGACGAAGGAACAGACGCTACTTTATTTTCAAGTGATATAACTCAATGATGGATTAGAAAAAATTTTATTTTTAATCAGTGCGATTGAATAGTCGATTAAAAAGTTTTATTTCAAAGATTCTTGGTAAAAATCGTCTGTTCGAAGACAAATTTTGTTATTCAAAATTAAAATTAATTCTTCGCACTTTGCACGAGATATCTTTCTCCTCCAAATATTTATTATTTTTTTTAAGACCAAACTTTTATTTAATTAATTTTGATATTAATTAATAACTCTAGTGACGAGATCCACATGCTAATTTCTCCCGTACTCGCGTACTTAACACATACCACCAGATTTTTACGCACCACATGAAATTTTTAATACTGACATCCACCACCGCATCACTTGAAAGGATTCAAAAGGAGAATAAACCGGAAGAATAAAGAATGGGATAAAAGAGACCAAGGAGGATATAGATGTCACATAAATAAACCGCACTTCTTGATTCCGTTTTGCATAATAAAGATTAAATTTATACAATCAAGTACAATGTATCGTATAAATAACTGCGCGAAAATTACAAGACGACATTACGATAATCTTATATGCGTGCAGTAAAAAATGTTCTCTCTACATATTACGATACGCAATTACTTTCTGGCATACTTAACTTTAACTATTTACAATGCGATTTATACTCAAGAAGAACACTTGTTTCGGCATGTCGCATACGACTACGTCTCCTCGACTAAAATACAAACAAGATTCGTAAAAGGGATTCGTCTGCATTACCGTCCGCACCGACTCGCATCGACAACGCGAATGGATGATCGAAGCGAGGTATATAGCAGTGGCATAGCGTTATTTACTTTTTCACAGCTCAAAGATCAGACCTTCTCTGTAGGACTCCCGCTGAACAAATTCTAATGCGTGGAAAAACAGAAGAAAAAAATCAGAGACAACGAATAAAACACTGGTGGAAACTGCGGCAAGTTCTGACGACTGAGTTTCTGAGAAACGCACACAACGGAAAACGAACAGGAACTACCAGCCAGACGGTAACACATTTTGTTTCATGCTGTGATCAGGTATTAGCATCTGTTTAATCCACTGGACGAATACAACATATCTCTCACGGAGTCGACGTAACGTAAAGCGTTACAAAACAGGATGTATCAACGAAAGTAACGAAAAATAAATATAATGTCGTTTATTGTTTTAAAGTGTTTCGTGTGAGCTCCGGTCGCATATAGGATACACTTACACATTCGCTCGAGTTCTCGTTTCCGATCGTCATTGCAGTAACGATCGAGATTTCGCGAATATATATATATATATATATATAAAAGAAGCTAATAGTTTTCCGTTATATTACAACGATCTTGCTTCGTCCGACTTGCGTCCGACACTACTACCTGGGAACGTAAAAGAAAAATTGTAACTTATCGGCCGGCAAGAGCTTGTGCGGCGGCTCGGGATAAGCGTGTGTACAATAAATTACAACTTAACACGTGAAATAAATAAAAGAGGGATATTGATCGTAGTATAACAATATAGTAATTATAATAGCTAGACATTATTGGCACTAACAGCAGTAATATCATTATTTTCTAATGACGCGTTTCTTCGCGGGGACACTTCGCGATGTGGTGGTTCGGAAAATTTTTGTATCGTATAATTATATAGTTTGTTGTCCATAGTGATAACGAAATTAGTTTAAACACTTTGAACATAGGATACTGCAAAAGGACTGAGAAACGTAACGGCGCGCGTCCTCCTCGGGTCGTTTCCGTTTAGTTATAATTAATGCTTAATGTCTTAATGTCGACATATAGGCAATATATATATATATACATACAGTATATATATAAGTATATGTATATTAGTTTAACATACCACAGTGGTTTGTTAAAAATGCACGTTTCTTTGTTAAAAAAAAACAATACGTAAAACGACCGTGGCACAAAAAGGAAGTGCGTAT
This sequence comes from Ooceraea biroi, assembly GCF_003672135.1. Lineage (NCBI taxonomy): Eukaryota > Metazoa > Arthropoda > Insecta > Hymenoptera > Formicidae > Ooceraea > Ooceraea biroi. Next base: position 15,141,292 of record NC_039506.1, on the reverse strand, counting down.
GACGTGTCGCGTACAAAATTACAACCTTCGCAGCGAAGCCATACTGAGGGCCTTTCGAGTCGGCTGATCCGACATGGGCGCTACTAGAACATCGTCTCTATTTGGAGAGCTTGAGCCACCGTTATCCAGCTCCTGTGGAAAGAGTAACGTCTTGAGAGATTCAGTGTTTTCACGAACTCGGCTTCTTACCGTCTTTAAATCTCGAGTTAAAAGTGAGATAATAGAAATTTTTTTGCGAAATCCGATCTCGAAATATTCGAAAGTAATTGTAAAAAAAGAAAAGAAAAAAATAATGAAATATTGATAGATATAATTTTAAATGAAGATAAAGATTTGATAGATGTAACTGTGTCTACTGTTACTGATTTATGCACATTTCGTACTATCAGAAGATTAACATTGCTATTTTTCATCGAAAGAGCAAAGTACTGACATAGATACAGAATAAAAATATTGTTGGAAGCAAAGGAAAATAGAGAAAGATAGATACAAGAGAGAAGAAAAGATTACAGATAGGATCTAACTGTCATGACAGGCATAATTACAAGTTATTATTCAATCATGCAAGACATCCCGCTAATTATGCAAATGTATGAAACGTCTTCGCTACTTTTGAAGGCTTACAAGACTGGACAGACAACTCGAGTCTAATGATAACAATAATAACTTGACAGTAGACAATAATCTAGTAATAAGTAATGAGCCTTGATTATTTATTAAAAAGAATAGTCATGTAAAAGAAGACTTCTTTACATTCATTACGACGTACTTACATGATCCCTAATATAATTTATCCATCGGTTTCGAATCAGCATGAAAGTTCATTGTAATCATTAATATATCTTATTTTTCCTCTTTTCATGAAAATAATAATAATATAGCAACGAAAATAAATACGTGTCTCACAGGTATTGCAAATGAAGGTAAGAGCGCGCGATGTACAAAATAAAAGACTTCCAAACGACGCGTAAAATGATAAATAAAGACACTATCTCAATCGAGTACGTGTATATGTGGATGAAAAAAATAATAAAAGCTTTAGCTGACTCTGTCAATATGTAATATTGAAGAATTCACGCGCCGCTCCAGACACGTGTGTCGCGCGGACACACACACACACACACGCTCACACACGACGATATTTTGGAATATTTAATATAAATACTACCCCTTCACAAAAAGGAAAATACGTATTTCTGATTCTGTTACGCCGCGTCTCGAATCGAACATTATAACAGAAAAACTAACTCGATGGCAAAGTGCAAGAGAAAAGTCTAGAAAACGAGATGTCTCTTTCTCCGTCCGAATCTCTTACAAATCGCAACGTACGTACAAACTAGACATAGTTTCTTTCACAGCCCGCTCGACGCGCGTTTTTAAGGCTTGTTAAAGTAAAATTAATGGGAAAAGCGGTAACTTCCTGTCATAAGGTGAGGGCAAGCAAGCAAAAAAAGAAAGGAAAAAAGCAGAATAGAGGCCGGCCGGAGGCCGGGAGGTTGGGAGACTCATGCCAAGAAAGTTGTCAACTAACGCTGATGTTGTTGCAGCTGCCCAGCCGCATCTGCGCTATCTGCTGGTTGGCCGGGGCAAGGCTGTGCGTCGCTCCAAACGGTGACATGATCGTCGACATCGCCCGATTGAGCTTGCTTGGCGTTTTGTTAAAACTGAAGGCTCGGCCGACCCTCGCCCTCGTGCGGGACGCGAATCTGCAGCGGTAAAGTACACTTGTTGAACATCATCCTTTGCAGCTTACGCGTGCGACGCGTACGACATGCACATCGAACGTTCCTTTCTCTTTCTCGAGAGCAGACTGATTTTTGTACGTAAAACAATGGTCTTCTTTAACATTGAATTGAATCATGTTTTTCTTGATTATACAGGTGACAATACAGTCGCAGCTGCGTCGTGAGAGAGAGAAAGAACATTCCTTTGCGGACAAACAGAGGAACCTCTGCACCAAATCCTCAATTGTAAGTCTCATATTCAAGAAAACCCAGCTCAAGCAACTTCAAATACCGCACCCACCCGCTACACACTTGCTGCGATGTAAAGAATCTGAAACGTACATGCAAAATTTCGTACAACATGCAATATGACTAGATGCAATGATTAGGAACCATCTCCATGACTATTGGAAAAAATGAAGGATAAATGAAAAATTGATTTCAGATTAAGTCGAGCAAAACTTGCACTTGTTTGAGTGCGCTTTGCAGACAAAAAATAAAGTAATAACAATCAATTATGATAAAACAATTGCAATATGTTTAAAAAATTCATGTACATAATGCGTGTAACAAATTAAGTAAGACGTATGGAGAAAATACAGAGGACCCTCAAATTCGACTGAATCTCAGTGAACTTCCAGAGAAAAGAATACAAAATGGAAGACCAATACAAGCCAATGAAAGCTTACGATTATATCATACTATGTTACGCTTGAACTGATCAGAGCTGGCTGGCATTATTTCTGAACATCGATTCGCCAAGCATAAAACAGAATCTTAAAAGCAGGGGCTCTCCAGTAGCATAATTACAAGTTCTCGATATGAACACTATTAATTAACTATTATTAACTATAATTATACTATAATTAACTATTTATCGAAATATTGAACAAGACGAATCGCGCTGAAAATTAGCTAGGGCAGTCTGAGTGTTACGCAAATGGAGGAGGAGAGGCTCGCTCCATTTGGTAAATCAAATTAATAAGAAAGTACTGATGCTCGACGGAGTAATTATGCCACCGAATTGGAGGGTTCGTGGACAAGAAGCAAGTAAAAAAAATATAGTGCGAAAACTGACGGTAGTGGGACATGTAACGTGGTTTCACACATGCTATTGAGTAGGAACACATACGGGTCCATATACTCCAGGTAAAAATTATGAAATAGGCTCCTGCAACCAAACCAATTGTACATCCCATTTACTTCTTCGTATCATGCAATATAATCGAATATGATTACTTATTATATGCTAAAACTATAGTATAATAGAAACCTTGCGATTAGATTTGATTTGTTGATAAAAAAAAGTTGATGTAGTACCGTTTCGATCGCTTTTGCGATATCTTGCATCGTTCAAAATGTTCAAACGATAATCGTGGGGTCCCCGGAAATTTTGAAAATTTCGTTTACGTAACCTTAAATCTAAGACGTCTAAGACGTCTAAGTCTTCTAAGAGGACTGAACAGTTGCCTATATATATGAAGGTATACCATTAATAACTTGTGTAAAAAGAGAGACAAGTCAAACTTTTACAACGAACGTTTGACGAATATTTCTTGTAGAGATAAAATTTTATATTATTTTATTATCTGTCGTGCTGCCATAAGTATGTGTTTGACTTATGACGCGAGCTAGATAAACTTGTTTATAAGGACATAATAATAATAACAACGAATGTGATTTGACAAATAATAAATGGAATAACGACTGTAATTAGTAGAATAATAATTAATAAAAGATATGATTATGACAATGAAAAGTATACTCACTTAATTGTTTTCTTTAACGTTCCCGATGTTACGTCGCTACTACCAATTTCAAGCTGATGCGAGTCATATTTAAGGAGCAAAGTATCCTGCCAAAAGAAGAGACAATTACGACAATGTAAGGTATACTCACTTGATCGTTTCGCCAAATACAAATGCAAATGTAAATTGCAGATCTATCGTAATGCGCGATAACATATCACAAAGTCCGACACGCGTAGACCTCTATCGCGATCTATCACGTGGACGGATGTTACGTGATACTTACAGCATCAGGTATACGAACGACAATTGCCATTTGTCTGCACAGAGTCTGCAAAAACGTCGTTTTATTTACTTCCTCATCGGTGATCACGAACGAGAATAACTTCTCTTTCAGTTCCTGAGTGCTTCGTACCACGAGCGCGAATACCTTGTGGCATTCTGAAAATATTACGCGATTTCATAAATTTACATTGATTGCACATATTACGTTGAAAATATATAAGTAGCATTATCATTATTAAACATTCGCTATATTGCAAACCTAATTGCTGAAGTGTATAGTACGAGGGTCGTTTGATAAGTCGTTAGAAAATATATGAAATAGCGGCTAATATCAAACTGATATAATAGTTGACGTATATACTTTTTTGGGGGGATTTATCAAACGAAAATCCTACAAATCTCGTATTATTTATATAAGAAATTATTATTATTATATAAGAAAATTTTACAAATCTCGTATTATTTTATTTACGTGACAAATGTATTTATTAAAATTGCGTGCCGGTCACCAGTGATCGTCATGGCGGTGAATGCGGCATTTGAAAATACAAAACTACATCCACTCACCCTCAGTCTCTCGTATGTCCACGACTTTTCGTATGGTGTTGAGCGGCATCAACTTGATGTGCTTGTACGGTTTACCCTGGCTCAGTCTGTTCGACTGCAGGCCGTTTATCGTGTTCGGACTCTTCAAGGCGTTGAACGCCTTGGAGCGTTTCTTGCATATCTCGAGGGTGTCGGTGAACAGGAACAGCACGAGATGATCGCCTCGTCCGCTGAGGCCCTCCGTTATTTCGACCACGTCACACTTACTGAGGAACGAACGGTGCGAAGAGACTAAATGCGGCGGGCAATTGTCGATCTCGTTGAAGATGTCGAATATCGCCAATTGGCGCTCGGTCTTCCTCTTGTCCTCGTTTATGTGCGTCATGACCTTCTTAATACAGCTAATAGAAGCTTCCAGCGCGCTGTAGTCCCGATTACTTTTGTCGGTGTGCTTAAGAATATCTGTGGAAATATAGAAAACGGACGATTTTCGTGTGATCTTGCTGCCCGGAACGGCTGAGTCAACAGCGATTAATGACGATCGACCTTACCATTTAACAATAGACTAATACTGGGTAACCTTTGTACTGGTTTGATTAACAGCTCCTTCAGGCTCTGTCGACCGCATTCCGGTTTCGTCTGACAGTTCTTGAGGAACGCGTGGAACCGCGGTTTGTTCTGATCGCACTCCTCCAACATCTGCTTCGTGTTCTCGAAGAAATTAACGTAGGGTGCGTACGCCTTAACAAGATCCGGCTCGAATTTCAGGAATATGTTGCCGATGCTGACGTCTTCCGTCCAGTAAGTGGCGAAGTAATGCAGGGCCTCCAGCAGCTGCTTGTGAACGTCGTAGATCGGCGGGAAATTGCCGAATATAATTTTCAACTCTGTACTATTTAGCAGCTCCTTACCGCTCTTTCCTATAAGATTCTCCAACGGCAATTTGAATAGCTGCAAGCGCAAAGAAAGCACGGATTTCGAAATAAATGTTTTGCCGGGCAAGGTAAATTAATTTTTCCACCTGATTTTTTAAATCGTGCACAACTGTAAGTAATAATTCCAAGTGTATTGAAAAAATATTTCCTTACCGTCATAATCGTATTGAGGACACCTACATAATTGTTTTCAGTCTCTACCAACTCGAGAAACACTTGGTGACGCTGCGACAGATTCCCCCGAGTGCTTTCTGTGTCGGAAGACTCGACCTCTGGAACATCTGCTAGTTAGCAAAAGGTAACAATCAGTACGATCTTCCCTTTCTTCATGGTTCATATATCAGATTTAGTAATTATCCTTGGCAGAAGCACGAGTTTTGTAAGCTGAAAGTGCCGCTACGAATACTAAATCCCGTAACCACCTGACCACCTTTATATTTCTGCGTTACATGTTGAAACACACGTGAGTGAGTTTCATGTTTATTTTTAGTCGAAGCGAAAATCAACAATTAAAATATATAAACAATTAAAATATGTAGTGTAAAAACATGCTTACATTTTTACCGACTATTGACACGATTAAGTGACTCGATGAACCACCAAAGAAAGAGAAGACAGGAGTGTTGTTAGCATGATATCCTGACGATGCGTTACTTGGATTAACTATTATTGCAAGCGTTAATCGAGACGTGTAAATAAAGACGTAGGAATAAAAAATAATTCTGCAACAGCGTCTCGCAGCAGGAGGCAAAGTTATTAAAAGCATCAACGAACACGCACCATCTATCATTTGTTTATCTGGACTCGTCGTGCAGTCCAGGAAGCTCCCGCTGACACTGCCCGGCGAGTCCGCTCCATTCTGCAGCAAATTCGACAACGGAAGCCAGTGCGGAAATTTGGGCAACGCCAGGTTCTGCGCCGCGAGCGGTTGGCTCTCTCGCCTACCGGATGCAGTAGGGGATCGAGCGTTCTCCAGATACTGAGAAGAAAATGACGATTTTAGCATTGCTGTTTTAGCACGATGAGAATTTTTATCGACATCGTCAACTCACGTGCTCGAACAGATACTCCTTCTCGTCGGCGGCAGCTTCATTCTGCACGGACGTCCAGAACCAGCCGGTCTTGACTATGAAGGCCGACGCCGTCACGAAATTCGGTAGTACGTTCACGTTGGACTCGTCTACGACCTACAGCAACGAACGATTTTGACATTAGCATCCGGTTTCGTCACTGTTGCGACCCTCATCACGTCACAAGGGACAAGGAACAGCGTGGTCACACATCGTGCGGTGCGATTTTAGAGAATTGACCGAGTCGACGACGATGAAACTAACGTACAGATTTTTACAGACACGACAGATTTTTACAAAAAAAGTACAAATACATATTAATTTTCTCAAAGTATCTAACGCACATATAATAAATACATACATAAAGACGGACGCGTCAATCGAAATATACAACAAAATTTGATATTATTACGTTAAATTAAGGGGGGAGCCTGCTTTAGAACGTTGAAAATAAGGTATAATTTTACGAATGTTTTTGGAGAAACTATACAGCGGATCATTATAAAACTTTGATGCATTTATTAGTACATGTTTAAAGATAAAAAAAATTATTTTTTTATTTGAATATATCGCTTGTAGAGGTCGTCCTGGAGGCATCTTAGTGCAGCCGGCATTGTAAATTGGTGAGCATTCTCCCGCCTCCAAATTTCATCCAAACTGAAAAATTGAAATATTTTCTCGTTATTTATGAATTCCCATCGTCGATGAACCTTTAATATTCATAAAAACATTAAGTTAAACAATTATTTTTGCATGAAAAAGTTCAAAAACTTTGCCTAAAAATCGTACTTTTGTGTTCTAAGCTCCACCATTTTGGCACTTTTCAACTTTTTTCTTCTCTCTTTGGTTCATCGACGATGGGAATTCATAAATAACGAGAAGATATTTCAATTTTTCAGTTTAGACGAAATTTGGAGGCAGGAGAATGCTCACCAATTTGCAATGCCGGCGACGCGGCTGCACTAAGATTTCTCCAGGACGACCTCTACAAGCGATATATTCAAATCAAAAAATAATTTTTTTGATCTTTAAACATGTACTAATAAATGCATAAAAGTTTTATAATGATCCGCTGTATAGTTTCTCCAAAAACAATTCGTAAAATATACCTTATTTTCAGCGTTCTAAAGCAGGCTCCCCCCTTAAACGGTCACTAAAAATCATTTCATTTTTACACGTTTACATTTTATATCAATTATATAATATTTTATATTACAGAAAATCAATTTGTTGTATCAAGTTTCCGTTTAATCCAAACTCCTCAGAAATTACAAATTAAACCCTTGAACCTGCAAGAAGATTAAAGCAAAGTACCGCGCATGATGGCTTGTCCTTCCGTGGCTTGAAATCTGTCAGGCCGGTTTTCGCGGCGTGCGACGCGGATCGTACGTTGCAGGTTTTTCCGTTGAACGGTATCGACAGGGACTTGGACAGGGAGGTGTACTTTTTCTTGAAGAGAGTTTTCGCGGACGGCGAGCAATTTGACAAACTGTCGTGCTCGCTCTCGGAGGACGGGCAGGAAGAGAAGTGATCGGATCTCGAGAAAATTGACGCGTACGACCTCGACAGACGCTTGTTACGCTCGCCTAACACGCTCGCGTTCTGCGGGAACGTGTCGCTGTATTGTTCGTCGCAACGCTTCGATATGTTCGGAGACGAGCGTGCCTTGAGGAACTTGTATTTCTCGACCGTCGCCATCTTATGGACGGACGTGCAGGAGCTAGATTTCCTCCATTTCACGTAGCGCTTCGGAATGATCTTGCTCAGGGACAGGGTGTTATTCTGTATGTAATGAATATTTTTGCGATACTTTAAGGACAGCGTGCTGTCGCTCATCGATGACGCGCAGACGCGCGCGTTGTTCTTCTCGTACGACGTACACGATTTCACGTCGCGCGGGGGTTTAACGGGGGAGCTCGGCGCGGTCTCGCACAGAGACTGCTCGCTGCTGAACAAAGAGCTCTCGGAGATGCTAAATTTCATGCTTTTTCTGCTAAGCAACGTCGACGCGATCGGAACCGAGCACTTGTCCAGCATGGGGAACGCGGCCGACAGATTCGACGACTTGCTTATGTCTATACCGGAATCGCTTTGCTCTGCAAAGGGATGAAACACGTTGCCAGACTTGATGATCGAATTCTGCAGGCAGGAATTATTGTCGTTTATGCGAACGGCGGAATCGTGGCTGGCGTGGTTGCTCGAAAGAAAATCGTTCCAGGCATTCTGTTCCTCGAACGGACGCAAGACGGGCGAGACGTTTTCCAACGACGAGTGACCGTCTCCGATTTTTACGCTGTCGCCGGCGTTGTTCGACACGTTGCTGCGATTACAAGCGTCAGCGTCTGTCGCATTACTACGCGTCACCTTTGAGTAAGGCTTACAAAGAGGCAAGGGGACTGGTTTAAAGTACGTCGAGGGAAACGGATCCACGGGTGGATTCCCAAGGTGCGGTGATTTAGTATTGCTGGATTTCTTGTAGAGTGGACCATCTACGTCTACCACCTAGAGCATGTGTATCGTTGATGTGTAAGCGTGTGTTGTGTAGTGTACTATAGTACAGTGTTGAAGTATAATTAGAGTGTACCAAGGGTCGTTTGATAAGTCCTCAAAAAATATATATGCATATGTAATATTTTATATTAATTTTATATTAATCTAGTGTCTACTTTGCAATTATATAATGTTATAGAGGGACTCCGTTAAATTTGATTAAATCAAAAAAATTAAAATAAAAACATGCGTCAACTATTATGTCAGTTTGATATTAGTGTCGCCATGCTACATATTTTCTTTTATATAAGGATTTATCAAATTGCCCTGATTATTATTATTATTATTAATAATTAGATATTGTAACCTGTGCAACAGAATATTGAATGTCTAGCTTAATCGCGAATTGTATACTTGTTATCTTGCTTGTAATATATATTTCTGTGTGTATGTATGTGTGTAAGTATTGATTTTAAGTATCGAAACTGTCGCGTGAAAAATACGTGTGTACATAAAATTAGATACAATATATAACAGATTAAGATCGTATCATGTCAACTCACCACGTGTGTACAATGTGGATCGTCAATCTCCGTGGGTTCGCCACCTTGCTGCTCCAGAACTTCGCACATGTGTTTCTTCTCCTCCTCGGGGAAGCCAGAGAAGCACACTCTCGCTCCATAAAACGGCTTCAACTTGTAAGTCGCCACCTGTAAACGTACGCGTTTCCAATAAAATGTCTATATCTACAGACTGTCGCAGCATGAACTTTCACAAAGATGACAACAATTACAAACATGCTCTCGTAACACGATTAAATTTGCATTTTTTAGCCATCGTACACGTGCGTTGAATTTATTTTTCGGACAATTACCAGTTCGTCGTTGCTCGCGTAGATGGTGGTATCATCTTTGGCATTCCACAACGCTACCACCCATTCCACCGACATGATCGGCAACCCGAATGTGTCGGCGTATCTGTACTTCTCCCCACTGCAATGGTTTGCAATAAGGTGCGTCACTTTGATGCCCATGTCCTTGCGGATGCTACCTCCCATACTAAGAATCATAGTAGCTAACTTGCGCTGTTGAAACCAAGTAAATTACATCATTACAAGGCACGCGTGTCACACGCAGCTTAAGGATCAATAAACCCATCGCTCCTCTCTGTCTCTCTCTCTCTCTCTGTATATTTATAAATTCATAAATATAGATAAGAGACTGACCAGCTCGTCCTCGCGCGCTCGAAAACCGCTAAACACCACTATCGCGCCCACCATGGACTGCGTGTACATCGGTCTCTTGATACTGGGCAGCGATTCCTTCCTCTCCGCCAGCTGCAGCAGGGCTGTAGGCCCCAGTATTCTGGAATGGATAAAACAAATCGGTACATCAAGGAATCAGGCTTTGATGAGTCAAAGCGCTCTCGCGCCGTTCATTATCACAAATCTAATTTGGCTTCCAGGTGGGAGCCACGTTTCCCACCCTAGAGGAACCAAGAAGAATGATGCATCAACGACTCTCTTCTCCATACAAAAAAAAAGTGCTACAAAAGTGCAGTGCGTCAATACAAACCTATGAGCGCTCTTGCACAGGGCATCATACTCGGCCCCCTCGAACTGCTTGAGTATGAAGTAAGTGTTGTAGGTCGTGTCCTCGACATGCTCCGCGCCGGTTTCGGACTTGAGCACAGGCACTTTCAGCTGCTGGGCGGCGGCGTTGAGCGCGGGATCGTTGCAGGCCGCGCCGACCAGGCACGTCCTCTTCTTGCGCGGTATAATTACTGATAAACAGAAAAAGAAGCGTGTGTATCATTAGCCGAGTTCGCTCGCGTTATCGCGTTACGTGCGACAATTGTTTCAACCATCGTGCCATGCCGACGAACACTGCGGCTGTTGGGAGACCACGTGCCCCAGCGTGGCAGGATCGTGCATTTTACGGTACGCGACGCTGCATTCCCCGGTCGGTGACGAATAAGCGATATACGCGGCACGCGCAAAAATAAATATTCGACGGCAAAAATAGAGATTACAATCGCGCGCAATGCGCGACAGCGCCGGTAAATGAGCAAGTTTCATCAACCGGACCGAGCCGATTCTCCAGCAGCGGGCGAAAAGTGCGATCTAGAGCATCCCGGCTCGTCCTTATCTGCCTATCTTATCTCCATCTTATTTTTGCCTCGCTCGCTCGCAGATACAGCGCGGATCGCCCCACGCGCCCACGCATGTAAAACGAGCCGCGACGAACGCCATGCGCTTTGACAACGTACGATCCGGGCGAATTTCACAAGGCGTGCTCTCGATCAACGATTAAACTTTTCAGCTGAACAATTAAACGCGATTAACTCGAGCTTTTGCTTTCGGTCGTACGGCGATGCGAGGGATAGTCGTTGCAAAAGACGCGGTTTCCTCCTTATTTATCTTTTCTTGACCTTTTTTTTCCTTTTCTTTTAGCTGGGTCACTGTTCCGGCAGGATTGAAACGCAGTCGCGGCAGCTACTCTTCTGGACTCTATCTTGTGTTATATATCGTCGTAAACAGCGGGAAGTCGCGCGGATGCGATTGCTGGCCTGTACATCTGGTGCACGTGCACGGCGTGAGATAATTAATTCGCGAGGAAGCGCGGACGGCAGAAGCGAGGAAAAAATTATATATATATATATATATAGAAAGGGTAATTATTTAGTTTAACGGAGCAACCTCGGATGACCTTGACCTTGACATATATTATAGAGGTCACCCTCCTGAGTGGCCTTCAAAAGATTTTAGCCGTCGCTCATTGTTTATTAAAAAGTTATTAACAAAAGAAGTTTAATGATTTTGCACGAATTTTCAACTGTCCACGCGAAGCAAGGACTTGAGTTTGACATGTATTACAAAGGTCACCTTCCCGAATAACTCGCACTAGGTTTCACCCGTCGCTCGTTGTTTGTTGAAAAGTTATTAACAAAAAAGTTTAATGAATAGAGCATAATTTTACGATATCATATACGTTTACGAAAGAGTATATTTGATGGAATTTTACCTTTAAATCAGAAATAGGTTTGGGTTAGGTTATATTTTCCGAAACTGGAGCCCCGGACACACATACGCTCGTTTTCAGCCCGCTTCGCGGGAGGGCGGGGGGGAGGGGCTTTGTCCCTCCCCCCGCCGGAGCCGGCGTTACAGATTTTGATCACCTGGTACACGGCACGGATCCTGGCGGGGGGGAGGGGCTTCGCCCCTCCCCCCCGCCCTCCCGCGAAGCGGGCTGAAAAACGAGCGTATGTGTCCGGGGCTCCAGTTTCGGAAAATATAACCTAACCTAACCTAACTAGGTTAGATTAGATTAGGTTAGGTTAAATCACTTTCCTTCCTTCGTTCACATTCGTCGTTTGTGTCTTTCAATATTCAAAATAACTACTATATTTTCGAAACTTTTTTTTGTTAATAACTTTTTAATAAACAATGAGCGACGGCTAAAACCTTTCGAAGGTCACTCAGGAGGGTGACCGTGACAACATATGTCAAGGTCAAAGTCATTCGAGGTCGCTCCGTTAATCTAAATAATTACCCCAAATTCGGCTCGGATCGAAGAAGTCACGTATGTTCCCGCTCGCTTTGGAAACAAACCAGAACTTTTTACCAGAATATAAATTTTGTACCGGAACTTAAATTTGTAAAATTGTCGTCCCGTAGCTCAGGATTCTCGTCGTCGCTCTCGCGTAACTTAGAATGCTCGCCGTGGATGGAAGATATTTCTAATGCGAAGGTCAAGAACCAAGGATCCTTCACGTCGTTCGAAATCGGAGTGGAGCTTCGTAATCGACGCAGCGAGTTCATCGTGATTCCTCTTCTTTCGTTTCTACTTTAACCGGAGTATCGCGTATCTCGTACATGTATATCACGTACCGGCGTTAAGGATCGCGCCTAATAAAAATAGAGCGACGGATATTCGGCGTTCGCGCTGCGCCGCGTTCATCGCAACGGGCACGTGGACGCAGCTGGAAACCGTGCATCAACCAGTATGGCTTTCATGACGAACGGGACACAAATGGCAGCTGCAGCCCGAATTTTGACGACCTGCTGTGCGAACTTGGTACAAAATGGGCTTTAAAGATTACCTGAGCGAGTAAGAGCGAGACAGACGAAGAGAGAAAAGGAGAGGGACAGAGAGGACGATACGGAAAATGCGTCCTTTGCTCCTTGGAATTCAGCAGGTACACGGTCCTTTGGATGAACTTTTGTCTCCTTATTTACAAGACAGGTAGGCAGACACGCACGCTTCATCTTGCATCCCTCTCCTTCCGCCTCGTCGCGTATCGCCACGCTGCGAACGGACGGACGAGCGAGAGAGCGAGCGAGCAAATAAGCAAGCGGACGAGCGAGAGGGAGAGCGCGCTTACGACGTCAGCGACGTCGTCGTCGTCTCCCTACGGCGAAAGATGCCGAAGATGATTTATAAACGTTGACAGGGAGATTCGCGCTTACTTTTGGCCGCCTCCGCACTATTTATATCGCCGATACAGCCGTGGACGCTACGCTGCTCTTCCATCTTGGCATCCGTACGTTACAACATCGGCGGTGGGCCCCTCGAGCCTTTGTGCTCGGCGCGACAACGATGACGATCCCGCCGACGAGCGTGCAGCACCCCAAACCGTCACCAACGCGCGGCGACGACGACAACGGCAACGACACCCGTCCGCTCCTCCGTCGTCGATCATTTAAAATCCATCGGCTGAACGCGGCGATTCGCGCCGCGTGCGCGATCCGCGCACTACTTCGCTTCGGACCGACGTGCTCGGCACCGAACGTCGCACCACGCGACGGCCACCAAAAGACCGCAAGGGGCAGGCGCGCGCGCGCGCGCGCGCGAGTGAGCCGTCGGCAACGGCAGCAACGGCGAAGACGTCGGCGGCTGCCGCTCGCGGATAATCGGCGACGGTACGGAACGGGACGCGACACTTCTGGGTTTATCCCTAGCGACGTCCCACGCGTCACGTATTCGCGCCCGCGCGCCGAGTATCTCAACCGCGGTGTTCGCACGCTTCGGTTTCTCGCTCGTTGGAATATCGCAACGAAATCTCAGCCTGTCTCGCTCTCGCGCGCGCGCGCTCGCGTACCGTGCCACTGTTTCCCTCCCACTCGCGCACGTAGTCTTCCCCGCGTGCCGCGGCGCATGCGCGAAACGCGTCGCGCAGAGACTAGGAACAGAGAGAAACCTGAGAGCGGCCACCAGCCTCCTGACGTTTGGCGCCGCCTGACAAAGCGGACGTGAACTAGTTCGTTACGCTCGGCAATGATACAAGTGAGCATTTTCCAGCGGTACTAAAAGTACCATGAATAGCTAGAATTCGGCGCGAAGCGCGGTAGTCCAGTGGCTAAGCGCGAGACTCGTATTTTGCCATCCGCGCAAGTTGGGTTCGAGACCGAGTTGTGATAATTTTTTTTCTTCGGATTTTTTTTTCTTTGTATTTGCATTCTATTTTTTTATTATGTAAATAATGATTTATTATGTTTTATTATATTTTGGAGGTATACGTATATAATGAGACATAAACATATACATTTAACATTTGTAAACTTTTTATTTATTTATATAGTTTGTATACTGTCGAGTGTTTATTTATTATAAAATTCTGACATAACTGTACAGTGTTGCGGATGGAAAATTTATATAAAAGCATAAAAAACATAAATGCTTTTATATAAATTTTCATCCGCAACACTGCACAGTCATAGGCACCAGAGGTTGTGACACTTTTTTTTAATGAGTCAGAATTTTATAATAAATAAACACTCGACAGTATACAAACTATATAAATAAATAAAAAGTTTACAAATGTTAAATGTATATGTTTATGTCTCATTATACATATACGTATACCTCCAAAATATAATAAAACATAATAAATCATTATTTACATAATAATTTATTATTTACATAATAAAAAAATATAATGCAAACACAAAGAAACAAAAATCCGAAGAAAAAAAATTATCACAACTCGGTCTCGAACCCAACTTGCGCGGATGGCAAAATACGAGTCTCGCGCTTAGCCACTAGACTACCGCGCTTCACGCCGAATTCTAGCTATTCATGGTACTTTTAGTACCGCTGGAAAATGCTCACTTTTAGATGTAAATTTCTCCGAAACCAAGGCTCGTACACCCAAACCCTCGAACACGACATTAATATTTTTACCTTCCCTTTCGAACGCACTATGACTCGTTCGAAAGTAGAGTTTACATGGGAAAGCTTCCTTATGAATAGTTTGGACACGAATCATGTATCATTACCGAGCGTAACGAACTAGTTCACGTGCACTTTGTCAGGCGGCGCGTCAAACGTCAGGAAATGTGCCCGTGGAGGCTGGTGGCCGCTCTCAGGTTTCTCTCTGCTAGGAAGATCGCGCGTCGCCAGAACTAAACTAGTCTCTAGACGATGAGTTATGATATTTCTAATAAATTTGACGAAAGAACAAAGGCGGAATCGAAGGTCGAGTGGTTCACGCACCGAGCGAAGTTAGAGGACGAGATATAGCGTATAGGTTATAGAGACACTAAATTCCGTCTCTTTTTGGCACGTGTGTGAGATAGGACGAGAGGGATTGGTATCCCTGCGCTTCCCGTTGCGCTCGTAAATATGCCTAGGGAATTTATGCAGATATATAAGCAAAGCTCGCCGCGCGGAAGTTGGCGCGACAGCCAATCGAATGTTTGCTTTTCCGAAAATAATGGAGAACAAAATTCGATTCGCAAACATTGGATTGGCTGACGCGCCAACTTCCGCCGCGCGGCAAAGTTTGCCGCGTCCTGCGTGACTGAGCCCGAATATTAAAAGATCGAGGGAAGAGCGTCTTGTTTTTATCCTCTTGTGCAGCGGATGTGACATGTGTGTACCGGATTTTACTTTTTTAAATTTTACGTAGTTGTCTGGAAAACCTACATTGAACGTTACAATTGCATGAATATGTATTTAATATTTATGAAAAATAAATCAAGCAGCACATAATATTTACAAAAATGTACAAATGTGTACATATCATATATACAGATATAAAATTAATCTATTGGCTTCATATATCATTTACATGCAGGTCGCGTGGGAAATATGTTGCATTTGCTGGCACAAAAATGCACGAAGCTGTTTGGTCATCTGGATAATCCGGGATCATTCCCGAGACGTCCAAACTCTAGAAATACGAAATAGAAAATCATGAATATCATCTTGATCATCGCACAGCTTAATTGTTAACAAACAAAAGTAACTTGATATAGTACGTGTGAACTCGAACATTGTTCATTTGTTTGACATTCTAACACTTACGCTTATATCTTACATCTCGCATTACTCAAAAAATTATTGCTTTTAATTGCGAATGAATTTACACAGCTAATAAATTCAAGACACTCCAAGATACAATCCTAAAGTCGTAAATCGTTTATCTTACACATTTCTTATGCGTAGCTAAGCAAAATGTGCAAACTTGCGGCCTGGCCGAGTAAACGCCTTTATTCTCTAGAAGACGCGAGCAGGGTCGATCCGTGGTGGCACCCGCGACGAGCATCGCGTCCAAGTGACTGATGTAACTGCTGGCCAGCCTCAGGGTTTCAATTTTCGATAGCTTCCGGTCGGCGGGCTCGGTCGGGATCAGCGTGCGCAAAATGCTGAATGCCGTGTTCACGCTGCACAACGAAGATCACGCTCGTTTATCCTCCTCATCGAGAGGAATTCTCGTGGAAATATTGGGTCGTCCGGAAAGTTCGTGCCGATTTTGAAGGAAAATTCAAAGGCAACATTTTTTTATGTCGATAAATATTTATTGTCTTATGTATGCACCGTTTTGTTTCACAACCTTTGTCCATCTTTCACGCAACTGGAAGATTCCATTCTCCCAGAACTTCTTAGGTTTCTCGGCGAAAAACTCCTCAAGGTGGTTTTTTATGTCGATCAAAGAGTTGAAGTTCCTGCCGCTAAGAGAATTTTGCAAAGACCTAAATAAGTGAAAGTCTGAAGGTGCAATGTCTGGTGAATACGGTGGGTGAGGTGGCACATCCCAGCCAAACTCCAACAATTTTTGTCGGGTAGTCGAAGAAACATGAGGTCTGGCATTGTCCTGATGGAACACGACGCCCTTCCTATTAGCTAATTCTGGACGTTTTTCCTGAATCGCTGTCTTTAATTCGTCCAGTTGCGAGCAGTACTTATCTGCATTTATCGTTTGGTTGTGTGGTAGGAGCTCATAATATAGGATTCCTTTCCAATCCCACCAGACACAGAGCATGACTTTTTTTGGATGAAGGCCGGCTTTCGGAGTGGTTAATGCTGGTTCATTTCGCTTACCCCAGGATCTTTTTCGTTCTACATTGTTGTAAATGATCCATTTTTCGTCACCCGTCACTAATTGCTTCAAAAATGGTACGTTTTCGTTGCGCTTGTACAGCGAGTCGCAGATGGAAATGCGGTCCATTAAATTTTTTCGGCCAAATTATGCGGAACCCATACATCACAGCGACTTACGTAACCAAGCTTCACTACATGATCGTGGACAGTGGTTTTCGATATTTTCAGTATCTCTGCTAATTCACGTGTCGTGTAGCGCGGGTTATTCTCGATCAGTGTCTTGAGTTGGTCATCATCAGTAGTAGAGGGTCTGCCCGAGCGTTCTTGGTCTTTAAGGTTAAAATCACCAGCTCTAAACTTAGCGAACCACTTACGTACGGTTCTTTCAGCTAAAGCGCCTTCTCCGTAAACAGAACATATCGAATTTGTTGCTTGTGAGGCATTTTTGCCTTTCCGGTAATAGAAAAGCATCAAGTGTCTAAAATGTTCTTTGTTTTCTTCCATCTTCAAAAGAGTACAAAACTGACACGAATCAATTTATCTGAAACAACTTTTTTCCTAAAGATGCGTTGAAATGTCACCTTTAAGCATATGTATATAAATCGTGTGTTTTCAATAACATTGATATATTCAGACATGTTCCAACGCCATCTATTAAAAATCGGCACGAACTTTCCGGACGACCCAATATGTGGAAGAGTATACAAGTCGTACTAGCCAGTGTTACCTCTACTTTATCTACTTCTTAATACTTATTAATTAACTTCATTAAGTTGTCTGTAATTTTCTCGCGCAATGGAAGCCCGAGATCTCGTACGCTTTTCCACAAAACGTTTGCCCCAACTCCTGCGTCTCATCGCGTTTTTATTCGTCACTCACTCTTGAAGATGGACGTGGAATTAAACGCGAATTAAACGGAAAATACGCGCAAATCCGTCTTCACCTGTAAGTGCGATCCCTCTCCCGAGCGTTCGCGTGGTATCGTTGCTTCGTCGTTGCTTCCTCCTTGCGGGCTGCCATGCCGCAGACGCGATCACGGAGCAGCGTTCTCATCGACCACCGCGCACGACGACGCCGTCCTCGTCAACGGGCACGACTGAGCGGCAGCCTCTTTCCGCTCCTCTGGAGCATGGAGTCTCCTAATCTCATCTGGTGCGTCACGCACACTTTACATTTCTCTCAGTGCCGCTCTCCCCCGCTGTTCCGCCTCGACCAGGCCCGAGACACGCACGTGAGCCGCACGTGTGCGGGATCGGCAACGGATGAGGACCTCCTCCTTTCTTTCTTTCCCTCTCACTCCTTTCCCCTCGGTCGCGATGGGACCTCCTTCTCGTCTTCCTTTTCCCCGCTTTTCCCTCACCGCGGTGAGCTAAAAAATGTGACGAAGAAAACAAAAGCGTAAAGCTAAATTATAATCGTATAAACGCTGCATCTCGTAGAGAAAACAAATTATTATTCACCGTTGCGATCCAAGAACGTGAAAGTAAACGTCCAAGTTACGATCGAGTCCACGTTGTTACGCGCTCGATCGCCTCTCGCATCTCTTGAAGTCGAATTTTTACCGCTTACAATTGACGCACGAACCGCACGAGACGATCTCTGGGCTCCGCATTCGCGCACTCGGCTTCGTCCCTGCGTGCCACACACCACACGCACGCTCACATACGTGCACACGCGTGCCGCGCGAGCGATGCATTCCACGTAAAGTGGTCGGCGGCTGCGTTTCACATTAGCTCAATAAAAACACGAGTGACCGTGGCGACCGGGTGATAGAGCAGGGTAAAGGAAACAAATTCCATCTGCAAGACTAATTAGCGTTCCGTTACGGCGCGTCTCCGCCCACTTGTTCCCTCGTATGCCCTCGGCTTCACCCCATGCTTTCCGTAACTACTGGCGAACCAAGAAATTTACCGCTAATTCCTGTTAAACCCGGACGTTACGATTTTCTCCCAGGATCGTTAAAGTACGATTGGCAAAAGTGCGGAAAAGGGAACATTTGTGAGGGAAAGCCGCGTCGTCACGGAGAGCCAGAAAAGCACAGCTTCGTATGAAATATTTACTCAATTAAATTATTCGGTTACATCGAATCAGTTACACAGCGTAAAATTTACACTTTGCTGAACGGTTAATCGGATCGTAAGATTAATAATTCAACGTTCGATATTGTCTATCGCGTATCGATTCATCCGCTGGTAAAATCATCATTTCTCCTTGTTCATCGGTTCCGACGAACGCTGGCTGTGTCACCAAAGTGCTCACAACTTTTTAACGCAAAAATCTTACGAGTAAAACCTTACAGAGTACATTATGGAAAATATACAACTGTCCAATAATCCATCAGTAAAATAAGAGTGTAACTTAGACTACGCTTTATGCGACTGTGTGGACGAGCTGAATTAATGTGGGGGAAGAGAGTTCATCGTGTGGGCCTCAAAAAATATTCGGAGTTACTCTCTCCGTCCTCATGATAGACATTTGCATTAATTTACTTGTTATTCGTTTCGCATTCTACACACATGTACACACCACCCACACCTTATTATCGCGTGACAATAATTGGAGCCAGTTAATTCAATGTACGTTTTTTTTTTACTAGCTTAAAAACATGTACAAACAGAAAACGTTCCGTTCACTTAAAAATCGCTCTCGACTCGATCGAGTCAACGACACGCGCGTTTATTTATTACACATACGAGAATAATAAAATATATGTATCTACATAAATGGAAGAAGTAAAAACCGCGATGTGCAATTTCACCTCGTATGAGCGCTTTGGCATGTTCCAACCACTTGAAATCAAATTCGAAACGCAAGATTGATCGAATTGGATCAGGCACGATCGACGAACGGTACACACATCGTCGACAGCGTGGTGGTATTAATTAACATTGTGATACCTCTCTCTCTCTCTCTCTCTCAAGACTCGAAAAACGACAAGCGTCTCTGTGTGCGACTACGTATAAATCTTCGTTTCTCTTTAAGGGCCAACACCGATGCTGGACAAAGGCGCAACACCAGCACTGGGATAATTCCGTCATGATATTTACAACAGCGAGGCGTTTACAATAATTTACGCCCGCTTTGTGTGTGTATACATAATTCTTGCCGTTTACATCAATCTGAAAGACCATAAAAATAATTTCTGATCTTAGAAGGTAGATTATACAACGAGATCCCGAATGGGGTCTCCAACTGCGTCATGTTGCGTCGAGAGAACCGCGCATATGTGTATCGTGTATGTACATATATATACGTATGTATTCTTACATATGCACATCACGCGCTCCTAAACAATGTATAAATATATATATAAAATATATAAATGCATATAGGTCTATACACATGCTCTATGTTAATGTTTTATTAATATATTTATATACGATTTAGGCACGCTTGCGAGCGTGCACGGATAAGGGAATATATATATATATATACACACACACGCACATATATATATATATAAATAAAAATATATATGTTTATTGACGCGATCCACGTGCGGCTTCTTCCAATGCGCGAACTTTAAGCTCGCGCTCACGCTGTTGTCTAAAAAACACTCTTTGTTAGTCCCGATACACTGTTCTCTCTAAGTCATTAGCATCATGTAACAAGTTAGGCAAATTTTGTTAGTGATTTCAAAGGACGAACCTCAAGTATTCCTCGTGATGGGCGACAAGGGATGCATGCGGAGGAAATCGTTCACGTTCCATCATGAGGTGTCGTTGCAACTGCTCGTGATGCGCAGCCATGTCCGCGTACGGTCTTCCTAGAAGTTCGGCCGGATGAAGAGCCAGAGCAGGATCACGTGGCATTAGACCAGGGCGAGGGTAATTGGCACTGGCCGCAGCTGTGAGCAAAGATCGTCGTGTTAAGCGGGAGCTCGGAAAAATTCGGCATCACTTAATGAGTAATGTTATCTCGTGCGTGACGCTCGGTTTTGGAAGACTGCCCGACGATAGACGAGCAAAAAACGGATATACATGTACGGAGTTCGCAAAGGAAGGCGGAAGAAGCTACGCGTGAAATTAGCAACTTGGACCCCATGGAGGGTACGAACATCCCGGAAACGTTACTTCTCATTACCAAGTACACGCATACGCACACTCGCGCCTATTCCTCGACAACGCCCACTCGCACTTGCACCTGCGACCTGTGATAAGCGACTAGCCAGAGGTCAGAGTCGAGCAACTCGAAATACGCAGGCGTGCTAACGATACGGACGATATGGAGAAGAGAAGGAAGATTATCCTGATCTGGACGGTAGGTGACGGGGGCAGATAGTTGAAAAATTGGTACGGGCGACGAGGAATAAGCGAGAGCGTTGTTTTCTTAAGGAAAAAGCTCCTCGAGAAGCTCGGAAGAAACATCGAATAGGACCTACCCGGCAGAGGAAATCCAGCCGCAGCCGCAGCGGCTTCCTGCTGTTGCTGAGCCTGTTGCTGGGCCTGTTGCTGTCCCGGATGTAAGTGCAAGTGCGTATGCGCATGCGTATGCGCGTGAGTGTGAGCGTGATACTCGGGCGAGATGCCAGCCATTTGTAACCGGACCATCGGATCGGCGGCTAGAGCCAGTCGCTCTTCCAACTGGCCGTGATGATGAGCCGCCACGGGATGGCCAGCCGCTCCACCTGCTGGCCCCCCGCCGGCTGCAGTCGGAATCCCTAAACGCGACAGCGATTCGATCACATAATCTCGAAGAGATCACAGATTCTCGATTCTCATGCCCGATTTCTTCATTCCCAGCTAATCAAGCGAATAAAGTTAGTCGAGAGACACAGAGAAGAAAAGAGTTCATTCCTTTTAAAATGTACAATCTCACTGCTGGTAATTTAGGTAGAGAGCCAAGGTCAGCTATCTCATGAACGGAGTTAACTGGCGCTGAAGAAATCGGCCATCAGTTCAGATTTAAATATCTAGTCTATCCTATCATCGTATCCCCCTGAAATATGTCTTGGCGCTCTCAGTCTAACTCGATCTTCCTCTAACGATTTCACCATCAGCCTTTTCATTTCTAAATCAACTCCAATTTTGAAAGGTACAAGTCGTACGATCGAACGAATAATGGTCGACGATGCCTCTATCTGTGCTAGTTGAGATACCGAATTAATTCTTATTAATA
Source organism: Ooceraea biroi (assembly GCF_003672135.1). Taxonomy (NCBI): domain Eukaryota; kingdom Metazoa; phylum Arthropoda; class Insecta; order Hymenoptera; family Formicidae; genus Ooceraea; species Ooceraea biroi. The sequence goes on along the minus strand of NC_039506.1, from coordinate 15,119,052 downwards.
GTAATTACCTAGTCGCTCGAGACGTTCCCTCTCGAGTTGACTCGGACCCGGCGGAGGTCCGTACAGGCCAAATTGGTGCAAGGCTTGAGGCGGAGCGGAAGGACCCGGAGCTAAGCCAGCGTATCGGCGGTGTATCTCCAGCCAGTGTGGGTCGACCGCTGGTGGCGCTGGCATTGGTCGAGGTGTGCCCTTCAGCAATTCTTCTTTCAATCTGTCGTTCAATTCCCGTTCGCGTAGCTCGCGTATCTCGCGTTCTCTCTTCTCACGTTCCAGGTGTTCTATTTCCATTCGCTGCGCTGCCGCGGCCTCGCGGCCATAAAGGTAGTGTAAGGTCATCGGGTCAGGTGGAGCCGGATGTCTAGCAGGTGAGAAAGTTGTGTGAGGTCTAGCATATTCCGACAGTTGTCTCAGTGCCGGGGTATCGGTGTAGGTCGGTCGTGCAGCATATCGATCGTACGGCGATACCACTGGTTCGAGAGGTCCACGACTGGGCGGTTTACATATCTCGGGTTGTTTTTCTGGAGTCGTCATTTTCCGCGCCTGTTGAGCAGCGGCAGCAGCACGGTCACGCTCTTCTCGTTCGCGTTCAGCTTGCTTCCTCGAACGTTCCTCACGCTTCCTCGCTAATTTGGAATCTGGTACGGGTTTGAACATAAGATCCGTGCGTGTGCACGAGTTGTTTTCTCCGCGATTCCAATGTCTAAGGAAAATAGCAGACTGTGAACGATGACATTCAGAGTCCTCGAGGCGCGGCTCCGGTGATGGTCCTCGGGGACTGATAGGCTCCTCCGTTTCAGGTTCCATATCCTGCTCAATTTTCGGTTCAACTACCACCGGTTGCTGCTGCTGCTGCTGCTGCTGCTGTTGCGGTGGACGATGGTGATGATGCGTAGAAGCAGCGGATGACGATAGACATGTAGCCGAGACGAGCGACGGTTTACGTTGACTACTATGCGAGCTATGCGAGCTATGCGACGAAGAATGACTGTGCGAACTATGAGAAGAGATAGTCAGCAATTTGTCGTGATGCAAGTTTGCTGGTTGCTGATGTATACTGGACGAATGATGATGGCTCGCGATCAAATTTTCGCCCTCCTCTCTACTTGTGACGCTCGAACTGGTGCTAACGTGATGCGCCATCATAGTGCTGCTCTCTTGACTACGTTGCGGCGAGGGCGGCGGAATGGCATGAGGTACTGGGCCGTAGGCATACGGGAAGGACGGATATCCTCCCACCGGCGGATATCCCGGATAGGCGTGCGGGTGATACGGATGCATCGCAGTGAACAGCGAGTGATGCATCAGCGGATGATGCGGATGGAAAGGATGAGCCATGTGCGGGCTCGGCTGCTGTGCTGGATGCATCACCGGCTGTGGAATGGAGCTGGGTGGTGGCGGTAAACTCGGCGTTGGCGTCGGCGTCGGCGTGGATGCTGCGACTGGCTGAATCGACGGTACCGCTTGACTGACTGGCGGCAAGGAATGCTTGCTCGGCGTTGGTGGTTTGCTAGCACCATCCGGGTCTTTCTTGATGTTGTCAAGACTCGGGCCAGGGAAAGAGGAACTTTGGAAACCCGGCACCTTCACCTCCTTCAGACTTTGCAGCGGATCAGGCTCCGGTGGCATGATCTCCTGCTTAATCTTCAGGTTCTGCGGTTCCATCGGTGGCGTAGTGGCCAGGTTGTAGATACCCGCGGATTTTTCCATTGGTAACATTCCACCAGACTGGATTGGTTGAAACAGATTACTCGGCTCCGCTCGTTCAGGCTCGCTCTCAGCACGTTCCGACATGCGTTCGGCCATTAATCGAGAATCGGTAATTCGGGCGTCGCGTGCTCGCTCGCCTGATGAAAGTCTATCATCCGTCATTCTGTCCACGTTCCTGCTCTCGGCCGACATAACCGTCAGGCCGAGCGGCTGCGGTGAACTCGGCATTGGTGGCATTTGTGGCGGCATTTGACCGATTGATCCAATACCGGTGGATACGCTCTGCGAAATGTTGAGATTCAACGGCGGCGGTCCGGCAGATATGCCCTGCGGCAATGTTTGTGCAACACTTGGCAGGTTCTCGTTTGCCGCGTGGGCGCGAAGATTCGTTGGTCCCATACTTGGCGCGTTTGGCGGCACGCTGCCTGGCGCTAACTGTGGTGGCATACTTTGTGACAGGTTCTGCGGCATGTTTTGTATCGGTGGCGGCGGCGGCGGTACATATTGCATACTAAGACTCGTCGGCAACCCGACACCGGCGCTGCTCGGTTGTTGACTGGGTGATATCACCGGGATCTGTGAGCTAGACATCACTTGAGAGCCTACGCTAGTGATGATGCCCGGCATGGTTTGTGAGAGATTGCGTGCCGTAGCGGGACCTGGGTCACCTGGACCTGAGGCGATCAACGACGGCGGTGGCTGGGATGTGCTCAGGTTCAACTGCGTCGGCTCTGGCTCCTTGCCTGACGCTTCCTCGTTGGATGTCGGCGACATCGTCGACTCGATCGGTTCCAATTTCAATGGTTGATTCATGGCCAACGGTACAGGCTCTTCCGCCTGATCGATCACCTTACTTTGATCCATTGGCTCCTGATCCAGCAAAGCTGGCGGTTTCTTCTCCAGGCTGTGTATCACCGGCACCGATATCGGCAAGCTCTGTATCGCGGCCGGCACCGGGGTAGACACCGGCGTCGGCTCGGAGGGCTCCTCGGGCGTCGTTACCGCCGGACTACTCACGGGTTCCTCCGCGCCAGCCACGCCGGCAACCGCGGGCGGTGTCGGTTGATTCTCGTTTGCGTCTCCCTCCGTCTCCCTTTCTGGCTCGTCCATCAGGGAGTTACTATCGGTGGTCAGTGACTCGGACGGACTTTCAGGCCGTTCGCCGCCACCGCCGCCGCCGCCGCCGGCGCGCTTTCGCTTCTGCCCGTCCTTGTCCTCGTCGCAAGTATCGTCCGTCTGACACGAGCGCTTCTGACCTTTCTTCGGCGTGTCCGCCTTGCCGGAAGACTTCTTTTTACTTTTGTCGGGCGTTTGCTGCTGTTTCTCCTGATCAGGTGTGTCAGTACCGCCGGTGCGTCGCGGTCTAGCTGGCCTCGGTGTCTCCTTGGCCTTGTTCCGTGTACGCATCCTACCGGGACTCTCCGGTGATTCCGCAGGCACTGGGCGGAACAGGTAGGGCGGTGCAGGCGGTAGTTCTCCGGTTTTCTTGAGATGCGATCGGCATTCCGCGCAGAGCAACAGCCGATCCTTGCCGGCCACCTGATAGTCCTTTGAACTAGTAGAGAAACAGTGCTGGCACGAGTGCGCTGCGCCGTTGGTATTGGTGTCCCGCGAGTCACTGTCTTCCTCGGAGTTGTCGTCCTCGGTTACGGAACTGATCTCGCCACCGGGGTTGTGGCTGGCCGGGGTACCAACTGGTACGGTCTCGGCCTCGGACGCGGTCTCCTTCGCGTTAATATTGCTCGTCGGCGTTTCCTTAGTGGGTGTCGGTACCTCCTCCTTGGGGGTACCGGCGCGCGAATTACGCGTATTGCGGATCCTCCGTAGTGAGCTCTGTCGCCGGCGACGGTGCGGCCGATTATTATTCGCACCAGGGGTCTTCTTCCATAAATAGTAGAACTCCACAAGTTCCGGCTGCGCAGAAATTCAAACATGAGACACTCGTCGCTTATTTACTTAACTTTTCATACGTTTATTGTGTTTTATCGTAATGAAACATTAGTGCCTCAACAAACAAATATGAATATTACAATCCAATGCAAAGTACCAAATTTAAAGTTTCAGTTCTTTCTCATCAGTTCTCTACAATATTCGTAAATAAAAAAGAATAAAAGAGACACTCGAAATCGAAAGAGAAGTGTTTACCGTGTCCTTGTGTGGAAGAAGATCCTTGCGGATGCGCGAAAAATTCTTTCCAAATTGTCGTAGACCCTTGACAAATCGTTTCTAGTGGAAACAACGAAACGGGTAATCCGCACGTTAGAAAGTCTCCCCTCACTCATTCTTTACAATATAATCGAACGAGTTAATAATAGAAACGTACAGTTTCTTCTTCGGACCACTTCTTGTCGATGCCTTTTGGTACAGGACATTTGACGAGTGCCTGGAGTGCCCTACCGGGATCATAGCCAGAATCGTGAAGGATGTCCAGCGCGTTGATGGTGGTGTCGTCGCGGGATGCGGCCACGCAACCATCGTCCGGGGACCCGCCGTCACACATACCGGCGAACGCGGCCATCGAGCGGGCCGCCCTCAGGTACATGAGCAGATCCCCATCCAACGCCATAGCCGGTACCCATCTTAGCTCCTCGCGCTCCTTGGAGAATTCTGGATCGGGTGGCAGCTCTCCGGGGGGTATACCCGGCCGATACTCAGGCAAACGGGCCTGACAAGAAACCAACTCCTGTAAATCCCAAAATTCGGGATTGCGCGCGGTTAGCACCGATGATGCCGAAGCGAGTTAGTTAGTTGTGACGTACTCTACACGCCCCGTGGCTTACTCTCTCAACGAGCTAACATTCTCTCAAAACAAAAGCGGTACATCTATCTGTTTGTTCAGCCCTTTTTCCCTTGCTTTTCTGTTTCCGCGACGAGATAGGCATTGATAGCGGAGCGATTGGCTTTATCTCTCTCTTTTTATCGGTATCCCTTTCGGCATCCCTTCCCGTGGGCAAGAATCATCGCATTTGCGCGGTACTTCGTACTCTGTTATTCCTCCTCGTTCATTAGGACGTGTGCGAAATTGCATTCGCACGCGAGCACGCACTTTATTAACACGATGATCATCCGCGCCGGAAGTCCACGATGATTACCGATTAAAGATAGAAATAACTCGGCGCATAAACAGCATAATATATTCAATGTTTCTCTTTCTTTCACGATCGGAGCGTTATTTCTAGTAAAACGGAGGCAGAACCCAAGCAAGGAGAAAAAAAGCGACAGACAATTTACGAGCTAGCCGATTAGTCACAGAGAAGCAAACGCGCGAATGGATAAGAGCGAAGCGCTTCGCTGCTTCGGCGGAGATGCTTATTGATAAAACGTTACGTTTCGTGTACGTTTTACACGTGTACGAGATATCTTACGTGCCACTGGACGTGCCCAGAAACGAGAACTTGTTCGGTTTTGGGATGGGTACTTAGTGCGCTCGCAGATGGTTCAAGTAAGCAATCGCGAATAATTGTTGTATGCCAAACAGCTAATAAACAATGCGAAGGCGAGCTAGTCCCGCTTATCGGCCGTACCGATTATTTCACCGTGACTGAACACCACTTCAAATTAAGAGAGCGTCGTCTCACGCCAGGCAGGATTACGATCACTACCTCTACGCATCGCTTCCAAGCGTGTGTTTTACGCATAGCGCATTGCCGCGCATTGCAAAAGGAGAGACTGAAACGTCGGTTTCACACATCGGTAACGGTGGAACGATCCCGGCTCTCTCGCGCGTGCGATACAACAAATATCGTCGAGAGCTTGTAACGTTTCAGACGCATCGCGGACTCGGTCTACACCTGAAACATGCCAAGCTCTATTAATGCGTGATGCGTTAGTTGAACCATCGAATCGAGAGATTGATAATATTGCGCGATGAGTTTAATTTAACTGATTGCCTGATTGTCTTTCGTACGACGCTTTCGGAAAACCGCCAACTTGGAATCGCCCACCGAAATCGTCATTTTCGAGCAATTTATCTCTGATCAAGTTCACGTATTCTCGACATTTCCGAGCAACGCGCGACATGCATCATCGTGGAAGATTTACAGAGCTAGGATACGCGAGGGAAACGCGAGTTCTTGCACAAAGTTGTACACGTTGATCTCGGACTACCTTATCTTCTTTACTCTTGGGAAACTTCGCGGCTGATTCGTATTTCATATATTTTAGATTAGATTAGACACATGTGTATATATATATATATATATATATATATATATATATATGTTTAGGCGATATTCTCTCTCACGTACGTTTTTCAATCTGTACTACCGTTCAAAGTGTCCGCGCATGCGTATCTGTCTAAACACGTGTATACACAAATACGCGTGTGCATATATACTTATGCACACGCACGCACGCACACACATACACACAGACGTACGTAAAGAACGTGTGAAAATCTGTAGAATTCTTTTTCTCCCTTTGTTTCATAATTATATTTGCTTAAGAGACAATCCGCAATTAAGAAAGAGAAAACTGTGCTTGACGATACGAAATGCAATTTATCTCTGTCACGTAATGTAGATATCACGAGTGATATCACGAAGCAAATGCTTGTCTCGCGATTAATACATTCTGACTAACACCGCTACCATCATTCACTGACTAACACACTCAAAATGATCACTTTCTTTTTTTCTCTGACAAGACTGTGCTTTCACCGACAAGAAGACTTTACAATCTCGCTTAAACACAATCCTTTATCTATAATGAGTGTAGCAATTACACGTAATCCTCACACAAGTTGTAACGAATAAATTTCATACATGATCCACACGCTCTTTACCCTGTAACAAACATCTAATTAATTCTTCTAGAGTAGTACAAGCTTCGAGGTATGTACACTGTGCAATATAGCTAAATAGCGAAAAGATTTTTCAAGATATATATGGCAAACCTGGTGAGAAGGGCCAACCCGTATCTCGCCCTGGGTACCAGCAGACATCTCCCCCTCCTCCGAAGCTCCGCCGTCTTTCTCCAGCGTTTTGAATGCCTTTGATCTTGGACTTTCAGAAGTAAATTCCTATCATCCACCCCCTGAACCGTATAGTCATGCTATCAATATGATTGAAAAACGATTTGACAAAAGACATTTACTGCTAACATGCTTGTCTCGACGAAAGATGAGTAAAAGGTGTATGGTACATTGTGCCCTGATGAAGTAACAATTTTAGATACGTCTAGATCTGCATTAGGATGAGATAATCTGTATCGAACTCTATTACTTCAACGAGCTTGGATGACTCGATGATATTATTATGCTAATAATAAGTATATAATTATGTAGATAAGTACATAAGTATATAATTTATGTTAAAATACCATAAACACCACTATGCATACAAGAAGACCTGACATGAGAGAACCACACGCGTTGATAAGATCTATATTTTCCATTTATTTATATTGTATATTAATTTGTAGCTATCCTATAACGTTCTCTTTGTGTTGGCAAGGAGGACTGTTCTCTCATTCAGCAATTTCTCAACGACACGTAGCTAAGCCAAAAGCAAAGACGAGGTGTATCTGTCCTCGGAGAGCATAATCCTACTTAAATTTCCACAAATTGAAACAGAGATAAGTGAATAAACAGACTAAATATCAGTCTCCATGTTCGTGAAATTAAGATACTCGCTCAATGCGTTTTATCACACACATGATACTGAAATATTTATTTTTACATCTCATCACTTCATCCCCCCCCCCCCCCCCACCCCCCTCTCCCTTATTCTATCTTTCGTTCTTGCACGCAATATACTCTTTTTCTCTCTCTTTCTTGCTTTAAGTGGTCTTGAGTCACGGTGAGAGGAGTTAACGGACTAATCGACGAGCACGTGATTTCGAGTGATTCGTTCGAGTCGATGGATTACGGGACGATCGCGACGATTAACGACACCGGGATCTCGATCGCGGATTCGTCGGCGAAGAAGCGAACAGTTTCTGGACTGCGTCTAGGCGCGCAAGGCCGCGATCAGTTTATATCAAGAACGAGATCGAGATCGGATCGGATCGGCTCGGCGCGATTGTCGCGCTTCGCACGAGACGAACGCAACAGAAAGTCACAAATGATCGTGATGCGAACAACTTACCCGTTGTTTCCGCGCTCCGGCAGCAGCCCTCTTTTTTCTCTTTCTCTCTCACACACACACGCACGCACATACACACCGTTCCCCGCTCTTTCAACGATGTGCACGCGTCATCGCTCCTCGGCGGAGATGATTGCACTCGGCCCTGCGTCTGTTCCGGCGCCGCGCAGGCTTGACTTTGAAAGACAGGGACCGTGCACCGCCTCCGTGACGATTTTTCGAACAGGGAAATACGGGGGCAGCGACGACTCACGTTCGCGAGGCTCTTCGTCGTGGAAGATCAGTACTCACAACACCCAAACGCGGCGGCCATGATTCAGCGTATGGTAGCGACACGGCCGGGCGTACTCGAGAAGCAGACTCGCTTGCGAGGCATGCGCAATCCGCGCGAATTTACTGATTCGATTTCGCCACTCTCACCGTGAATGAAGATAAACGTTATCTTCCTTGTTTCCTTAATTTACACTCGTGTAATGGATTCGATTTCAATCAGCCCATACAGCACGAAAACATTTCAGAAATATTTCAGAAGTATTTCATCTGACAGATGAAAGCATCTCATAAACATTGCAAAATGTTTCTGCAACAGTTATGAGACAACTCCGGAGTAGCAAAATGTCCGCGACACTTGCATTCAAAACCTTATAGAAAGGTTGCTGAAAGGTATAGATCAATCTGCAACCTTTCTGAAATATTGCCGAAAGATTATTAAAATAGCTGAAATCTTTTTGATGCATTACTAAAGGTTAATTGAAATAATTTTGAAACTTTCCTATGATGTTGCACACAAATTACAAAGCTCTTATTAAAATCAATTGAAAATACTTCAGAAATTATATTTAAATTTATTACACGAGTATTCAGAAGATTGCAAATACTAAAAAGTTATAATAAAAATGATATATAAAATGTATTTATTATTTTTATTGTACGTTTTTATTTAATATTTGCAATCTAATTAATATAATAAATATGATTTCTGAAATATGCTTAATGAAAAAAATACATAATATATATAAGATGTATATAGATATGCATATATATCTATATATATAAGATATATAGATATACACATACATAGCTAAACCAAGTATTCACCAAGTTTCCCTTTAAAAAGCGTGAATTGTTGGCACATTGACAAAGATCCATTCTTATATTATATATTTTCCTTTTTCTTCCTCCAAATAGTTGATTAAAAGGAAAGAATTATATAGATATATAATTCTCTGTTTAACCAACACTTATATTTGAAAGAAAAAAAGGATACGTAAAGATAATGCATTTTTTTGTCAACTGGTTAGCTTCACTAAAGATCGAATACTTGGTCTAGGTATATATATATATATATATATATATATATATATATATATAATTTTACTTTTTACAATATTCACATTTTTTCAAATTTATTGCATGTGGTAAGTTTTAGAAACATTTCTGTTGCAACATTTCATATGACATATTGCGGAATCCTTTTAGAAATGTTGCATATAAAATGTGAAATCTTGAAATGATTTTAAAACCTTCCTGAAAGCTTTCTGTATTAATCGGTGCTGTATGGGAGGTTTCCAAGTAATTCTCCATAGAATTCTCGTAGAAAACGACTGACGTGAAATATTGCTTTTGTGGCGATTGCATTGTTAGGGATAGTTGAAGTAACTAGAGGCAACCAATAAAAATTAAATTAGTATAAAAATACTCACGAACCTTTTCAATTGCACTTGAAAAGTCTTCACACGAAATACAAACGATTTTATAGCAGTTCTTTAAAATAACGGTCACTTCCGGTCAAATGTATACGAATCTCTGTTGCGGTGAGATTGCGGTTCGCGATTGGCTACGCTTCGTGTGTGATTGGAGTGGACCAATCGCAAGCCCCGATGCTAATGTTCTCTTTTCTTTTTCTCTCGTACGATGGCGCACGAATCGGTCCGCTATTTATACACCACTTGGCCAGTCTCTGATTATAGCAGAGAGAAACCTGAGAGCGGCCACCAATCTCCACGGGCACATTTCCTGACGTTTGACGCGCCGCCTGACAAAGTGCACGTGAACTAGTTCGTTACGCTCGGTAATGATACATGATTCGTGTCCAAACTATTCATAAGGAAGCTTTCCCATGTAAACTCTACTTTCGAACGAGTCATAGTGCGTTCGAAAGGGAAGGTAAAAATATTAATGTCGTGTTCGAGGGTTTGGGTGTACGAGCCTTGGTTTCGGAGAAATTTACATCTAAAAGTGAGCATTTTCCAGCGGTACTAAAAGTACCATGAATAGCTAGAATTCGGCTTGAAGCGCGGTAGTCTAGTGGCTAAGCGCGAGACTCGTATTTTGCCATCCGCGCAAGTTGAGTTCGAGACCGAGTTGTGATAATTTTTTTTCTTCGGATTTTTGTTTCTTTGTGTTTGCATTATATTTTTTTATTATGTAAATAATAAATTATTATGTAAATAATGATTTATTATGTTTTATTATATTTTGGAGGTATACGTATATGTATAATGAGACATAAACATATACATTTAACATTTGTAAACTTTTTATTTATTTATATAGTTTGTATACTGTCGAGTGTTTATTTATTATAAAATTCTGACTCATTAAAAAAAAGTGTCACAACCTCTGGTGCCTATGACTGTGCAGTGTTGCGGATGAAAATTTATATAAAAGCATTTATGTTTTTTATGCTTTTATATAAATTTTCCATCCGCAACACTGTACAGTTATGTCAGAATTTTATAATAAATAAACACTCGACAGTATACAAACTATATAAATAAATAAAAAGTTTACAAATGTTAAATGTATATGTTTATGTCTCATTATATACGTATACCTCCAAAATATAATAAAACATAATAAATCATTATTTACATAATAATTTATTATGTACATAATAAAAAAATAGAATGCAAACACAAAGAAAGAAAAATCCGAAAAAAAAATTATCACAACTCGGTCTCGAACCCAACTTGCGCGGATGGCAAAATACGAGTCTCGCGCTTAGCCACTGGACTACCGCGCTTCGCGCCAAATTGTAGCTATTCATGGTATGTACTTTCCGTACCGTTGGAAAATGCTCACTTGTATCATTGCCGAGCGTAACGAACTAGTTCACGTCCACTTTGTCAGGCGGCGCCAAACGTCAGGAGGCTGGTGGCCGCTCTCAGGTTTCTCTCTGATTATAGCGTCTCTACAGCTGCTGTACTCGCATGCCAATCGGTCGCCAAAAATTGCCTTATGTGTGTTACATGTATAGCGGGAGGTGATTGGTTATCGCGTCGTTTCTTGCCACGCGTTGCTGCCGTGTTATATGCTGAGACGAGCGGGTATCTACTTTATCATTAGATAAATCGCGCGAACGTTACGACCACCAACAGCGCAATAAGAAACCCACTGTTTTTTAGGTTATTCTAATCTTTCGATTGGACCCGCAATTTTACGAGTCAGTCGAATATGTCAGTTCAAATGTGAACGCCGCGGGAAGCGCGTGTGACTGGTAGGCACGGAAGCTATTAGCGGTGATTAAGCATTTTATTAGACGTACACTTGTTATTAATATTCGTGCCGCGTCCGTCGCGCGATGTGAACCGATTCTCGGAATCGCGTCTACAAGAAAATACCGAAGACGACATGAAATCGTAATGTACATTGCTTGGGAACAATTGTTGAGTAAAAATAATTTTGCTGGGGAAGGGTTAAAGATCGGTCAGTCGATAATCAGCACGACTACGAGGTACTCGGAACGCGCGTTATCGCAACTTACATAATTAGTTACGCTGCTTATACAAAGCCGAAAACCGTTATCGGTTACCTTTTTACAACTTTATTCGCGATGGTGACTACATACGTGTTTAAACGGTCGAGTGTCAAAGTCCACGTTCAACGGGACTAATAATCGCTTTTACATTTTTCTACGTGCGCGCGCGCGCGCGTGTGTGTGTGCGTGCACGCGCGCGCGCGTGCGATTTACGATTAATCATTCGTTTTGAACGTGACTTTAGCCTTGACGTACTTTGTCTTCGACTTCTTGGGTAAATTTTGCACTTTCGCGAGTTTTATGAGCGGTTTGGAGTGTCGACTGATACAAACTTTTTTTTAAAGTGCATCCGTTTCCGTATCTTTTGCACATCAAACGTAAGCTTGTACCAGAAAGAATACAATTATAATATTTATATAACTTAGAATTTTGTAAAGGTATATTCTGCATGTATACTGAATGTACATTGTAAATCAGGAATTACGAGATATAATGAACACATACTTGTCGAGAGGTGTCTCATTGTCAGTGCAATATTGTGGTTGACGTAATTGGAATTCTGTAATTTAGCGCTTACGTCGAGATTCGTGTGCAAATTATTTATTTGTAACGAAAACTCTCGATGTGAATTATATATTTCTCTTGTACATAACGACGAATGTACTTACAGAGCTAGAGTCAATCACATCTATTCAGAATCATGTCGCAGTATGAGGATGCCATTCTGGAAGCCAAAGACAAAGAGGAGAATTTGCTCGAGGAATCAGGAATACGACATCGCATTCCATGGAGCGATCGTGTGTTGTTAAACAGTGAGATACCTGGTTTACACGAGGTTAAAGAGTTACTGGATGACGATGATGCGAGTTGTCTGGCAGAAGAGGAGGACGGAGTTGGGTGCCCTTTGCCCTCGACTCCGGAAGATGATCACCTTCTGGACTGTGAAGTACGCTGCTCGTTGTCTCGTGAGAAATGTAAGTAGCAATGTAATTGAGATTACTTGAGCATCTGTTGTGTGAATTACAGATGACAGAAGTATTGAAGGCAGGCGTGTTGAGTGATGAGATTGATCTGGGCGCCTTGGCACATAACGCAGCGGAACAGGCTGAGGAGTTTGTTCGAAAAGTAAGAAAACAGAATAATTATTTTGAACATTAAGCAGAAAAGTGATGGTAGATATATTTAAAATCGATTTGCTTTGTTTAAAATCTTGTCAACTTTGATACAATAACTGTGCAATCACATACAAAGCAATGATTGGCGCATCTTGTGGAGATCTTGTTCGGCACGGAATGAATATGGATTTTTGTTAGGTATGCAAATTAATTCGGTGCTTTTTTTAAAACAATTGAGTCTTTATTTACTTTATTTACTCTCTTTCTTTTGAGAGAGAACTCGTCAACTGGCGACAGATGGAGAAAGGTATTAGAAAATGCTGATGAATATTTTGAAGATTGACATGTTTGTTATCTTTTATAATAAAGGCTCAATTTCTTCAAAAAAAGCATCAAATTAATTTTGCACAGCTAATAAATATTTTGAATGATTTTGAATCACCTTCCTTCCAATGATAGTCTTTGAGAGAAACGGAAATTAATTGCATTTATGTGCTGTGCAATTATTTTCATAGAAATAAAATTGCTAGTAAAAGGAAGATGTGTCGAAGATACCTAAAAATTTGTGACATGCTTCAATTTATATTTGTAACTTGATGTCCTTGATCAATGAGCCAAGATTAAAACTAAAATGTTTACTTACAGGTGTGGGAGGCGTCATGGAAACAATGCCACTTTAGAAATCTGCCGAGATGGTTGCAGGACAACGATTTTTTGCACGCCGGTCATAGGCCGCCACTGCCTTCATTTTATGCGTGTTTCAAAAGTATCTTTCGAATCCACACAGAGACTGGCAATATCTGGACACATTTGCTAGGTACGTTTCTTACAAAATCACTCGATTAACTGATGACACTGGATGTGTGCATTTCACGGAAAGTAGCTTATTCTGTTTAAGCGTCATTCTGTGATTTTTTTGTTACGAATTTCATTGCTCACCAGACACTTTTTATTCTTTACAGGCTGCGTTGCCTTTATCGGTATAGCTATATTTTTTCTAACGCAACCTCCTATAGAGATACAATTGGAGGAGAAAGTGGTGTTTGGTATCTTCTTTGCTGGCGCTATAATTTGCCTAGGAATGTCGTTTGCCTTTCACACAGTTCATTGTCACAGCGAATGCGTTGGAAAACTGTTCTCCAAGTTAGATTATTGTGGCATCGCTATGCTTATTATGGGTAGTTTTGTACCGTGGCTTTATTATGGATTCTATTGCGACTACCAACCCAAACTAATTTATCTCTCTGTGGTGGTTGTCCTCGGCATAACCAGCATAGTAGTATCGCTTTGGGAGCGATTCGGCGAGCCGAATTATCGTCCGCTCAGAGCCGGAGTCTTCATGGGATTCGGACTTAGTGGGGTAAGTAATCTCGGCCATTATCTCGAGTATTATCAATCCAATGAAAAGCTAATGTAAACCATTTGCGATACTAATGACGAACGAAATTAAATGAATAATAAACGACGTTTGTCCCAAATTTTGGAAATCTGATTCTCAAATCAATTAATAATTAAAAAATTCGCATTCATGTGCAAATTGTTTATGTAAAAATACGAAATACCTAGAACCAATCGAAGTTTTTACAGAAAATCTGCGTATATAATTGTGATCTCTGATACAAGACGCACGTCGCATCTACTAAGATTAATATCTCGAGTCTTCGTTGCACCTAGGTAATACCAGCGGTACATTATGCTGTCGCCGAAGGTTGGTTCAAGGCGATCAGTCAAGCATCTCTCGGATGGTTAATACTGATGGGATGTCTGTATATATTAGGAGCATTATTCTATGCTTTAAGGGTACCTGAACGTTTTTTCCCAGGAAAGTTTGATATTTGGGTAAGTTTGCACAATAAAATACTAAATATTATCGGTTCGTACAAGAGAGACGATTATTTCTTACGGGTATTATACGCATTATGTCTCATATTCAGTTTCAGAGCCATCAAATCTTCCATGTATGGTAATTGCGGCCGCTTTCGTTCATTACCACGGTATTACGGAGATGGCAATGCACAGAATGACAATAGGCGACTGCACAAACCCATCACAAGTATTAGCTTTCTGAATATACGGGCATGTATCTTCATTTCCTGTTGATAACTCTCATCTCATTCAATCTAAAGAGACTTCAAGGATTCCTAAATCGTGCGCCAAGAGCAGATCTGTACTGTTTTGGGGAAGTTACGCGATAAACGCGATGTAAAATAGAAGCGGATATACTGTCTGTAATTCCAACTTGCGTTAGAATGTGTTTTTAGTGAATATGTTGCTTATTTATTTAATTGCCGATTTTTCCATTAGCTTTTTTAGGATTTTCTCCGATTTGTCGCTGCAGCCGTTTCCAATCACGATACCGAGAAGAAAAACTTTTGCAAATTTTCCTCCTTGCAGTGTATACATGTTGAAATAAATTCTTTCATATACATTTTTATTCGCCTTCAACATGTTCTACCGTTTTCCAAGAAAATCGCACGTAGCTTGGATTTAAGTTTTATAGTTATTTATCATTAGGTATTTTATAGTTGTGTACGAATCAAAATGCAAATCTATTTTAATCGATTTTACCAATCTATGCTGTAGAACAATAAAAATGGTAATAAATGGTGCGAGATACAACAGAATTTATTTAAATAGTATTTCTTGGTCTCGGTTGGATTCCGCTATGGCTGCAGCGAGAAAACACAGAAGCACATAAACAAAAGTTATTTCTGAAGATGTCTATATGATTGCGCGTTAGTTGATATTGTTAAAGGTTTATTTAAAATTAGTTTAGTTAAGAGATATATATACATACATACATACATACATACATACATACATACATATATCGATTTGCTCCTTACTTTATGAGAACAATCGGCCGAATTGGCATTCGCGCCTCAGATTCGAATAATGTAAATAAAATGAAATTTTGAAAGAGATATATAATATAATACTTAAGCTTAAAAGTGGCACGTGTGTTACTTATACTTGGATTTTAAATCTCCGAAATTACATAAATATTTGGATACCTTCTTTTTCAAGTGTATTCTTCTGATCATGAACTTTACAGCTACCGAGTATTAGTGTAAGCGATAAACTTATTCGCCGTTAAGGGAGAAAAATTGTCGACTGTTTTATATCTGGAATTGTTAATGATATTGAAGCATCAGTTGTATATGCTCATCTATCAGGTTTTCGTGGAACGAGTGAAAACTTAATATTTATGTAAGGTCTGGTATGTAGTATTGAGGTACAGGTAAAGCAGCAACAAGGATGTACGATTATAACGAGGACTTAGGAAGCGACTATTTACTGTGAATGAATTTATAGCCGTACTATAAAAGTCTGTAATATTTTTGAACATAATCATTGTTGATACGATGGGAATTTTGGTGTGTTACTATTATAATGAAAAAAAGAAAAGAAGAACAATGCATCAGATTTACTGTTTCCAAATGTGTCTTTTGTTTTTTAATATGTATAATACGTTCGAAATGCTTAATATATAAAATTACGATAAACACTTTATAAGTTATTTGAACCAGAAGGAAGAGATAAAAAATGCGTCCTTGAATTCAACGCGATTAACCTATTTGAACATTCATGTAACAAAGTTATAAAGTAAATTGTTTTTACTTATTTAATTCCTGCAACTATTTTCGTTTTTAAGAATCAAAACTCCGATGGGACTCGCTATGATGAATGGTATAAAATAATCTAAGCCGTGACAAGAATCCTCAAGGTGATTTGAAACCAGACTTCAAGAAATCTGCACATATTGATTGACCACTCAATTTGTTGTATCGTTATTGAGAAGTACTTTGAATTATGAACAATTTTACATCCATACAATCTTGTTTAAATTAATTATCAATATAGATTGTTTTAGACATACTAGATATATATGAATTAGGATACATTTACGTTTGTTGTTTATAATATGTTTTCTGATCATTAACATTTTTGATGAAAGATTGCATATTTAATCTTTTCTGTATAATTATGTGAAAAGTTCTTAATTTTCAATCACGATTAGTTCTCCATCGTTAAATATTCATTCGATGTAAAATTACATTTTGATATTCTTTCTCTATAATAAATTTATTATAAATGTTTTTAAATTTTATATCATGATTAGTTACAAGATAATACTTTTGAGAGAATTTTATATTTTCATTCTTATCTTCACTTAAATGTAAAAATTTGATAACCAATTTCATTGTTACGTCATTGTTTTCCTGCAAATATCACGACCGAACTATTTTATAAATAATGTTTGCAGCGTTTAATATGTTTTGAATGCGCAGGGAACTATTCATTTATTCGCTGTGTATGTATTTCAAGTTTTCATGATAGTAAAACAAAATAGTTTTGCGAAAGAAATAATGCTTTTTCAGGAAGAAAAGTCTTATATCTTTGATGGGCAAAGAGTGTTTTAAAGTGCGGTACTCACTAGATTTTATATTGCTTTAAGGGAAGCTGGAGTTGCTAGTGACTATTTTTTCACTATAGCGATGGTAATCTGCAGTTTCGAAATTCTCTTTTATTGTTTGTGCAGAATAAATGGCCTTTTCACAAATGAAGTAGTAGATAGAAAAAGTCCTCTACAGGACTTTATATTCACAAATGGAAAAAGTTAGAAGAAAGATGCAAAGTTTTTAACTTTTTTCCCATTTTGAATATAAGACTCCTGTAGAGTGACTTCTATACTTCATTATTGTGAACAAGATTTTTTTCTCCATAGCATAAAGAGAATTTTCGAAAACTCGAATTACCTGTATAATGAAATATTCACTAGACGCTCAGCATCCTGAAGAGTAAGATAATCGATTTTTTGCCTCCGTTTGCATATGGCATGATAATAGTATAGTACATTATGACACGGAATACGATCAAGAGATTGAAG